>NC_061509.1:61616539-61708250 GCF_022539505.1 Lolium rigidum
TGTAATGATTGGTTCGGGGTGTGTTGCACTTGTTAGAGTGATTCACATACAAGGTTCTTATTCAGGTGTGATTACTTGGTATTATAAACGTGGTAGATAATAAAGCATAATAATCAATTGAGCACACAAAGAATGATAATTGGCATAATGTTAACAAGTAAAGAACAGTGGTCATTTTAGTACTATATGGCATGGTTAATGATTAATTATCATATACTTTAAAAGAATAACTTTTGAAGAACATGTTCTTTAATAAAGAACAAGTATGATAATTAAGTTGGTGGTTTTCTATGATTGACTATGGCTTCATGTAGTTGTCTGGAATAGGTATTAGATGGATCCCAACAAAGTTGGATTCATCAACACCTAGAGCTTGTAGGTTAAGATAAGCTTAGGTATCCTAAGCAATTCATTATACATGGTTGTTGTCAAGTTTGGTTTATCTTGCTAGTGATAGCTGGCTAGGGTTTCTAGGTCCTTATAAGCAGGGTTGATGATGATTCCTTATTTTCTTCAAAAGAATAACTTTTGAAGAACATACTTCTTAAATATTAAGAAGTATATCCATTAGGGTTGAGGTTGTCTAGGTTTTGCTATTTGATCCACTAAGTAAGGAATGATTGTCTCCTAAATAGGATGGTTCATAATTATGAAGTATTTGTAGTGTTCAGTGGACTTGGTTATGTAATGATAAATATTGAGCCTAGATGCTATTTGGATTCATCACAATGGTGTGATGCTAAGCATGGATGAATAAGGATGATGGTTTTGACAGTAGAAGCTAGGGTTTAAACTTGGTTGATCCTACTTGATCAACTAGGTTTAGTGATATGCATACATGGAATACTAAATTGCTAGTGATAGGGTTCTACATTTTATGTGGACATAGGTACGTCTTTTAGTTGCTGATGGTGGCTCTATGATTTGAATTAAAGTACCATGATCACCTGTTCTAACCTTGGGTTTAGGTTAGAAGCAATTTAGGGTTCACATGTAATAATAGAACTAGGGTTCCTAATTAATTTAGGGTTTTAGGAGTCACATGAAATGATAGGGCTATAATATCATTCCATGTGGAATTTAGGGTTTGCTATTTACAATTTAATTCTATGATTAACAACTTCATTTTAAAGTTGAAGTTATTAGTAACTTGGAAATAAAAATAATATTGAATTTGGTATTTATTATTTTTAAACAATTAATAATTAAGGTAATTATTATTTAGGGTTTTAAATCCTCCTAATAAGGATTTAATAAATTAATAGTAAAGGAAAATTAATTTTATTGTTTTCCTTATTTACTTACTGGTTTATATTTATTTTATGGAAGTTTTATTAATTATTGAACTTTAATTGAATTTAGAATACAAGAAAATGTTTAAATAACAAGTATTAAACAATTAAATTTTTATTAAAAATAAAAATTTCATTTTATATTTTTATTGGGTAGATCTCATCTTTATAAGAATTTTGATATTTCATTTATATTTTTCGGACTTAAATTGAATTTTCTATAATCATTTGAATTTGCAGCAATTTATTGAATTGAAATTAAAACAAGGAAATCACTAAAGCTACCCGGTTAAACCTACCCACAGCCACTGGCTAGTGGGCCAGTGACCATGTCACGTGCCACGGTGGCCTTTGACCGAGGTCAAAATCACCGAGATGGCGTTGAGGTGGCCGACCGGCGGCCAGGCAAGGTTGCCGCCGGCGATCGGCGCTCCCCGGAAGCGTGCGTGTGCAAAATCGAACGAGGGCGATGCGACTATGCTATCGGTGGTAGCGCCGCTCCGGTTTGGTCACCGGAGCGTGCTCTCCGGCGAGATACCGCGGCGGCGCCCGCAGACGTACGGCGCTACAACGATGCAGGGGGTTTCGGAGAGGCTTTTGATGCGCTATGGAGCCAGTGACTCACCGCGAGCACGCCGGGCGTGTCAGCGAGGCCAGAGGTGGACGGCATCGCCGGAATTCGTCACTCCCGGCGTCGGGGAAGACGAGCTCAACGGCGATGTTCTGGGACGCCCCACCTCGATTCCTCGCGCAGTAGTAGCAAGTAGAGCACGGCGACGTTGATGGTGTCTACGGCGGGGCTTGGGGAGGTTCCTACCGGCGGCGGGGAAGATGACCGGCGAGCTAGGGTTTGCAAAATTGGGCAAAATGACGAACATGAATAAAGGGAAATGCGGCGAGGTATTTATAGGCTTGTCGTCGGTCGTCGATGGTCGTCTGGTCCACTTTGGCGGCCGGGACGTGGCTCATCGGCGTCGCGGTGGCGAGCTCCAGGACGTCCAGCGATGAAGACGAAGATGGCTTCGTCCCTCTCGTTCTTATCCGAGCGAAGGGGTACGTGGGCCGTCCGGGTGGCGGTTTGGAGCTCGGGCTTTGGGCTGTTTGGTGGGCTGCGGCGTGGGCTGCTGCGGCGGGTAAGTCCAGGTGAGGTTCTCTCTTCTTTTTTCCTTTTGTTTATTTTATGTTTTATATATTTTCTGTTTTCAATTTCTAGTTTGAATTCAGTTTTGAATTCAATTCTGTTTGCAGATGTTTGTAAATATTTTATTAAGATCTGGTGTAATGCTTATTACACCACTATTTTATTTGAAACAATTATCTGGTATGAGATTGAGTTTATACATATGTGCTTATTCAAAATAGCAATTGGACATGAGTTTATATTTTAATTTTCTTTTTCTTATGAATCAATTCTGTTTGGAATAATTAATGTTGATATTTTCAACTCAAAGTAATTTCAGAGGTTGAATTAGGTCTTGGTTTCCATTTGGGATATGATTACTTGCATGTTATTTTATGTGCACAATTATGTGTTAATAAATTGGGGATTCTACTAGGGCTCCTTCAAATTTTAATATTATTATTATAGTTTGATATCACTTTAACTTATCTAGAGTATGTACTACTCTCATGAAGGTTGTGTCTTAATTATATAGATCAGTGGTTGGTATGAGTGGTTATTCACCACACATGGGTTTTAATTGTGAGCACTAGATGTTTCTTAGGTTTAATTAGTGAAGCATAGAATTTAGCTAATGAGCAATTCTAGGGTCCTAATTATATTCACCTAATGACACATGGGTGAGAACTTAATTGTGGTTTAGGTTTTAGTTGTGATCACCCAAGTGATACACAAACTAGGGTTGAGATTTAATTCTGGGTTGTAGAGATGAGATGACACCATATTGCATATGATAGGGTTTAATCTCCCCTAACCATGATAAGATGGTTATTTGCTTAATAGTTGAGGTTCTCCTTTAGTTACTAGGACTTGAGAATTGGTTTTATCTTATACCAATAGATTTCTTTTATATTCTTAATCTATTGATAAATTAACTAAAGTAGCTATAATTCTTTTTATAGTTAACTTTGGTGATAATGATGAATGGTTTCTCACCATATATATTATAGGCTTTAACTCTAAGCTTTACTTATGAGCTTATATCTTCTATTTCAAGTTCTTAGGGTTTATGATCACTACACAATTTATTATGATCACGGTTTGGCTCCCTAATGATCTCTCATTAAATGGTGTTCTCACTTCCATGGTCAAATATTGTCTTGATCAACTAGGGTATAGTACTTCTAATTTTCCTTCTTGAATAGGACTACTATGGTTGTCTCTGAAGTTTATATCCCAGGAAGATGCCCGAGATATTATGTTAGGGTTCTACTTAATTAATGGTGATATTATCATCTGAGTATATGGATAGTTCTCTCCCTCACATTCAAGTGTTGGCTTTAACTTTCTTGAGTGTAACACCTTAGCTTGGGCTCTCCTATAAAGGAATGGTTATTCTAGGGTATATGGTGTACTCCTAATATTTGTTTAAGTAGCTAAGTCGAAGATTCAATTGTCTAACTTAATTGAATTGGTCCTATCCTTATTTCACTAATCTATGGATATAGTCTCATTCCATTTGGTATTTGGTTATCTCACCACTTCAAGATGAAATGGTTGTCTTAATACTTTAGTTCAAAGGTTTTCTCTGATTCTTAAATAGGTAAAGCTAGAATTAGTATGATTGGTCTCTCTTATTTGGGAAGGACTTGAATAATATCTTAGGGCTTCTCTTAAAGATGATTAATTGAATACATGGATACATATCCAAGGTTTAACTCAAAGTTTATCATTGCTTCTCTAATGAATAATATAGAACTCTCACCTCTCTAGGTTTGATTCTTAATAATTTGGAATAGAGAAGAATTATATTCCTTAGTTGGATCTCCATGTCTTGTTTCCAAGAATGGAGTAAAAATGAGTACCATTAGATTCATGGTAGGATTATGGATTAGTTTAAGACATGGAAAAGATAAGTCAAGAATGGTTTCTCCATTTTATTGTTACTTGATTTGCATTTGAAGTGATGTTCATATGTTATGACAAGGATTACCTTAATATGATCTTTTGTAAGATCAAGTAGTTGATCATTGTGTAAGGTGTTGTTGTGTTGATTATTAGTTCCATTTGATCTAACCCCTTAGATCAAATTTATCTCTACCCAAAACAAAGTTTTAACAAAGTCACAGTGAGGTTTATAGCGCTTGACTTGATGAGCTACTTCAATTCCACCAAGGTCAAGTGAAACTTCTGTTACTATGACTGTTTTACTTTAACGCGCGAAAATTCCCCAGATTTTCTATGCATGAATGCAATGCACACATCTGTTTCCTCTATTTTCGTAACCCCAATACCTGGGATATTACATGGTATCACCTTTATGCCTCAGTTAATTTATTTTGCCGCAAGCATGATTATGACAGTTACTGCTCTCTTGATATGTCGCTCCCTAGTCTTTTGCTAGCCTTCACTTGTACTGAGCGGGAACGCTGCTCGTGCCTCCAAACACATGAAAACCAAGTTATTCCGAGTGTCCACCATAAATACCTATGCATGGCATTTCAAACCATTCCAAGTAAATTCTCATGCGCTACCTTTAAAATCTTCAAAATGCTTCTTAATTTGTGTTAATGTTTCATAGCTCATGAGGAAGTATGTGGTGTTTAGCTTTCAACCTTGTCATTTACTTTTGACGGACTCTCATATGGAATAGTGGCACATCCGCTTATCCAATAATTTTGCAAAAAGAGCTGGCAATGGGATTCCCAGTCCCGAATTAATTAACTTAAATAGACACTCCTCCATGGTTTGTGATTGTTGGACTGCACCGAAGGATTCGGTTAGCCATGGCTTGTGTAAGCAAAGGTTGGGGGAGTGTCATCATCATAATAAAACTAAACTAAAAAGGCACTCCTTCATGGTATGTGATTGTTGGCGAGCACCCGAGGATTCGGTTAGCCATGGTTTGTGTAAGAAAGGTTGGAAGGAGTGCCACATAAAAATGCAAATAATTCATGGGAGCCGCTCTTGAAAGTCCGGTTGGCGAGGTAGTTGGTGTACCCATTACCATTCGTTGACAACAACAAACACCTCTCAAAATAATTTTACTCTTGTTTTACAAATGAAAAGCTCTAGCGCATGTTAATCCCTGCTTCCCTCTACGAAGGGTCAATCTTTTACTTTTATGTTGTGTCTCCATTATTTCTTTGAGCACTTTCTTGAGAGCACAACTGTCATTCTTAGTATAATATGCTTGTCTCAAAATATGATTGATTGTGGTATAACTTTGATGCCTTTATCTTTGACAATCACTACTTCTAGTCTTTCTATGAACTTTAGAGGTGCCCGGGCATTTATGTTTTGCCGATCAAATACGGGCAAGCGAGATACCACTCTATCATACTCTCTTATGAACATTGCAATCCTGCTTATATATATGATTCATGATGCTTATTATTGATTGTTGGTACCTCTTCATGATTGACATAGTCTGTTAGATGATCTTATTTGCATGTATCTTATTATGAACTGCTTAAGTATTAGCCATATCATGAGAATATATACATCATATGAGCAAATGTGTTCGTGAAAGTTCTTTTATCGCTCAGTTGTTAAGCTGAATTGCTTGAGGACAAGCAATAAGCTAAGCTTGGGGGAGTTGATACGTCCAAAACGTATCTACTTTCCCGAACACTTTTGCTATTGTTTTGCCTCTAATTTGTGTATTTTGGATGCAACTAACACGGACTAACGCTGTTTTCAGCTGAAGCTGTTCGCTGTCTCGTTTTTGTGCGGAAATCCAACTTTCAGGAAAAACCTCGGGATTTTGACGAAAGGGCCTATTTTCCCAGAATACTGACGGAGCCATAAGGACAAGTAAGGTGGAGGCCCGAGGGCCCCACACCATAGGGCGGCGCGGCCCGGGGGGGGGCCCGCGCGGCCATGTGGTGTGGCCCCCTCGTCCGGCCTCCGACGCCCTCCTTCGGACTACTTATTCGCCTCGACCTAAAAACGCACGGGGAGAAGTCGAAGTCGCGAGAAACCCTCCAGAACGCCGCCACATCGCGAAACTCGCGTCTCGGGAGCCGAAGTCTCCGTTCCGGCACTCCGCGGGACGGGGAATTGGAGGAGATCATCACCGCCATCACCGCCAACGCCTCTCCATCAACCAGCCATGTTTCCCCCATCCATGTGTGAGTAATTCCCCCGCTGTAGGCCGAAGGGGATGGTAGGGATTGGATGAGATTGGTCATGTAATAGCATAAGATTGTTAGGGCATAGTGCCTAGTGTCCAGTAGATGGTACTTTTATGATGTTGTTGCAACTTGTTATGCTTAATGCTTGTCACTAGGGCCCGAGTGCCATGATCTCAGATCTGAACATGTTATTGATTCATGAAGATATTCGTTGTTTATGATCTTACCCGCAAGTTGTATACACATGTCGCTGTCCGGAACCAATGGCCCCGAAGTGACGAAATCGGGACAACCGGAGGGAATGGTAGCGATGTGAGGATCACATGTGTTCACGGAGTGTTAATGCTTTGCTCCGGTATTCTATTAAAAGGAGTACCTTAATATCCGAGTAGTTTCCCTTGAGGCCCTGCTGCCACCGGCTGGTAGGACAAAAGATGTTGTGCAAGTTTCTCATTGCGAGCACGTACGACTATAATTGGAACACATGCCTATTGATTGATTAGTACTTGGATACCGTTTTATTATTATCCGCAAATGCCACTGCTATGATTGTTACATGAGTTTCTCTCATCCATGCAACGCCCGTCATCCGTCCCCGTGCCTACGATATTTTAATCCTGCTGTTTACTAAAATCACTACTGCTGTCTTTGTTACTCTGTTCTTCGTTATTTCACTATCGCTACTTGCTATAAAGCTGTACTACTCGATAAACTCTTGCGAGCAAGTCCGTTTCCAGTGCGAGCTGAATTGACAACTCCATTGTTAAGGCTTTCAAGTGTTCTTTGTCTCCCCTTGTGTCGAATCAATAAATTGGGTAATATTTCCCTCGAAGACTGTTGCGATCCCCTATACTTGTGGGTCATCACCGTCCCAGGCAGCAAGCAAGTAAAGATACATGGTCTCTCTTCATAAATTATAAAACAAAAAGAACTAACCAAACCTTGGAGGTGTCAATGTATTTCTTCTTCCATATTACAATCTTGTTCTTTTTGAAATACAGAGAGAAAATATTGCAATAACAATCCTCCTCACGACAATTATGAGAATAAAAATAAAAAATCTACATAACGAAGCAAGATCTTAAGGACCATAAATTTAATTTTGTAACACCACCATTAACATCAATAAGGAGATCTCTTCTTCCAACGAAAGGCCAAAAATCCCATTTTTAAAAAATCAATACCATATATATTTATAGTAACAAATAGTACATTATAATGAGACACGAGCTGAGTTAAACTATTACTAAATAAAATCTTAAGGAAACCAACAAATATTTAAGGTTTCAAACTCTTTATTCTTCCATAGTTCCATGACACAATTTTGTACTCTCATAGAGACAGCTGAAGAAAGATACCAACACGACTTAAAAATACCAACAAAGAATTTTCATAGTAGATACCAAGGCTATGTGCACGCCGTAGGCAATCATAAGCGGCGGTGCTTATACAGATGAGACAATAAGCACTTTTAGTTAGTCCTAAACAAGTGCCATCATGCTCTGATCGACCATCACCACTTTGATTACCCATCAAACCCCGGTCCAAGTCCAAACCCGTGACATAAAAATCATCAGCATCGGGGCGGTTGTCGCGTCCTTGCCGCCACTCTCGTGCGCGGGGTCCACCCTTCACGTGGGCCAGAATCGACATGTGGGCCCCACCACCTCCGCCCAAATCAACGAGATCGACATTTTCCCCATTTTCTCTTGGCCCAGAGCAGGCCACGTACGTCCCCTCCCGCCACGTCACCGTCGCCGCCCGATATCTCCAGCGCGACGCCGCGAGATTTGCTTCGCCGGTAGTACTATAAAGCGGCGGACACGCTCGGCTTCTCCTAACTTTTGCCTCGCCGTGGAAGCGATCCTGGTGTAGCTCGCTCGCTCGCTCGCTGCTTGCTTCAAAGGGATCTCGGTAGAGTGGTGGTGAACTGGCGATGGAGTTGCAGGGGCTGGGGAGGTACTGGGGCGTGGGCGGGAGGAGGTGCGGGTCGTGCGCGGCGTCGCCGGCGGCGGTGCACTGCCGTACGTGCGCCGGGGCCGGCGATGGGGCGTACCTCTGCGCGGGGTGCGACGCGGGCCACGCGCGGGCGGGCCACGAGAGGGTGTGGGTCTGCGAGGTGTGCGAGCTCGCGCCCGCCGCGGTCACCTGCAAGGCCGACGCCGCCGCGCTCTGCGCCGCCTGCGACGCCGACATCCACACCGCCAACCCGCTCTCGCGCCGCCACGAGCGCGTCCCCGTGCAGCCCATCGGGACGCCGTGCTCCGATCATCAGGACGCCGCCGTCGCGATGCCGTTCGGCGGCCAGGAGAAGCAGGGCGCCGCGCTGAACCTCAACGACGACGCGCTGGACCAGGCCTTCGACGCCGGCGGCGGCGGGGGCAAGGACGGAGCCAAGCTAGACTTCCTGTTCGCGGACGTGATGGTGGACCCGTTCTTCGGCTCCGACCTACCGCGCTTCCCGCACGCCGACAGCGTCGTCCCCAACGGCGGCGCCGTGGAGCTCGACTTTGGCGGCGTCATCTCCAAGCCGTCCTCCTACAGCTCCTACACGGCGCCGTCGCTCGCTGGAAGTGTAAGCCCTTGCTACTATGCATGCCCTGCTCCTCCAGGAACCTTCACGTCGCATCATTTGATTGTGCAAACCCTTGCTAATCTTTATTTGCGCTCCATCGAGCAGGGCTCGTCATCGGAGGTCGGGCTTGTGCCGGACGCGATGTGTGGCCGCGGAGGCGGAATCATCGAGCTCGACTTCACGCAGTCCAAGGCGGCATACCTGCCGTACGCCCCGACTCCTAGCCACAGCGTTTCGTCGGTAGATGTGGGGGCGGTGCCGGAGCGGACAGACGGCGCCGTCGTGGCCGGCGGTATGGTGGCGGCTACGCCGGTGACCGGGGAGGGGCGGGAGGCGCGTCTGATGCGTTACCGCGAGAAGCGCAAGAACAGGCGGTTCGAGAAGACCATCCGGTACGCGTCCCGGAAGGCCTACGCCGAGTCGAGGCCGCGCGTCAAGGGCCGCTTCGCCAAGCGCACCGACGACGCCGACGCCGATGCCGACGCGGTGACCGCGCCCACGCCGCGGCCCTACGTGCTCGACTTCGGCAACTACGGCGTCGTGCCCACCTTCTGAAGCGACCAGAACGCTGGCCGGCCGGGTGCCTAATTAAGTTTAACCCGGCACGGCGGAGCGGCATGGCACGGCAGCGTACGTGCTGCCGCGCACTTGTATAATTGCTTGCATGTAATGTTTTTCCGAGCTGGCTGATCACTGGCTGGGGTGTGTACTGAACATGCATGCACGCACGTATGTTTTGCTAGAACTAGAATAATACTGCTAGTTCTAGTTCAATAGTCTACTACTAGTACCCTTTTTGGGGCTTAGCTTGATGGAGATTAGGCTAGGAACAATGTAACGTGTTTGCTAGAACAGCTAGTTCTAGTTTTCGGTCGCAAAGAATATAACGGTTAAGTTATGCTTTATCTTAAAAATCTAGGTTTTTCTCACTAGTGGGAAACAGGGCTTTTGTGGCGGGTCGTAAGGCCCTTTTGTCGCGGGCGGCCAGCCGCGACAACAAAGGCGCGATAAAAGGTAGACCTTTTGTAGCGGGTCGTTTACCACCCGCGACATATAGTCCACCACGTGGCAGGCTTGGGGCGCGCAGGGGACACACCCTTTTGTCGCGGGCGGTATTACCACCCGCGACAAAAGGCCCTCTACGTGGCGCGCGCACAACGGTGCTACTTTAGGGTTTGAGGGGTGCAGCACCCCCCACCGACCGCCTGTTATTTCATTTTTTTCATTCGAAAATAAAAGTTGCATATATTTGTACGCTACTAGAAGTGGTACACGTTCATTCATTATATATATATAGATCGATCAAACAAATATTGGAAGCAAAAGTCGATTCCTCTTACATACAGATTCCCCTTACATATATATATATATATATACATGTAGCTCACGATCGACAAGCGGTACTAACAACCGTCTATTTGGAGGTAGAGCATCTATTTGGACTAAACAAGCCTTTGTTGTTTAGTACTTCTCTAACCAAAAGTCCCGCCACTTCCTCCGCAATTCCTAGTAGGTGTTCCTTTGGTTGGAGTCTGTCCCGCATGAAGTCGACCTATATACGAAAATGAGATGAGTATGACTATATCAATCTTGATAACGAAATATTGACGATAATAAATAAAGTTGTGAGTGTTATTGCTTACGTTGAATTTATTTTGTTACGCTTCTCGGTGGTTAACATGCGAATGGACTCGCAAACGTAGTATCCACATAGATTCGTCCCTTTTGGCTGCCGAGGGCACGGTACGGGAGTAAATGTTAGCTTCTTGCCCGAGTACCGTCCTTACGATAATTCTTGAAAGATGTCCAAGCCCTGCCAGGCAAAAGAATGATTGAATGAGTGGATAATTAATTGATATCTCACGAAAGATGTAGCGCGGCGATGAAGGAAATTACACTTGGAGTAACTTCTGCAAGTCGTGGAACCCGTCCAGGCCTCTACTCAGTGGGTCTCTTACTTCAACTATTCCCTTATCAGGTTGAATGTCTAGTAGAATCCAGTGGAAGCTGCACATGTTATGTATATACGTCGGGAATTACACTTAACATCGAGTAAGAAAAATTGAATGTGCATAAAAGATCATTAAGACTCTCACTCGTAGTTGTAAGGAAACAATATTGAATCACAGAAATATTGCTCCCCCAACCTTAGTAGGTTTCCCCCCGTTTCTTGGCCTTTATGCTTTACCGTTTCAACATGTATTTTATCTGGGTCAACAAACCCAATATTGATAATATTAATACTTTTGCATTCAACGATCTTCAGTCTGCATAATAGAACACACATAAGATATAATGAGTATACGCAATGAAAACGAACATGAACTGAATGAAAATGAACTTATATGTAGTTAACAACTTACAAGCAATAGCAACTCATGAGAGATTTGTCGAGGGCTTCTAAATTGAATAACTGCCGAGTTCATTCATCTCAATATGGATCTCCTCCTTTCGGTAGTAATATTCCCATGGTATAGTCGCCACGATGTACCTTATGTTCTCCTTGCATGCATCAAGGTACCACTGATGCAAATTCCGCATATGTGTTGGCAGTTTATGCAGCTGCTCTCTGCTGACAAGTCGGCCCCGTAGACAAATTTAGGAGCTATATCAGCAGTGGGTAGTGCAGCATCTGCTGCTAACATCAATTCCTCCACGGTAACGTCACAGGCAGCCGCTAGCTTTGCAGCTTCTTCCATATCGAAACCACCCTGTTCTGGTACACCTTGGGAACATTAAACACTTTGAGTGCTTGGGATCGATTGTTTGGGCTGATCTCCGAGCGGGGGAACTTCCTTTCTTTTTTTTGCCTTTTGTCGTTTGCTTGGCCTTGAGGGGTGCACTTGTTGAACTTGACTTCTTCTCGGCTGCACTTCTAGGCGATGATTTGCTCGTGCTAGCCTTGTCATCCTTCTTCTTCTTAGCCTTTTCATCTTTCTTCTCGTCAATTACCCTCGCAAGGTGGCGTGTATAGTCATCCTTCTTCTCGTGTAAGTCATATTGCGATGGTGTGTTCAGAAAACTAAGAGCATATTCTTTTTGCTTCTCGGTGTATGGCTCTGGCGCTGGAGGTTTTGGCTTATGAAAAAAATCATAATTGTATTTCGCAACAATGTCCTCATTTTCCTCTTCAGTACGATTGTAAGGACGGGGGGGGGGGGGAGGAACCTTTGGTACTTTTGGGAGGGGCGACATCTTGCGGACGAGGACTCTTAAAACGCTTCCGGCTGGGTGCATTCCGAGTCTTAGTGGGCGGAGGCGGCGGCGCTGGAGATGGAGATGGACTACGGATGTCGTGGTCGATGTCGTACCCATGGGGTGATGGTGGCGACATGTGATCGGTAGGAGGAGGTGATGGTGGCCTGCGATCACACTGGAGGAGGTGATGGTGACCTGCTCGGACGGCCGGTACTAGGGGCTACCCAGCTGGCGAGCTGATGTTCTTCTTTTCCCAGAGAATGATTTCTCCCAGCACCTCTCTGAGTGTAAGCCCCCCATCACCTCCAGGGATTTCGAGCTCCAATGTCTCCCACGACGGTACAACTGAATCCACCCCGACACGAGCATAGCCGGCTGGAATTTGATTGCCATGCCATGTTGCCGGCTCACCTTCGAGGTCCAAATGCGGGTAAGACATAGCCGACCGCCACCTTAACGGACATGTTCCCGAACACCTCATGGAGATCACAAGGTGTTTGCTCCTTGATTCCATCCAAGGGGTCGCCGGGACCGGCATCTATCATCCGTGTAGGAGGGGCCTCCGAGTCGGCCACGCTGCTGTCTCGTCGCTGAGATATGCCAGCGGTATTATCTGGCTGGCGCTGTCCTTTAAGTTCATTAATCTCCAGCTGCTGCTGCTGAATCTCCCGCTTCTGCTGGTCTAGTTGCCGTTGGAACTCAGCCATCCGGTCATTCTGCACCTCCGGGTCGCGTTGTTTTGCTCTCGCTCGGCTTCTATAAGTCTCCGCGTCATTCGGAAACCCAAGCGCCCACGGAACACTAGGGCCGTAGCCTCTTGTTCGTCCTCCCTTTTCGGGATTACCGAGGACAAGCGTCGACAAGTCTTTCTCTCTATCGGGAGCAAACTTCGGTTTTCCCGCTTTAATATCAGCAGTCACTTGAATCCATTTTTCCCTGGGTACCCTAACCTTGCTGTCACTTTCAACAAGGTTCCCTGTCTTCATGTCATACTCACAGCCATGCCCAAGGAACCAATTTCGAGCCCTAGTGTCCCATCCTTAAATGTCACTCTGACACTCGCGGGTGCCACCGGTTGGCCTTTCGGTGATATATCTTCAATGTTGAAGTGGTCTTTTTTGCCCAATTTCTTTGTCGGGCCTCGTTTCTCCAACTTATCTTCGGAGGCCTAAGAGAATAAAAATCAGATAATTTATATACATATGTACATATAGAATTCCATTAATGCCTCAACTGATCGTATACCTCGTCATGACCGGAGTCGTCGGCTTCTCCATCACCGGAGTCGTCGGCTTCTCCATCACCGAAGTCCTCGGCTTCTCCATCACCGGAGCCACGGTCTTCTCCAGCTCCGGAGCCGCGGTCTTCTCCAGCTCCGGAGCCGTCGGCTTCTGGACCTTCGCGGATTATGTCCTCGAAAAAGTCTTCCTGTTCCAAGTCACGACGGATTTCGAATGGATCCATTGTTTCTGCAAAAAATTAAATCGATAAGTACATGGTCTAACCCTAACCAAACCCTAACCCTAATGGCGACGCGTGTTTGCGAGAGGGAGAGGAGTGTCGGCGACGCGTGTTTGCGAGAGGGAGAGGGTGTCGGCGACGCGTGTTTGCGAGAGGGAGAGGGTGTCGGCGACGCGTGTTTGCGAGAGGGAGAGGGTGTCGGCGACGCGTGTTTGCGAGAGGGAGAGGGTGTCGGCGACGCGTGTTTGCGAGAGGGAGAGGGTGTCGGCGACGCGTGTTTGCGAGAGAGCGAGAGAGGGTGTCGGCGACGCGTGTTTGCGAGAGAGAGAGAGGGTGTCGGCGACGCGTGTTTGCGAGAGCGATAGGGTGTCGGCGACGCTAGTTTGCGAGAGAGAGGGTGTCGGTGGAGGAGTCGTCCATATACCAAATAAATATACTAAAGCACAAACTAAATCCATATACTAATTATAAACTAACTATACAAAATACATATACTAACTAAGTACATACATATACTAAATTACAAACTAAATCCATATATACCAAATACATATACTAAAGCACAAACTAAATCCATAAAGCAAATACATATACTAAAAAAACCATAAATACATATACTAAACATTTTTTACTTAAGGGATGCTTGCGCGAAAGGAAACGGCGATTGTACGGGTACACAACTTTTTTTGCTTTTTCTCAAATATTTACCTTCAGTCTCATCTAAACAGTGCGTGCATGCGTTGTATCCTTTGTTCGTCTGTCCTGAAATGTTACTAAGAGCAGGCCAATCATTGATGGTTACGAATAGCAACGCTCGTAGGTTAAATTCTTGCTCGGTGTGCTCATCCCACACACGTACACCTGGTTTGGCCCACAACTCCAAAAGTTCATCAACTAATGGCCTTAGGTACACATCAATGTCGTTGCCGGGTTGCTTTGGGCCTTGGATAAGCACTGGCATCATAATGAACTTCCGCTTCATGCACAACCAAGGAGGAAGGTTGTAGATACATAAAGTCACGGGCCAGGTGCTGTGACTGCAGCTCTGCTCCCCAAAAGGATTCATGCCATCTGTACTTAGACCAAAGTATAAGTTCCTTGCCTCACCTGCAAAATCCGGGAACTCTCTCCCGATGTTCCTCCACTGCCGACCATCAGCGGGGTGCCTCAACATCACGTCTTTCTTACGTTCTTCCATGTGCCATCGCAACAACTTGGCATGCTCTTTGTTTCTGAACAAACGTTTCAACCGTGGTATTATTGGAGCATACCACATCACCTTCGCAGGAATCCTCTTCCTGGGTGGCTCGTCCTCAACATCACCAGGGTCATCTTTTCTGATCTTATACCGCAATGCACCACACATCGGACATTTATTCAAATTCTCGTACTTCTCACCGCGGTAGAGGATACAGTCATTAATGCATGCATGTATCTTCTGCACATCTAATCCTAGAGGGCAAGACAAGCTTCTTTGCTTCATATGTACCGACGGGCAATTCATTATTTCTTGGAAACAACTTCTTTAATATTATCATCAATTTCTCAAATCCCGAGTCAGTCACACCGACCTCTCGCCTTCCATTTCAGCAATTCCAATATGCTACCCAGCTTTCTCTGCCCATCTTCACAACTCTGGGTACAACAATTTGTGGTGGTCCTCTAACATCTTGTCGAACTGCAACCTCTCCTTATCCGTGCCCACGGTCTCTTCTTGCATTAGAAATGGCCCGACGAAGATCATCATCAACGGGATCATCCGATGCCCGTTCTTCACCTCCTTCTTCTTCATTGTCGTCCATTGCGGTATCATCGCATTCGGAGAACATATATCGGTATTGGTCATCGTTATCTTCTTCTTCATCGCCGTCTTCCATCATAACCCCTTCTTCTCCGTGCTTGGTCCAAACATTATAGCTGGACATGAATCCAAACCGAAGCGAGTGGCTCTTAATGTCTCTTCAGCAAGAGTAATCCTTCTCGTTCTTACATTTTAGACATGGACAGCACATAAAACCTTGCTTCGACTTGTTGGCCTCGGCCACAAGCAGGAAAGAATTCACGCCCTCCCTGAAAGCGGGAGCACATCGGTTACCGTACATCCATGGATGACTCATCCGCATCATAAGTACAATTATATATGTATCGGATGCAATCACCTTGCTAAAATTAGTATTGTACGGACTATGTATATATATACGAGAAAATAGTTGCTAACCTTTTAGGATCAAAAAGAGGAGAAATCTTATCAAATAAAATCAAGTGGCATCCCTCTCACAAGCATTCCATCAAACACCTCTTGTGCACATGTAGAAAAAATGAGCTAGCATACACCTCCACCTTCACCACCAAGGAAAAAATGAGGTTGGGGGGGGGGGGGTGGCTGCGTGTCTATATATAGGCATGGCCTTTTGTCGCGGGTCTTAATACGGCCCGCGACAAAAGGGGTGCCGACAGGAGGTGCCAGCCCTCAGACCCCTTTTGTCGCGGGTCTAATTACGGCCCGCGATAAAAGGGCGCGACAAAAGGCCCTGCCCGCTTCGGAGCGACGTGGCCACCCCGTTTGTCGCGGGTGCAGGCGCGCCCATGACAAATGGCTCCTACGAAAGCCTTATTTTTCACTAGTGTCTATGTCTCTGAGATTTTTGTAAGTCTGGGAAAAGTGCAGAAAGTTGCATTTTCTAAACTACGTTTGAGACTTCAATTTCTTTTTTAGCTCAACCGAGACATAGCAAAACCTTTTTTATGCCACGAGGTTGAACTTGATAATCAAAGTGGCGATGTGGGTGGTCAGAGCATGACACTACTCTAGGGTCAGTTCTTCGGAACTAATTTATTTTAATATCGTGAAGACCTGTGCAACAACGCATTGTGCGCACAACCTAATAATAAAAATAAGAACCCTAGAGTGATCTATTCTTTTTATTAGCCGTACTAACACCACCAAGATAGCACTACAAGTCCAGCTTCTCCAAAAGGTACGTCTCTAAAAAAAATAGTGCACATGCACCGTAGTCGCCTGATCATAGATCCTAGATTTTCACTCAATCATAGATCATAGGTTTTCACCCTGGAGAAACACCTCCTCACAAAACAATTCGTTCAACAAGATCATTGTCAGGCACAACCAATTAAAGCTAGATCTTAGATTTTCACCACCATTAAAGCTAAGTGTTTGATTTTTTCATGTGATGTCGCGCCCTTTTGCAATACCGCTACTTGAAGTCACGAATCAGCAAGCCTGTTTCTCATTGCCACAAAGACTCGAATCACCATTGCTAGTTCTCACATATTGGCTTTCATGACATTCTCTGATAGCTGACTTCACCATGGAACAAGAAAGCGTGCCCGCTGATGGTAATAGTCAGCAGTACTTCGCAGCGCTACATTTGGACCCAAACGGTCAGAGAAAAATGTGGATGCGCACGATCGAATCTCACATGATCCAGCAATCTCCAAGCATGAATCGCCCTGTGGAGTTCGCCGGTAGAGCCTTGTGGAACACGACACTCCAGCTAGGTCCTAGGGACTGGCATCCGACAGATTGTCATCTTGGCGCGAGTTGGAACCCTAGGACCGCTACCTTTATTCAAGCCGAGCTAGTAGCCCCTACTCCACCCGTCGGCAACCTTTTGAATCTGCCGCTCCGAACCTGAACGGTTAACGTGCCATCATGAAACACCCATGCCATCACCCGCGTTCCACATGCCCCCCCCCTGTTGACGGCCCTCCTTGCGCGTAGGAGGCCGTCGGAGCTCGTTCGCCCTCACCAACATCTTTGACAGGCTGGACGTGGCCGCCACCGTCAACGAAGATGGCAACAGTGGCCACGGGGAATAGATCAAGGGTAGCTATCGCTAGGGTGGGGAAGGGGCCTCCGGAGTCGCCCCGCACGAGGCGACCCGGAGGAAGGGAAAGGGAGTGAAGGAGGGAGGAGAACGGAGGTGGTTGGAGACGGCGACTCTAAGATCTGATCGCCTAGTGTGCATGCGTGGGAGTCTTCCATGGGCGTTGGCTTGGTTAGATCGTCGGTAGTAATTACTTCTATGACCAGTTCTCCAGGGATAATTACAAGTGATTATCGATTTATCTTTATAATCTTCTCATGTGGAATTACCTTGCATTCTAGGTCTAGTCAGAGTCTAACTTTCAAAACTTTAACTAAGGGTGTATAAAAAACTATCAAAATCTACACTACAAATAAAGGTTATTTTAATTATTATTAAATATATTATTTGTACAACATATATTTGGTTTGATAGATGTTGACATTTTTATCTATATGATGAATCAAACTTTATGATGTTTAACTTTGACCAAACCTAGAATGCAGGGTAATTATTGACAGAGGGAGTAAGTACCGCTTAGAGCATGATTAGGATTAATTACGGGTGCTTATCACCGCATCTTCATAAGTATCGCCGCTTATGAGAGAGTTACCGAGTTTTTGCAGGATGTTCCTAGAAGATTTATATAATCGCATGTTTTGAGCATCTCCACTAGCGCCCCCGCATGCCCCTAAAAGGGTTATTTAGACGCCCCGTCACAAATGAACTCGTGTGTGAGGGCCTAGAATTTAATTCAACTACTAAAACGACACAATGAGCCATAGTTGGTGACCGATGGTGATATGCATATGAGCTCAGACCAGTCTACAGGTTGCATCGCCCAAGAGTCAAAAGGAACTCCAAAACCCTTATGTCCAAGAGTACATGAACTTCAAATGTTGGTGGGGGTACAAGTCATCGCAAAATAACCATTCCAACACAGTGAAACCCAAATCCATAAGCACATACCATGCACTTCCTTTCATTGACAGATAGGCTTAGTGAATTGGATATTTGGATGCCTAAACAAATTGGATATCATAACCCAAACTCTAAAGAAAAACTAATACAAATAAAAATGTATGGTCTCTTACAAGAGAACATAAAAATAAAAGTTCACACAAATAACCCCCAAGGCCGTCTTGAAAATATAGAAGTGAAAATGATAAACAACATCAAAATGGCAAGGTTGCCATCTTTCAAGCCACAATCAGAGATTGTAAGGCCAACCGGGTGATACGGGCAAGTAGGCATCACCAAAGAAATCAGCACCAATGACAAACTTGCCTATGCTAGGCTCACCTGCAAAATGTTGGGATTTGTAATTTTGATGAGTACTTTCATACTCGCAAGACATACATTTTGAAGAACGTACATAACTGCAAGGCATGGATATCAAAATAACATAACTCAACAAGCGACATAAGTAAAGATGGCATCGAAACTTGAATAACAACAAGTGACACCGCAATCAGTTATCATCCAAGAACAACACATGCTACGGGCAATCCACAGGCACACCAAACAAGGTATAACAACCAAAACAATTTATTTAGAGTATCACTAGCAGATATCCTATCCATGCGTCCCGCAACACGCGGATAGGGGATCAGCAAAATCTGTGCGCAAAACACGAGCGATAGAACAAATACCCTATTCTCGAACCGCAAACACGATGTAGTCGTTTTTGGCGCCAGAAATTCAAACAAAAGATTAAGCAGTTCATCTAAGTTCATCCTAGTTGTACAAGATTTTGCAAAGGAAAAAACTAAAGATTCCTAAACCTAGGTTAAGGCTAGCCCGGGATTTAGACTACTATCATCAGGACTTGGGGCGGCGACCAACGGCGAAGATTAACTCCTCCTCCTCCTCCTCCTCCTCCTCCTCCTCCTCCTCACTGTCCTTGTCGGAGAGGTCGGACTCGTCATCGTAATAGTCGATGATGATGAACGCACGCCTCGCCATCTCCGAGCGAATGGACGCGCACTTGGCCTTGCACACGTTCTGCTCCTCCTCATCGGCGATGTCGCGAGCCCGCTGGGCCTTCTCCCAGACGTCGGTGACGACCGTAGTGAGGGAGTTCTGGCGGTCCATGGCGAGGTGGCGCGCCTCACGCGAAGCGTCATCATCGTCCTCGTCGCCGACTGAGTCTAGCTCGAACGGGGGGATCAGATGAAGCGGCCGCGTTGCCGGGAGCGAAGGAACGACCCGTGTTGCCGCCATGGACGACCCCGCCTCAACGTCATGCGCGTCGCGTGGGTGCAAGCTGAACCACACGCGGAGCGTAAGATGCTCTTACAACAAGGTTTGGGCTATTCACCCAAAGCCTCAATTTGATGTGGTCAAAATCAGGTTAAAACGACCCAAGATTTTACACGGAAGTTACTCAATGAACAGTCTTATTTCAGAGGTGCCAGTGTGCCAATTGAGTTTGGAGCTTTTCTCGCTATGCCTCACAAAATTCGCGACGAAAAAGTTGATCAACAACTTCAGGATTACCCTTGAAGCATTTGTAGGCAACATGAGGAAACGCAGTATTAGTCTTGACTTTTTTGAAGTTCTTGGGTTTTAATTTACTTAAATTATTGTATTTTATTACTATGTTTGATTTGGTTGGATAGTGTTATTTATCTAGTTGAATATATTTGAATTTGGTTGAATGGTTGTTTGCAAATATGTTAATCTGTGATCAGAAATTACGAGAAAATAGAAAAAACCAAATATGTTTTTTTTGTGCCTATTTGGGGCGGTCGACGTGGACAACCGGTTCCAAAAGGACGGCCGCGTATGTTTAACCTCCCAACAAGCTGAATTTGCCGCCGGATATAGTTACGGAACGCCGGTGTGAAGTGTTATTAGCTAGTTGACGAGGGGTATAAACAGATACAGGAACGGAGCCAGGAACTCACATCAAGGGGGGTGAGCTGTGCATGTGATTTGATTGAGGGGGGCTGAGCTTGCTGAACTACCGTGATAAAGGCATGGCTTCTATTACCAAGAAAATCTTCAGCATAGTGGGCTGTAGCCCCTGCTCGTCCCCCTTTGAATTCGTCACTGAACAAATAGGATAATTTTTGGACCGGAACTGGCACCTAATTCATTTTGAGGTATTCATATCTGATTTTAGAAAATCGACGGATAAGGATATTCTATTTCAAAGTGGTGCTCCGGATATATCCGCATTTGAATGTGAAACTGATCAATATTTGCTTCGATCTAAATCCGAGAAAAATATATTTAAAGAATATGATATGAACAAAATCCAATCTGATTTGTCCGTTTACACCTCTAGTTGTGGATGACCAAACGGTCGACTTGAGACAAGTCGTGACAAGTGAGTGTGTTTATTGAGGATCTTGCTAGAAGATTAATGTAATCATGATCCAGCTAGCTAGTTGACGATGGATTTTCAAACAACAAGTCGTGAGATTAAGCGGGCGATAAGATTCCGGGCTCACGCGAGATATCAGTCACGAAAGGGGCAAATCGTGAATGCCGTCGCCTTCACGCAGCCAATGTACTGAACGTGGAAGCGACAAAGATGACCTTTACGCGTGGGGGCGGTCTGACGGTGTTGACCCACATGCATGTCGACTCGAAATCCTCTCCTGTATGGCTGTATATATGGAGTGCCGCTACAAATATCGTATGGAGTAAAAATAAAGTAGAGTTATACTACTCATTTGACATGATCCTCATAGCGATTTTTGTGTCACCTGCGTAAGGTAGTTTAGATTACCCTGCGAAGTTTCTGGAAGTCTTAGTACGTGTACACATCAAATTAGGCGGACTAGCTTGGTGGCAGGCACTGTACGCCGATACATCGCGGTCGCGTGTCGGACGAGGTGAGCTCCGTCGGGCCGGCGCCGCAGCGCACACCGGTAGCATTGACGCGCGAGAGACATGGCGGCGAGGCAAGCGCGGCAGCAGGGGCAGGCCCCGTCATTTGGACAGTGGAGCGAATGACGAACGGGCTGCCGTCATATTCCTTGGCTGATGGAGACTGGCAGGGAGCGGGCGCGGCGACCCAGTGCATGCGCGCGCGCGTTGCGATCGGCGGGCACGTGAACGTGTCGGCACTCTTGCATAGTTTGAACAAACGCAAGCTACTCCATCCGTTTCATAATTTGTTTGCCTTAACTAAAACTGAACTTTGCAAAGTTTAACTAAGTATTTAGAAAAAGTATTAATATCCACAATGTAAAGCTATGGTATTTAAATCACCATAAGATATATTTTTATACTATGTGTATTTGGTATTATAGTTATTGGTTATTTTTAGTACACTTCTACTAGTATCAATAACATGCGTGTGAAGCACTTAGAAGCGGGATTGGAAGGACTCGGAAGTTAAGCGTGCTAGTGCTGGAGTAGTGAGAGGATGGGTGACTGAGCGGAAAATTTGACCACGAGTAAGTAATTTGACTAGACATTAAGTGTAGTGAGAGACTAAACTTGTCAAATAACTAAACATTAGAAATTCTGAAAAAATAGAAAAGAAATGAGGGAGTGGCAAATAATTAGAAAAAGAAATTGGATACAAAATAGCACCGGTAGCGGGTTCTAACGCAGCAACGTTTTGGGGTTTTTTTTCCTGACACGGCAGGCCCTTTAGCACATAAAGGTCCTCCCGGTCGGACGCTCGGTAGCCACCACGTGATGCCCCTTTAGCACTGGTTCACAACACAATCGGTGCTAAAAGGGGAAGCTTTAGCTCCAATTACATTGCACCGGTTGAGCAACCGGTGCAAAATCCTCTTACAAACCGGTGCAAAACCCCGTTTTCTACTAGTAGATAGCGGGCAAGGATTTGGAGCAGGAAGTTGCTTGTGTATGCCTTCTGTGGCACTTACGCAAGAGCTTGGGGTGGCCAATGGAAGAACGGAGGAGGACGAATAGATTGGTCAAGGGAGTTGATCCGTTTATATCGCCGAGTATATGCGGCATGTCCACAAGTTCAGAGCATCTCCAGTCGAGTCCCTCAAACCGTCCCCCAAAGGGTGGGGCGCGTCGGACGAAAAAACATTCCCAGCCACGTTTCCTAAAGCCGTTTTTTGTCCGGCGCGCCCCGAGGCCATCCCCGCCCCACAGGGGATGCACCGGGACGCCGGACACACCGAAAAGCGAGGCGGGGAGTAGCGGGACCGACCCATCTGCGGCACATTGAATTTTAACCTAACCGACGCCTACCTCGCAACGAAAGTTATTGGCGCGCATCGATGGTGCAGTTCCCGTAGAGGCGCATCGAAGCGTCTCGTCGCGCCTAGCTCTGCGTGCTGGCGTTAATGAGCGCCACCGCTCTCCCGCCTCCCTCCGGCCTATAAAAAAGGGCCGCCTCTCATCGTCCCTCTCACACACAAACCCTAGCGGCTCTCTCCCCAACCCTAGCCGCCACCATCTCAAGAGTCGACGCCATGGCTGGTAGAGGCGCATGCCGAGCTCGCGGCCGTGGTCGTGGTAGTGGCCGCGACCGCGGCAGAGCTACACGCTCCCCATCGCCTGCGACACCGGCATCGTCCTCATCATCGGACACGCGGGAGGAGGAGCGGGCCGTGTTGTTCGAGTTCATCGTCGCCCTCAAGGGTGACCCGCACGGCATCCAGAGGCTGCCGGACTCCTTCGCCGACTACGTCGCCGGCGACGAGCGCCCGCGCTCGCTACATCTGCGGGAGGATGGCTGCGGCTGCTGCCGGTGGATCGTCGACGTGATCTACGACGCACGCGGCAAGATGTACCTCCACATCGGCTGGGAGAAGTTCGCGCGCTACCACCGCCTCGAAGCCGGCTTCGTCGTCCTGTTCTCCTACTTTGGCGACAGGGACATGAGCGTCAAGGTGTTCGACGAGACGCATTGCCGTCAGAACTACCACGGCGACAACACCGACGAGGACGACGACTGAAGATTGTTGTTTCTTCGCACGAATATATGCACGAAGATCTCTGGTTGTTCTTCCTCGGAAGAACCAACAGGGGCACCCTCACCAGCTGGATTTTCCAGTTTGGGTGACTGGGTGTGCCCTCGAGTGTTCTTTCTTGGCAGCGAACACACGAAACCTTCGATGTCCGGCCTAGTTAGGTTTAGTTCTTTTGCAATATTTAATATTTGTGTCAACCATGGTTCAAACTATGTATTACTTTGTGAAAAAACCATGTTCCAAATTATGTCTTCGTGTAAACCATGTACCCAATTATGTATTAGTTTATGTAATATTTCTTCTCTTTATTGAAATAAAAATGCAAAAAAACAAAAAGAGTATTTTAATGTTTGGGGGCGGCGTTCGGGGACGCGGCTGGGGACCGACGTCCCCCAAACGCTGCACGAACAAATCACGTCCCCTAAACGTTTAATCCGACACCATTTAGAAAACGGTTTGGGAGACACGACACGGACCATTTTCACAGGAGTCATTTCACGCCCTCGAGATACCAGCCGTTAGAGCATCTCCAGTCGCGTCCCTCAAAAAGCGTCCGGCACAAATGATTTGGGGCACGTTTGGGACCGCGCCGGACAAAAAGAGACCAAAAATCTGTACAAAAAAGAGGCCCTTCCCAGCCGCGTCCCTCAAATAGCGTCCAATGCATGCATTTTAATAGAAGGGACCACCCCATGTGGAAAAGTAGGTGAGAGAAAGTGTAGGGAAAGAGACTAGCATGTGGGACTAGGGGCTGCATGCAGGCGTCCGGACGCTATAGAGTCTCTACCGGGAACGCCGGACACAAAATGAGGTGCTAATTAACTTTGGGAAACGCGACTGGATAGTTTTTCTCCCCATTTCTTGTCCACGGTCTCCTAAATCTCATTTGAACGACGCGATTGGAGATGCTCTTAGTTCGATCGGCATAGGCATAGGTACGCTAGCTCACCCTTGAGAAGCAACGAGGCGCTGGGATCAGATATGTCATCGGGCAGTGTGTGTCCCAGTCATGGGCGTAGATGCGGTAGCTGTGGATGAGATCGGTCAGTGCATATCGCCATATCCTATCTAGCGTGGCTGCATGGGGCTCACTCGGCGGTGGCGGCCGGGCCGGCACCAACGACAGATCCGACCATGCATGCACCATGATTGGGTGCGCCGCCCGCGCCAAATTTGCTGCGTGCCAGGTCCACAGCCGTCCCGTTAAAAAGCCGGCTCGCTTTCCTCGTCCCGTCAACTCGGGACGATACCGATCGACACTTCCGGACACGCAGGGCGTACGCGCCAATGCCATGCTCCGCAGTACGCCGACAAGGCCAATTCATCTGTTCTGAGATAGGTGCACCTGAGCGTACGTGCGTCCACAGTTAGCACAGCCGCAGCTTGCAGTTCCAAGGTTCACTTACTTGCGTCAGACTATTTGTTTTCTGTCTCCGGGTGCCGGGGTGTCCTCGCTCCACGTACACACGCATGGTATAGCTCGCTGTTGCTACTAGATCAAGGGACAACCACGCACACATTACCGCTTCAGAAAAAGGCAGTCGTAAGAGCATCTCCAACAAACGCTCTAAATTTTGGCGGCTGGAGATAACCACTGTTGGATAGTATGCTCTAATCCTAGTGGGTTCGGGAACTATACTCGTTAGTTTTATTTTTATTTTTGCGGGGAACTGTCCTCATTAGTTTGCGACGGCCGGAGCCATCACTTGCCCGAGGCCGATCTTGTTCGTTGTTTAGACCTGAGCGGAGAACGAACGTGCGGAGTGCCGACATGAAGTGCGGTTTCTCGCAACTGGTGCAACACCAAGACAAAGAAACGTGTCCCTCGTGCAAGAGAGCAGGTTATCGACACTGCCCTGCCGACAGGCCAACGGCCTATCTGGCCAAAAATCAAGCGCCGGGCCTTATGGGATATATAAGATTACTGTAACTATTTCGACCGGCCCGTGGGCTAAGAAAAGGCAAGCGAGCTATTCGGGACCAACATGGGCCTGGGCTGACTAATTTCGGAGGGGTCCATTAAGCGATCTTCCAGAGGGGTCCATATAAGATTACTGTAACTATTTCGACCGGCCCGTGGGCTAAGAAAAGGCAAGCGAGCTATTCGGGACCAACATGGGCCTGGGCTGACTAATTTCGGAGGGGTCCATTAAGCGATCTTCCAGAGCCCACTCAGTACACACACCTTCATCGACCACTTCATCGGGGATTCGAAACAAGCGACAAAAAAATCAAAGACAGAAAATGCAGTAGCCTCGGTCCAAAAACACCCCAGATGGATCCTTTGTCAGCAAAGAGTTACAAAAATCAACGTCCACGCCAGAGTTGTGACTTGTGAGGACTATAAATATAGAATTCAGAAGGGTTTTAACGGGAGCGAAATGGGATGCATGGATACTTCTAGTTCAGCGTCTAATGACTATAAATGTAACAAATGAGGAAGATAGATTCATATGGAAGTTAACTCAGTCACAGAGTTTTACCGTTAGATCTATGTATGCTGATTTGTTAAATGACCATACGGTGTTCTTGCAAAAATATATTTGGAAACTGAAGTTAACATTGAAGATTAAGATATTTATGTGGTTCGTATATAAGAAAGTTATTTTAACAAAATATAATTTGACAAAGCGTCAATGGAAAGGTTGTAAAAATGTGCTTTTTGTGATTCTGAGGAATATATAAATTATTTATTCTTTGATTGTCCTTTTGCTCATCTTGTTTAAAGAGTAGTTCAGCTTACTTTTGCTATTACTCCTCCAACAAATATCACGAATATGTTCGGAAACGGATTGAATGGAGTAGATAAGAAAACAAAAGCACGGATGTGGGAACGTGTGCCTTAGTTTGGGATCTATGGAATTGCCGAGATGATGTTATTTTTAATAAGCATGAAACTCCTCATTTTTTACAGGTTATTCTTATGGCTACCCATTGGATCCACGGCTGGTCATTTCTGCTACCGGAAGCGCAACAAGCGCCCATGGATTCTGGATAAACCCGTCTAGAGACGATCAAAATATCTACAACCTGGTTGGGTGGTGGCTTCCTAGCCGTCTTCAATGATAAATAGGCGCCGTTTTTATATATTTCTAGCTGTTTTATATACACCTTTTGATTTGAATCTCTGAAACTTTGCAATAAATGAGGTTGTGTGCATCGATTGATGCAGAGATCGGAGCTATGTTCCCATTTCAAAATAAATAAATTAAATTGTGTATTTTTTATGAAATTCCACTGAATTATTAGTAATCACCAACAACAATACAATGAGTCTCAAAAGTAATAGAAGATACAAATTGGTCTTTGAACCACTTAGCGACGATTAGAAACACTAGCGCGAACCGAAGGAGTGCCGTCGTGTTCACCCCTACATCATCGAAGATGGAAAAATCTTGTTATACTAGAGCTTGTTGTAGTAGATAGACGAGAATTTATCGTGCTAAGACCCCAAATGTCCAACGCACTAGAACAACAATCATCGCTAGTGATGACATTCGTAGATCGGAGGAGACTGACCTGAAACCACACAAATGAATACAGAAACCGATCGAATCCAAGGTCATAAGTGGGACACATGACTACAAGCGCCCTCCGCTGATGCTAGATGCACCACCGGGCCAAGGATATCGCAAGGAGGACATTGTAGCCACTGCCTCACCATTCCGAAAAGGACACAAAAAAGAACATAAACAAAGAACGAACCCTCCCCCCCCCCACCCCACCGGCGAGGGGCCATGGTCCGCCACACCTCCAAGGCCATAATGTCACCGGAGACGGAGTAGACCGGCGACGTTGCCGATGAGGGGGTCGAAACCCCAAATGGGTTCTACGGCCACCTCAGATCCCCCTCTCTCCTTTTTTCCTTGTGCATATCGATTTGGTCTAGTTTAGGTTCACTAATTGTGTATTTTATTATGGCACATAACTCATAGATGTGTGTTCTTAGACAAAAATAAAATAAACAAACAGTTTGCAATCGAAGATGGATTATATTATGGTCGTTAATATTATCAAGATTTTGTTTGGAACATAACTTTAAACAACTTGGAAGCTAATATATACGGAAGCTGGAATTAGCGGTATAAGTAAGTTCCACCCTCTAGCTTCAGTTGCATTATGAGCGGTTGCACAGATAGGCAGAACAATAGAGGTAGGGTAAGATCAAATTTTCCAAGCCAGCTAGACTAGAAATGTGCTTGATTGATTCTGGCTTTGCATACGTAGGATAATAGGAAGCTAGCTGATTGATCGATCTAGTCGTTTGATCCGCTAGGTGGCGATGCATTGGCAAATTGCAATTGTCTCAATATCGATTAGTAGTTAGTGGTTCAATGGGAAATGCATAGGAGCTCTTGGGTGCTACACACCCTCATGGTTAGAAAATAAAAAATAATCTCCACTAATAATATAATTTATATTTATATTTATATTTTATATAATATAAAAAGAGCCAGACCCGGAGATCCAACAGATTTCAGCCGTTCGACCACGTCGATTTAGCGGTCAAGATTACTCCGGTGTTGAGCAGCAAACACACCTGCCCACGATCCACGGTACAGTTACTGAAATCACGCCGATGCCCGTTTCGTCTCACTTCTCAGGGAACGCCGCCTGCCTGCACCGTCTTGAGCCGTCCTGACGTCCCCAAGCCCGCGGTGCCCTTCCCTGCGCCTCCACCTCCACGCCTGTGCTGCGCTGCCTGCGCCGCCGCCTCCCCGGACCGGTGCGCCGGCGCCTCAGCCCGCCCCACTCTGCTGCCACTGCAATGTGTTCTTCACCGCTCCATCGCCCCTACGTCACCTCCCCGCAGCCCGCCGTCGTGGACTACGCCGCCTGTGCTTTACCCGTCCAGAACGCGAGCCCACCTCCGCTGCGCCGCCGCCGTCATGTAACCTGCACCCGCCCGTGCCAAGCTCGACAACAGGGTCTCGATCCTAGCACGCAGCAGCGCCGGATCCCTGCACACGGAACACAACACCGGAATTGAAGGTGTGTTTTCTGAATTTCTGCACGCATGATGAAAGAACCAATTGTGTGTTAGCTTACTGAATGTATTTTTTTATTAAAAACAGATAAATTATGGCATGCGGTGATCACCTGGGAAGCTAATTTGAGTTCGTATCAATCCTGCTTTGTATTCCTACTCTTGGAGCTCCTTTAAAGGTTTTACATTAATTGCCCCTGTAGTACGAAGAATTGCTATGCTCACTAAGTTTTACTCCAGCTGACAACTATTCGGATTAAATGGCTAACACAACGTTAGTCTCTCTGGAGATGGAGTTAATCAATGCCATACTTATATTAATCAATTATGTGTTCGATTATGATTTTCTCACTTCTCACTGAAGAGGTGATTGCATTTGTATTGTGCTTAAACCTGAGATTGGTTGGGTAACTAAACTAAACCTGAACCAAACCCGCGCCATGCATTTGAGAAGAACGAACTGAACTGCCCCACCCGTATCTGTATTCACACCGAAACCAAACTCAACCACGTGCTATTCTCCACCCAAACTGAACCAACCCGAATGTAGAACCATGGTTTTAGCCCGTGGTTCCCCACCTATTTGGGCAGAACTGGACTAGCTGCTCACGCCTGTGCCTGTGCTCGTGCTGGACTGCTTGCCGTACCTGCACTTGAACTACAAACTCTGACAATTTGCCCATGTTGCTTGTATCTGCTACTCATGCTGACGTGGAAAAAAATGCTGACGTGGATAGGCACCATCCAGGCAATCAAAAGCATAGTGAAAAGGAAGGTAAGTAGAAGAAGCGTAGGTACATCCTAAAAATTGCAAACAGTTTCATCGACAGTTACAAAATAGAAAAAATATCCAAAATAAGTATCTTCTAGACAATGAATGGCACGCCGCGCCCAGGTCACCACCAACCAGTTTTGTTGACTGTCGAAACACTGAATTACACTGACTAAAGTACACTGAACCAAGCATTTGAAAATCAATCAACACTAGAGTATCTCATCAACAATCAAGGGCTGTCTCAGCACTGAATATCATTCCTTTTGAATATTCCAGCTCAGAGAATCATTTAAGTTCCACTTCCTACAAAACATGGTTAAGAATTGAGAATTTATTGTTAAGATGTAAAGCTTCATGCATAATCAAACAACTAAATTTGCAAGATATTAAGAATAAATGCTCGAAATACATGAAAAAAGGCATAGGCTAGTTGCTTTCCACATACAGGACATGTCATCATAAGATCCCAACCAGATTACTAACAAGAAAATGGTGAGATAATGAAAAGAAATACAAGAATAGCTACAGAACAGATAGTTAAATTAAAACACATTGACAATAAACATGTCATCACAAGCTGATACTAACACATGCAGTAGGGATAGTAATTTCTACTTGACAGTGGACAGTAGACATGTTATCACAAGTTAATACTACCGCAAGTTAAAACTATACCTTCATCATTCTTTGGAATGAACAACCAATCTTTTGCGCAAACAAGTGCTTGTAGCATTTCAGGGGTTAACGAGCTTCTTGTGTCTCCAAGTATCCTACCACCACAACTAAAAGCTGATTCAGATGCCACAGTGCTTAGAGGAATTGCAAGAAAATCACGGGCCATTGATGACAGTATAGGAAAAGATTTAGCACGTCGCTTCCACCAACTCAAGACATCAAAGTCTGGAGTGTCTTCCTCAGATGCTTCTTCTAAGTATGTGTCGAGCTCAGACTTGTGTACACGTGGCCTCCGACGAGACTTGTGTTGGGCAAACTCTTGTTCCAACTTCCTTTTCCCGGCAATGGGTGATCCAATATTTGTATCGCCTTGGCTAGGAGGTGTCAAGTATTGAGTGCTTGTTGTTGCAAGTAGCTCATATTCCTTGATATACTTTCTCACCCAATCTAAAGCAATGTCTATTTGCTTTGAAATCTGCTCCTCATTGGTAGAAACCTTGCCATAGAAGAAATCCAAATAATCTTCTTTCCTCCTTGGATCCAAGAACGTAGCAATGACAAGTGCGAAGTTAAGCTCAATTTCCTTTTTCCTGCGACGATTAGGCTCTGCATTCTCCTTCTCCTCAGGGTCCCAATATTTGTCCAGCTTCGGTTGCATCACAGCCGCCAGCTCCTTCAACACATCGCAGGTCTGCCAACCAGGGTCATTCAATGCATGGCGAATACAGAGCACAACCGGCAGAAATTTATGTGCCGTTGGCTTCCTATGAGCTGAAACAGTCAAGGTAAGCTCTTCAAAAGCTTTAAGAAAATCACAAATAGCTTCGGCTTTCTTCCATTCTTCTTCACTTGGAGAATCTTCCATCTTTCTACTTGCATAACTAGTCAGGACAGATTTGTATGTGAATGCTTCTACAAGCATTTTCCATGTCGAGTTCCATCTGTTTGGTACATCAATATAGATACCTTTCTTTGAAGTCAGACCCATCCCAATTGCAATGGTGTTGAAATCTTGAAGTCTTGATGCAGAAGAGTCCACATGTTTCAGCAACTCACGTATCTTGTAAATAGCTCCATGGATTATTTTCATTCCATCTTGAACTAGGATATTAAGGATGTGTGCACAACACCTCACGTGCAAATGCTGACCTTCAAGGAGCAACTCATGTTTGTGATATTTTATTAACTCATCACAAGCATTAGTATTATTGCTGGCATTATCCAATGTCAAAGTAAATAGCTTTCCCCTTATACCCCATTCTGTTAGGCAACCCACGATTGCTTCCTCTATTGCATAGCCTGTGTGAGGATACTTCACTTCTCTAAAACTAATAATCTTTTTCTTGTAGTTGAATTCAGCATTGATGTAATGGGCAGTGATGGACATGTAACCCAAGCTTTGTGATGAAGTCCACATGTCAGAAGTTAAGCAAATGCGAGAATCCAAATTTTGCAGCTCAACTTCGATGTCTTTCTTCATTCCCTTATACATCTTCATGGCATCATCACGAATCGTGTGACGACCCTTGAGTTGAAATGCTGGTTGCATTGAGTCAATCCATGGCTGAAGGTATGGGTCTTCGAACTTGAGAAACGGAATCTCAGCATGGATGCAGAACTTTATCATGAGCTGACGACAAACTTCTAGATCAAACACAAACAAGGCTTCAGATGATTTGGTTTTCATGGTCGCCACAAACCTCTTTCTACAGTCATCATCAATCGATCGGCAAGATTCCGCGATATGGGATCTCAGACTGCTAGTCCCAGACTTGGTCTGAAGTTTCCCTCCACAGTATTTGCACACAGCCTTCAGAACACCATCTTCATCAACCAAATTTTGTTCAAAGTGCTCCCACACTTTGGACCTTCTATTACGTGGTAGTTGACTTGTATCCTCGTCCATGGAATCAGCACTCTCTGAACCCTCCGAGGTAGACATGCCTAGATAAATGAAAATATAGTTACAAAAGGTATAAGAAACCAGATAGGTATATGCCAATATCGGATGTCCCCGAAGGGACAGGTATATGCCAATAGCTGACTCAATGGATGCACAATATCTTTACTATCACCAGCCCGGCAAGAACAGCTGCACATACAAAGCACGAACACTACAGCACCACTGCCCATCTCTTCGACCTCACAATCATGGGCAATTTCAAACAGATCACCCCAAGCTAAATATAGTAATGTACAGTAATATGCAAGGTATTGTTAATTATACACCGTGCGTTTTGTTCGGTAGGCGGTAGCAGCACTTGTAATTGCATTTTTGTCTCGGAACAACAGTCATGAACTTCGTTATTCTTAATTCTGCACAAATGCTAAAGATTGACAGCACACACACAAATGAAAATAGACTATACATGTCGGCCTGGACAGCAGCTACATGCTCGTCCTTAGCGTTACTTCTTAATTCTGCACAAATGCTGCTAGTTTGTAATATTTTTGCAAGGGATGTGAAAGATTTTAAACACAAGGTTATACATTCTCCACAAAAATCAGCATTTTTACTCATATAAGCAGCGAATGATTACAGACTTCCATCAGAAGTAGATACCAGATAGGTATATGCCAAAAAAAAATCAAGGTTCTTGGTTACCTCAACTTGAAACTAGGGAAGGGCCTCGCTCGTCGTCGCCTCCTCTCCTCGCCGGATGAGTAGTGGCGGCTACTGTCGCGGGCGAGTGGTGGAGGCTGGTGTCGCGGGGGTGGGAAGGTGGCAGGGACGGCGAACCGCGAGTGGCAGCGTCTGTTGTTGCGGAGTTTAGAGTTGGCGGCGGGGATGGAGAGACGCAAGCCTCGAGCCGCTAGCGAAGGCGACTGCTGTCGCGGGGGTGGGGAAGGGGTCGGCGATGGCGAGCCGCGAGCTGCGGCAGTTCCTCTCGCGAAGGTGGGGGAGGGTACGGCGAGCGGCTGCGGTGGGGGTACGGCGAGCGGCGGCGGTGGGGGAGGGCACGGCGAGCGGCGGCGGTGGGGGAGGGCACGGCGAGCGGCGGCGGTCACAGAGCCAAGCAGGATTGGGAATTTGGGATTCTACGAACCAGTACCAATAACCTTTTTTATTTTTGAGGAAACCAGTACCAATAACCGGTTAAGAACCACAAGTTGAGCCTGTATGGAACCAAAACCATTAAAGCCCATAACTGACCGGACCCAACTACTTTTGAGGTGAAACCGCACCAAACCCAACTGCTCTCTAAATCAGCCCATTTGCACCTAAACCAAAGAAGGACTAGTGCAAAACCGAACTGAAATAACCAGTTAAACGAGAACCATTTCCAGATTTAATTGTGCTGGTGATAACGCCACCAAAGGGCATTTACAATCTGAAGGGTGAAACAAAGATTTCAGAGTGTTCATGGAAAGCGGTAACCAAGGTTTATGATGTGCATAGTGGTACTGTTATGGCAGCTTTGAATATTGAATATTATTTTGGTTTCTTATGTCATTGCAGACCGTGTCGAATAATGGTTAACTTCAGGAAGTTGTTTGGATAGCTATAGTGCCATGTATTTTATGACAGACCTTTGTTGCTCATTAGTATGGTTCCGAAGCTCAATTTTGAGGAAAATCCCTGCAACGCAAGAAACCGTCATTTCTCTTTAGACTTGATTCCGATGACTGACGAAAATTTGGGCTACATTTTATTTACCTATAATTTTTGGATCCTCTGAATACAAAACCATTAGCGTCTTCACATGACGATGCGGCGACACTGCACGAGGGCATGGTTCCCGCGAGCGCACGCATCAAATCCATTGCGTTTTTTCTTGCACATACAAGGTGTGATAGCGCTTTCACATATGACAAGACGGTCTTAAAACGCAAGTCCCTTGATAGAGGTTACTTCATTTTGAAGTCTATTTTCTTTTGATAGTCGTCCATTGATTTCATATGGTTTTGAAGTTTGCACCGGTCAGAATCTATATCAAATGGCCTCTCAGTTTATGCCTGAGTGCAAGTCAATGTTCTCTCAACTTAGCTCTACATGCTAGATTTAAAAATGGAAGAGTATAGTCCAAGGCACAAAGTCAAGAATTACATAATGAGAAGTCCAAACCTCTGCTATTTTTAATTTTCTTTTGTATATTTGAAGATCATAATATACTGAGTGCTAAACTTCGGTTGTATACAACATTGTTTTCCCACAGGTTCACATTTTTTATGTAGAACACATGAGGGTCTAATTTATCATTTGATCTGGAGATCAGCATCGGGTAACATGTTCCATGTAGCCAAGTGCAAATTGATTATTTATGTAGTTTACCATTTCATCAGTATATGTCAGTCTTCCCATTACCTAATCATGCACTAAAAACCTGTTTGTGTCTATTCCATGTATAAATGTTTTTTCGAGCATGGATTTATAGGCGGTGATACCAATATACTCTCAAGTTACTGCAACAATTCCATCAAATTCAATTGTTTTATGTCCTTACAGTCATTACGATCATGTGTATTTCATCGAGACATGCATTTCACATTGCTCACTGCATTGTGTTCAACATAATGCCTAGCTAGAATGTCACCAGTTTGCATTCATTAGGCTCACTGCATTGTGTTCAACATTGCTGACAACACAAACTGAATTTTTTTTTGCTGCCACAAGTTCAGGTTTTCACCCCGAGTTCAGTCAGCCAGAAAGGAAAAGAAACAGATCTTCAAGTTCAGATCTTTGGAGTACCTCCAAGCAATCTTTTTAAAACTTTTTTGTTGCCTTGAAATATCTATGTAGTGTCCTAGAAAGAGCAAATATTTTTTTACATATGGAAAGAAATTGATTCCCATAATTTGTGCTGATAATGAAAGCATCGGGAACATGATTTCCTGTGTATACCATGAACTCTACTTGATTTGCAAAAAAGACTTATATTTCTTTTGTTTTTTGAATCATGATTTTAGTTGCATTAGCTAACACGTGCATTAGTATTGCCTTATAGAACAGATGCGTGCTCCTGCTAAAAAGCAGATATGTGATCATGCATACATATCTTAATCAGTTTGATTATGATCTCTGTGTTACTATTCTATGTCTAACGAACGAAATGCATATGAAGGTAAGGCTCCAGGGAGAAAGAGAAATCATGCGCAAATACAAATGTGTTGTGAGTTTTGTATGCAATTGTTTCGGTGAATGTCGATGGCATGGTGTTTCTTCTATTAAATACAAAAAGGAAGGCATGGATGTAGAATTTTGCAGCAGTAAATTAGAATTTCTCGAGCATTACCATAATTATGCAATCTGTTTTTAGAGAGTTAGGGAGTAGTCTCACTTGGAAACTTGTCTATATAAACCTGGTGCCGGTAAGATCCATTTCTTCTCTTTTGCTGATTGATGCCTGATACATACCTTTGCAGGGAACAACACAATGTTTACCGATACTGTAAAATCAGCAGCTATATCATTATTCATTCAACCATGTCCTATACGTCACCAGTTTGGTTACGTCTTCCTGTTGTTGAGTGTAGCATTAATAACTCTATGAACTCTTGCATACGTGCATCTAAATTGTTGCTTATTTCCGAAGAACCTCCATCTGTAGATGCTTCAGTTCACCGTGGCGGGTTTCTTGTTGGTCAGTTCTCTTCTTATGTTTACAAACACGTCTACAGTAAAATGTGTAACTGCATATCTGAACTAATTTTCATACTTTTTTTTGGACATGCCAACAAATGGTGTGATCGATGTTTACCTTTCAACTGCCATGTATGTTCCATGTAATTAGTTGTTGCTTATGAAAAGGCTCGGTTCTCTATGATGTCATTGGGTAGTACTTCTCTTTTCTTGAAAAGGCTCAGTTTTCTATGATGTCATTTTGCCTGTTGTACTTGTAGAAATTTGAATTGGTGGTACTAATGAACAATTTGCCACTGCAAATCTATAATCCAGATGTTTCGAACTTTCATGTTGATTCATATAATTTTTTTGTCACAACCTCATAAGATTTTCAGCCTTCTCTTTGAAGGTATGATCTTCCTCCTAATAGTTGTGGTTCTTATCCTCTACAGAGAATTAAATTATGAGTTATACTGCTTTGTGAAATCAGTATTTATTTACTATTTAATATGGCAACAATGCTTCCAATGTTGAACTGGAGTGCAATTTCAGTTTTTATTTAGTAAAATGTTTTTTGCCACATAATTATCTACCATGTCTTGATGGCAACAATGCTCCCTTGAATCAGTTTGATGGGCAACACCATATACTGAGTGTTTGTTTACGTAGTTTAAAGGAAAAAATAGCAACCTAAGCAGTGTGACCTATTCAGAAATTAAGCAGATGCTGGTTTGGATGATATTCTGATGTAGTAGGAATGTAGGATATGTATACTAATACAAGTAAAGGGCACTTTGGTATCACTGTATTGATCATTTTCAGACTAGAGTTTGTTGGAAAATATATAATGGAATTACTAGCTGGGATAAAAAAAATATTTTAATTGCACATTAATGGGGACCAAAAATTTCTTCCGTCAGTTAGCACAGCCAAATTACCAAATATTTGTTATTAACAGATCATCTTGCTATTTTCATTGCTTCAGTTAATTTCAATTCAATTCCAGACGGTGGGGATTTGAAAAAGTATGGGGCGACCCTGTTGAAGGTGCAAGGAGACTCATAACTTGTGTTTGGAAGAGCTCCAGGCACTCTATCACCATGGAAAAGTACTTCAGCATGGTTCCATCAGTATTTAACATTGTAGTCTTTTCTATTCACTATTATTTAGGCCAATAGAAGGTTCAGGCATGGTTAAAATTTTGTAATTTATCTTATGAAATAGTAATGAAGGTTTTTCTAATTTTGGTGTTTCGAACAAAATAGGAATGAAGTAGCTCATGTATGATTATGAATAGTACCATTGTTCGTGCATATAAAAAAATTTAAAAGACTTACAATATATCTATAATTTCTCGCTGAAATAACTTTTTGGTATAAAAACATTACAAACGTTTGTAAAGTTAATAATGAGACGTGCGTTGCACGTGCACACTTACTAGTTTAAGAAAAGGTTAAAAAAATTGAACTTTTTTTGAAATCAAAGATGATCAGGTATTGTACTTGTATAAAATATTTCTCTAGGAAATTACTTTCATTATATCGTGGGTAAAAAAACAAACTTGAAACGCCCCATGAAAATCATTTCTTTTCCAGGTACAAACTTGATTATCCTTGGTTTCTAGGAAGGTTCAAATTTTTTATGACTTTCTTAAAGTACTACAATTTTGGAGGTGTATGTGGGTGTATAGCACCCAAGAGCCAAAAATCCGCGTTAGTGGTTCAATCTGGGCGGAGGATTTTTTTTTTCGGCTGTTTCTCAGTTTTAGAAAAACAGTTCGGGACATTGCGGTAGTATTCCTAAATACGGAACGCTACTCTGGTTAAGACTTGTCTGGAAAGACTCTGTACAGTATAAATGCTCGATCAGGAACGGCAACACCTTCGGGTCGATCTAGGGTTTCATTAGCTGCCGAGGGCTACCACCGCCGACCTGGGCGAAGGGCTTGCCCGCGTGAGTGCGGGACTGCGGGGTATGGCGACGAGCGGTGCGGCCGGCCGGCCGCTCGGAAGAGCTTATTTGAGGGCCATCTTGTGGGATCTCCAGGTCTTGCTGCAAGCCCTTCTAGCTAGCTATTCCAAAAAAAACAAAATCACCAGATCGATATAGATCTATCGAAGCAATGCTGTTAATTATATTTCTCGTTTTAATTACTCTATCCTCTCCTGAAACAGGCCTGCATCACTGAGCCCGCTAGAATTATGTATTACTGCACTCGAGATATTGCCCAACGACTTATTTTTCGTGGAGAAACCGCGAGTGGTACGGGAAAAGAAACCATCCCTGCCGCCATCAAGGGAACGGGATGGGCAGAAGAAGAATCTCCTGCTCTTGACGAAGACGAAGCCTACAACCAGCAACATGACTACGACGACGACGACAGTAGTAGCATCGACTGGGATGCCGAGGGCAGAAGCCTGGGCGATGAAGTCCTCGGTAACATGAGTTTATAGCATAAAACTACTACTTTTGACGCTAAATTTCGGAAAACTACCAGTTTTCGCTCCAATCGCACAGAACTACCACATTTGGGCGAGTTTGTTTCAAATAGCACTGATCGTCCACTGAACGCACATTGACAGCGTTTAAGACAACGTGGGCCCACTGTCAGGCATGACGTGGCGCCGTCCGTCAACGAGCCGTTAACGGCGTGCGGGACCCACCACTCGCGGACGGTAGAAGAGGCACGCGCCCCTGTCCGCGCGTTACCGACCGACCGAGCCCGTGCCTTCTCCCCTTAGAAGCAGCGCCGCCGAGGCTCCCGCACCGCCGTCGCCCATTGCCGCCGCCGCCCCGCCGCCGCATGCCTAGCTCGGAACGACGGCGAAAGCTCGCCGGAGCACCTCCCTGTAAGTTCTTAGCCTCTCATCTCTGATTTCGAATTTAGGGTTAGGGTTCTTGTACCGATTTGGGATTTTTCGATTTCTGTCGATTTAGGTCAATAAAGTTTGTTTCTTTTGCGATTTCTTGTCGATTAGGACTTGCATGCCATGGATTACGCCCCGAGACATGCGCAGACCTCTCATTCTCTGGAGTTGCTGTCGGAGCGGAACGCTGCCGCGTTCATGACTTGGAGCCGACCAGATGCGTCGCATTTGAGGGTAGTTTGACCGGGAGGAGGTTTCTCATGTGCAGCGTTCAAAATGTAAGTGTTGTTGTCGATTTTGTCTATAATTGTTGTAAAATTTAGTTAACAGAATTCAGTTTAGTAAATGGTAGTTCAGTTAAAGTGTTAAAATGAATGATTGCACATGTTAATGGTAGTTCAGTTTTAATTCTAAATGTCTATTTGTATGAATGATAAGAGACCATAAGTACATCATAGTTCACTTATTTAGTTGCAGGTTACTTGATTGCAGCACTATTTTTCATTAGTTTGTTAAAAATGCAAGTTCTGCATGCCTCTAAATAATTGGAAAATTACTGTTCTTGTAGCATGTGGAGAATTGTGGTTTTCAGAAATGGGTTGATGTAGAAGAATGGCCAGAAGCTCTGCAGAATTCTTTGGGAAGGCTGTGGTCTATGTACCATGAGGCTAGTGACAAAAGAATTGAAGAGAGGCTTGAGAATGCCAAGTTGGTTCAAGAGTTGGTCGAGGAGAGGGACAAGTTCAAAAAGAACTACTATAGTTTAATGGATGATGTTGACAAATTTATGAAAGACCAAGAGAAAAGGGTCATGGAGGCAAATTTAAAGAAGATGAATGAAGAGAAGGAAGCTATCTTTGACCTGGACAGGCCTGCATTGGAAGCTGAGGTGATGAAGCTCAATTCAGAGTTGTTTGATTTGAAGGAGGAGAAGAAGCAGTGGGAGTCGATGAAGAAGCACTGGGAGTCAATGGAGAAGCTTAGAAAGGAAAAGTGGGAGAAGAAAGAAGAGGCATGGAAGGAGGAGAAAAAGAAGCTAGAGTACACAGTATTTGACCTCTTCAAGGTTAACAGTGCAAACAAGGAGAAGCTGCTGCAGATCAAAGGCATTATCGGAGAAATCTGATTTGATAAATCTCATTTTATGTATGCTGGGTTTATGTAATATGTATGCTAGATCTCGGAAGAATTCTAAGTAAGGTTCTATGTAATATGTAAGCGGGATCTCGGAGAATTCTAAATTAGGTTTATGTAATATGTGTCGGAGAATTCTAAATTAGGTTTATGTAATGTGTCGGAGAATTCTAAAGTTGGTTAATGTGATATGTATGCGGGATGTCGGAGAATTCTAAATTAGGCCAGTGAGTTGTTATAAATGGTCGCCGGCAGTTTTTAGTCACGGCGGCGCCGCTCATAAGAGGTCGCCGGCGATTTTTAGTCACGGCGGCGCCGCCCATAAATGGTCGCCGGCACATTTGACAACAAATGTGTCCTGGGAACCTGATGCAATTCACTTAGCATTGTTTTAGCCTGACACACATAGCATAACCTGATAATATTTAACATAGCATAACCTGATGCAATTCAACACATTTTACTTGGCAGTTGGCAATTGAACAAACCATCTAGCACAAACATAACAACACATAGCACTTGGCATTGTTTTACATTGTCTTACACAATAACACATTGTCTTACACAACAAGCACAACCTGATGCAATTCAACACATTGTCTTACACAACAAGCACAAGCTGATGCAATTAAACACATTGTCTTACACAACAAGCACAACCTGATGCAATTCAACACATTGTCTTACACAATAACACAAAGTAGCTTTGTGATAACTCTGAGGCAAACCATCAATTACACAAAGTAGCAGTTTTCTTCATCACTTCTTGTAGCTACTCCACCTTCCTGCATTGAGATAGCCTGCCATCCTTGGAGTTAACTTGGGTTGTCTCGCCAACCCTAGAAGCCCTTGGTGCACCGAATGCTTGGTAGCCTTGTTGCTTGGTAGCCTTGTTGCTCCAGCTGATTGCCTTGTTGCTGGAGGTGGTACAACTGCTTGACTTGGACCTGGTGCTACACCAGCTGCTTGACTTGGACCTGGTGGTGGTCTTGCTGCTTGCCTTGGTGCTGCTGGTGCTACATCTGTTTGCCTTGCTGTACTTGTAGTGGCAGAAGTGGAGGAGCAACCACTGGTCCTATTAGACTGCAATTTATGCATGGGTATTAGACTGCAATTTATACAAGTATCATAGCTACAAATCTATGCATGGGTATTAGACTGCAATTTATACAAGTATCATAGCTACAAATCTATGCATGGGTATTAGACTGCAATTTACCTGGTGATTCTGTTTTCTTGATTGAAGCCCTGGCCTTAATGGTACAGTACATGTGTTATACCTGTGGCCTACACGATTGCGATTCTCGCAAGTGATTGATGTCATCCTTGATGTGTCTCTAGGTGCTTGGAGGCTCAAACTTGCTTTTCCTTCTCACGAGTTTGTTTCCTCCCCGGCCTATCCCTAAACACGAGCGGGTCGATATCTTGCGTGTACTGTTGTATTCCAGTCCTCAGGTCCAGGAACAGGGTAAACTGTGTACGAGAAAGCCTTCTCGTACATAGGCTTTTTGAAGAAGTCGTGCACATAATCTTCGGCATGTTGTGACAACTTCATGATTGCAGCCACTGCATGGTTGCAGGGAATTCCTGTGAGATCCCACTTTCTGCAAGAACAAGAGTGTTTCTTAAGATCCACGGCCACAATTCTTCCACTAACACTTGTCACCTGCCAAAGACCAGCCTCTGCCAACTTAGCAGTACAATCTCTGGACCACATCTTTGCCTCAGCTAGCTTCTCAGAATAGAAAGGAGTGATCTCCCATCTAGCTTTAGCTGCTTTGTCCCTTGTTCCACTGTACTTCACCATGAGCTTGTTTCTGATTCCTTCAAGCATTGTTCTAATTGGCTTGTTCCTCACATTTAAGATCATTTTGTTGAAGACTTCACTGATGTTGTTGACCACAAGGTCAGTCTTGCAGTTAGTGTCAAATAAATGTCTTGCCCAAGTTTCAGGAGGGATTTGGGCCAGCCAATTGTATGCCTCTTCACAGTCAGCTTTCATTGCAGCCATTGCAAGATCAAAACCATTTTTTGTATATGAGTAACTTGCTGCATCCATATATTTTTTAAGCTCAGGCCCTCTAAATCCTGCCGACTGAAAATTGGCATAAATATGTCGCGAGCCAGAATCTTTGTGGTGAGTTGGGGAATACTTGAGAAATTGCTTTCAACAATCCCTACACAAGAAACATTGAGTAAGAAAACCAGCATTTATTATTATACATAGCTAGGTTGTTCAAATGTCAACATATGATAGTGTCCAATGTCAACAATCTAACCTTTTGTCTATCTGATATGATTGTGTAATTGCCAAATTGCCCTGACTCTCCAATGCAGTACCTAAGCTGGGTTAAGAACCATAGCCAGCTAGCAGTGTCTTCTTTGTCGACAACACCAAACGCAATCGGGAATATGTTGTTGTTTCCATCTCTACCAGTTGCGGCTAAAATCTGTTGTCCAGTAGTCAACTTGATGAAGCAACCATCAACACCTGCATAAAATAAGAAATGAATTACATAGAAAAGTGCAAACAATATGTAATAGGAGTCAATGTATATATGGAGTTGGATTAGTACCTATGAAAGGCCTGCAACCATTCAAGAATCCCTGCAAAGAGGCATTCAGACATATGAAGAGCCCATGAAACCTTGGATTACGGCTAGGATGCTCGACAAGCTCCTTAGTGGTGACAACACACCTACTTGCCTGGATTTGTGTCTAGAATTGCCTGTAAGTAGTCCCCGAGCCTAGTATACTTGTGCCTTTTGATCTCCCATGACAGCATCAAAAGCCTTCTTCCTTGCCCTATAGGCTTTGCTCCTAGGCACTTCAACACCAAACTTCAATTTTGTATTTTCAATAATAGTGTCGACACAAGTATTTGGATCTATCCTCACTGTGTGGACAGCTTGACCAGCCAGCCAATCAATTGATACTGGAGTGTTTTCTCCATGAGGAATACAAGTGTGTTTGACTCCATATTTTCTGAGGCAGAAAGTACTCTCATGCGCTATCTGTGAGGCTGTGAGATAGAATTTGCAGCCTTCTTCCTTCCCTTCTGCTGTGCATGTAACAATGATACTTTGAGGAGTGTTCCTGTGATAGGCAAAATTTCTCAATTGTGCAATGTGGTAATTCCTGAGAGCAACTCTGAATTCATATACATCTTTGAAACACAACTTCTTCCAGAACTGTAGATGAGGATCAGCCCTGTGTGGATCATACCAAACCCTCTTCTTCAACTTCTTAAGCTTTCTCTTCCTTCCACATGGAATCTTGTGTTTCTTGGTAAATCCATCATCATCACTGTCTCCCACATCACCTGGGCTGTTGTCCTCATCACTAGATGGCACAAAGTCTTCCCACTGGTCCTCAACCGCTTCATAATGAGATCTGCTAGTTGGGCCAGGGTTCAATGCTTTTTTTTTCTCAAAGGAGTACTCCTTGTCAAAGTACTCCAGTTCTGCTACCTCCTCACCATCACTCTCTTCTTCTTCCTCCTCATAAATCTCTTCTACATCTGTATCACCTTCATAGTGCATGGCTGGGTTTGATCTCCGCTTCCTCTCCTCATCAAGCTTATGCATTATTTCAACAACCTCTTCATCAGGTTCCTTTTCTTTTTTCTGTCTCTTCAATTCGTGCATTAGTTCATATTCCTCTGCAACCAATCTGTTCCTTTCTTCAAGATTGTACTGACAAGGATAAAAGAAAGCATCCTCATCATCAGACATCATATCAACAGGAGCCTGCATCCCTTGAACATTGCAACTTTGTTGAGTGCCAACATGAAGCACATCTGTTAAGTCAATTGCTACTGGCACAAATTCTTCATTATGTGAGATGTAGTTGACACCATTGTAGTCAACAGAAAACTTCACAGGGACATCCAGCACTTCAGCTTCATCTGCCTCCTTATTGAATCCAGCTGGCCAAACAGAATTCTTCTTCAACACAGTAATATACACAACTTGTTCAGCTTCATACAGTGCTAGCATCTCTGAGATTTTGCCCATGCTATCAATTAATTCCATTCCTTCCACACCTCTCCCTTTCTCTTTTACATAATACATGCTGTCCCTAATACCATACCCATATGATTCAATCAAAGATAACAAATTCAGAACTGTGATGTCAGATCGGCTCAACTTTCTTTCAAGGTTATCTTGACCAGGGAAATGAAATTTGATATCCCAAATATCATCATCCAGCCTAGCAAAGGATAAATGCAAGATTATATTAAAAAAGGTTCCACAGATATTTAAATTAATTTAAACCTAGCATTGCTTAGATAAGGGTAAATTTAAATTAATTTAAACCTAGCATTGGTTAGATAAACCTAGCATTGGTTACCTAAATTTGCTACCACGGAAAATTTTCTCAATAAGCATTGCCAACCGAAAATAACCATGCCCAACACAAATTAAACCTAGCTAAATTTTCTACCAGCCTAAACAAGCATGGGAAAATAACCATGGCCAACACAAATTAAACCTAGCTAAATTTTCTACCAGCCTAAACAAGCATCGGGAGTAACTACCATTTGGCATTGGCAAAGGAAAAATCATTGGCAGGCAACCGACGAGGCATGGAAATGCTGGATGGTTTGAGATGTTGAGGACTTACTCTACACCATCGAATCCCGATGGCCAACGGTGGCTGCTCTTCGCCGGCGAGGGTACTAGCGCGTAGGCGAGATCTGCCGGCAAGCTCGAGTCCATGCCACCACGCATCCTCCCTCCGCGGCCCTCCGACGAACATGCGCCGCCGCTTCCGCCCGCCGACGAGCCGGCATGGCCGCCACCGCCGCCACCGCCGCCGACATCGCCGGGAGTCGCCGCCGCCATCGCCGGGAGGGGAAAAGGGGATAAGCTAGGGTTAGGGCACGGGCTCGGTCGGTCGGTAACGCGCGTGCCTCTTCTACCGTCCGCGAGTGGTGGGTCCCGCACGCCGTTAACGGCTCGTTGACGGACGGCGCCACGTCATGCCTGACAGTGGGCCCGCGTTGTCAAAACGCTGTCAATGTGCGTTCAGTGGACGATCAGTGCTATTTGAAACAAACTCGCCCAAATGTGGTAGTTCTGTGCGATTGGAGCGAAAACTGGTAGTTTTCCGAAATTTAGCGTCAAAAGTAGTAGTTTTATGCTATAAACTCCGGTAACATCGACTATTCTGCGTTCATGAGCGATGATGATGCGAGAGATAGATTACGAAATCAAAGAATTAGCTATTCTGGAGACAACATCAACATACGGCTATCTTACACCGCTTCTAGGTACCTCGTGGAGCTGCTGGCTGTCTCTCCGCGCTTCCAGTTCGTGGGGGATTTATACGCCTCTGACTCTAATCATCGTTCGCTATACTACTGCTCCCCCAAACGAGGGGAATTCAGACGCAACCTCGATTCACATGGTAATCTGATACTCCACGCGGACGGTGTGGCACTTGAGGACGACTTCTACATGGAAATCAAGATCCCAGGGGACGAGGACGCTGGAGAGAAAGAGGACGTTGGATTGCTCATGTTCGCGGTGGACGCGCATGACTGCAACCGTGTCATGACGCAAACCCTGTCAACCGCCCGCAGACATAGAATGGTTTTGACTTTCATCCCGATGCACACCGCTATACAGGTCAATGTGCAAGTAACCCTCGATCTCGTATCTGCAAGTGGCGCCGGCGCCTGCTATGTCGACGGCGAAATCTCGGCGCACCACGAGTTCTACAATGAGGAGAGGGTCGTGCTTTTCTCTCGTAGGGAAGAGGACAAGGCAGAGGTTGTTGATGGCGAGCTTCCGCTGTCGCGAACCTGGGCAGCCGTTCCGATTTCCGTGGAGCCGCTCTTGATAATCAAGGTGAGCCTGCGCGTTCGAGTTGATCATGATGGTGATTGTGAGGGCCATACCATAATTTTCGGAGGTGATTTGACATTCTACCGTGACCAGCGTGAAAAGACAATGTGCAGTGCCGACCATGGTCAAGTTAAAGTGAAGCTTAGATACCTTTGACTGCTGTGCACAGGGAGAGAGCGCGCGAGCGAGAGACATGGACAAAGCGTTGTAAACTGAACTGTATCGATCTTGCTGACAGAGCTTACTGCCTGTATGGATCAGTTGGACAGGCAGTGATCGAGTGCGCGCGAGAATGCAACCGACCAGCACGGCGCGTCACGTGACTGTCGGCACTCGAACGTGTGCTCGTATCGCGTAGTATTTTTTTTTAGGAACGATATCGCGTAGTATCAGTGTTGATGAAGAGCCCTATGGAGAATCACTCTAGTAAAAGGGTTACTTTAAGTAGCTTTATTATATGCAATGAGTGCAGAAAATAAAAAAACATAGTTCACAATTAAACATATAAAAGTAAGATGGGATAACAACTCATTCTTCTCGTGGTCTAAGAACATCTCCAACGGGGCGACGCAAATGGATGTTGTGCGACCGTTGGCGTCCGTGCTACCGGAAATGCGTCTGCACCCTGCTCCAGCGGGTCGACGCATCGTGTCCGGGGCATCCGCAGCGACGCAAACACGGCGTAAATATGCGGCACGTTTGCATCTCCGGGGATGCTGCGCGGTCGCGCCTAGCATCCGCTCGCTTCCTCCACGGGCCCGCCTGGCAGCGACCCTGGCTCGATCGGCCTCGAATTAAAGCATAGCAAGTGCGTCGATGTCAACCACCGGAGTGGCAACCACGCCGATCAACATGCCAACCGCCGGAATGGAGCGCCGAACGGTCGCGGAAGAGCAACCGCAGGCCGCTTTGTTATACAGCCATTAATCCCCGCAGATTATAACCCCTGCGACTGATGTAATTCACGTAGAACCGCCTGCTTCTTCATCTTCTCCAACACCGGCTAGCCAGGCGCCATGAGCGACTACACCTTGCCGTCGGACTCGGAGAGCGAGGGCAAGCCGTCGGGATGGCGGCATTGGTGGGAAACGCCAGCGACCCTGGCTCCACGCCGAGGGAGGTCGAGGACGGAGGCGTAGTTGCGAGCGACGGCCAGGAGGAGGAGGAGGAGGACTCCGACGCCAAGCTCGCCCGGCTGGAGGCGCAGAAGGCGGCAGCAAGGAAGAAGGCCAGGGCCCGAGCAAGGACGCAGGCGACGCGTCGGCGTCCGTTCACCGACGACGACGATGAAGACGCCACTTCGTCCGACTGGAACTCCTCCACGGACGCGTCGTCCGCCAGTTCCTCTCCCGACGAGGAGGTGACAAGCAAGAGGCGCTGGAGTGAGGACGATGAGGCAGAAGGCCAAGAATTAGTTTATAGTTTCTTTGTTTTTAAATTTGTTCTCTAGTTTGTATGTTAAATATGTTTGAACGTGTTCGATTTGAGTAATCAGTCCTACTTGTTTTCGCGTTTGAACTTGCTCATTCAAAGATTCGGTAAGGAAAACTTGCAATCGATGTACAAATTGGGGAGTTCTTCAATAAAAAGGAAAAGAAAAAGTAGGGAAACAAAACAGTGGGGTGTCCAAAATGCGTCGGACCGCTGGGACGGTCCCCGGCGCAAAGGGATAATTCGCGCCTCGCGGTCATTTTCGCGTCCGCCAGGCGACGCAAATGGACGCACGCGAACAATTTGGACGTCCGAAATACGTCGCCCCGTTGGAGATGCTCTAAATGCCCACCAGCGCAGAAGGGCGGCAATTAGTGTCCTGGAATGATGCCACCAACTGCACTCTAGGACGTTGGTGCGAAATGCGGCCTCTGGGGAGCTACAACCCGAACAAACGGTATCAACAATGGTGAGGGGCAGGGTAGGCGGCGGCGACGCTCTAGGGTTCCGATTTCGTGGGTACTACATTTGATGTCCCTTGCGGATGGACCCCTAGGTAAGTGGAGCGCAGACATTGTTTGTGTCCGCGCAGACCCATTGCTAGCCCAAATTTGAACCGAGAATGCGTCGGCACGACGGGCCGATCACTTTGCATGGGACCACTGGGCTATGATTTTACTCATTTTCTGTCCATGCAGACCGCAATAAACACGTTTGGTATGTTTGCATCGGGCCATTGAAGATGCCTAAACCTCTATGCTACCATCGACATCTACCGCAGCGGACGGCGTCCAACTCTTTGCCATGACGGGGGTATACCCAAACGACCGCGAAGACATGCACCTCCTTGGAGACCCCGACCGTATCATCTGCCCTCGACCGTTGATGCATGAACTCTCTGCCGCTCGACCTCAATCGCACCATCCTGCTCGCAACTGCCCCTCCACCCGAGTGCACCATCCAAGCACTGCTACTTTTCTAATCTCCCCAATATATTGGCATGCAATATTGTAGTTGAAATGCCTATTGGTCCTTCACTTTATTAAGTTCACCGATGATTAAATCGGCACCATATATTCTATAACGGTGCCACATCTATAATGATTATAACAGGAAGCCTCTTTTTTCATCCTTTTACTCGCACTGGTAGAAAAACACTCATCTATACCGGTTCCAGAGGGGCATTAGTACCGGTTGAGCAACCGGTATTAATTATCCGGCACTAAAGCCCCCCCCCTTTCGTACCGGTTGCTTACGAACTGGTATAAAAGGGGCCTCCACGTGGGCCACCGGGAGAGCTCGGGGCCGAGAGCTTTGGTACCGGTTGGTAATACGAACCGGTACCAAAGGTTCCCACCCGCGGCAGGGAATTTGCCCAAATCTCTGCCGCGGCGGAGAATTGGATTTTTAGGGTTTTTGGAGGGGTTTAGGGATATCGGTTTGTTTCATATCGCGTCGATGCACCGAAACGCGTTTGGGTTTAGGTAGTACATGAAGATCAAGATGATGCATAGCAAGTTGGTGCATATAATATAACACACATGTAATTGCATAAGATCGCAAATTAAGTAGCACTATGCATGAAGATCGATCTTCATGCATAGTGGTACTCTCCGAGGCGTACTCTATATATGTCTATTACATGTAGCATAGTGGTACTCTTCGAGTCAACTATATATGTAACATGTACATCTTCATTCATAGTGGTACTCTGCGAATGGTGGTATGACGTCCCGAAGGAAAAGTCCCGCCAATTTCTCGCCTATTGCTATGAAGCGGTCATCGATTGAGAGCTTGTTCCGCTTTCTTGCCAACTATAAAAGAATAAGATACAAATGAATACATGAAACAACTATTACTGAAACTCAGCACAACTTATGATAAGAAAACAAATTTGTGAATATTGTTTTTGTACCTCTTTATTTCTTTCATTATTCGTTCTCTCGCTGACAATTCTGCGGATGTACTCACAAACGAAGAATCCACAGAGATCGGTCCCTTGTGGTTGTTGCGGGCATTTCTTTACAAGAATATAATTCAATCAAACAATAGTCAAGTATGATAATTAAAAGGTGTGTGGACCTAGGTAGTACTACTTACTTTCGCACGCCATCGCAGCTTCGGTGTCCATTCACGGGACGTATCTTCCTTGATGAAAGTTTGCCATACGCTGCTCGACAAAAGAAAATGCATAAAAGAGTCATCAATTAGTTCAAAGCAGGAAATTAACGAAACAAACCGATAAGAATTAAAATTACCTTCTGAGCATTAAAAAACAAGACACGTATAGTTCTGATTTTTTGCTTAGTGAGTCAAAGACTTCAACTTCTCCAATTTCCATATTGATGACGAGAAGAATAAAGTGAAACCTACGCACGTTTCAATATGTAGTGTCATATATATAAGTCATTAGTTAAAATTTTGACATACGGTGAGCAAAATATAATGTGTTATAAGACAGTAAGACTCACTCGAAGTTGTAAGGCCAAATTATTAGCTTTTTGTCACGTTGTCGCTTCAAAAACCTTAGCAAAGTCTGCGGTGTATCCTTGTTATAGAGGGGATTCTCTATGGTTTTAACATGCATTGTGTGCGGGTCAATGAACCCAATGTCTGTGATTTCGTCCCTTTTGCATTCGAGCATCTTCGATCTGCATAATATAGCGCACAAAAGATTATAATCTGCAGACAATGAACGAGCTGAGCTAAAGACTTCTCAAATTAAATAAATAAATCACTTACAGACAATAGCAACTGATGATTGATTTGTCGAGGGCCCGGAGATTGTATAACTGAAAGAGTTCGGCGAAGTGTTGCGGTCAGAAACCCACCGGCGGGCAGCGACGGGCAACACCGTAGAGCCGGGAATCTCCCCGGACTGCGGCTGGCCCTGGTCCCTCCGAGCGACGGCCCGCAAAGCCTTCTGCGCACACGTCCGATGCTGGTGCAAGGGCGTGCCACCTGACCTATACCTGGTCAGGAAGGTGTTGGATGATGCCTCGCTTAGTTTCCTGCATGGCATACACGTAAACATTAAATACGAGCCTCGATCGGCTCTCAGATTATCCTGTGAATCGGCTCAAAGAGCCGATCCACCCATGATACGTACGAGGTGTACGATCAGATGGTGGTCCTGCTTGATCAAGATAAAGCTAAAGCGACCTACTACGGTTTGGGGTTTTCACCGCATAATCGGAACGTCCTACTCGTGATTGGGCCTCGCGACCGCGCACGGTGATCGTAAGCCGATCCTAGACAGGGCCTAAAAACCAACACGAGGTTGATCCTCGGAACGTCCTGTCTAGGGCTAGCAAACGACACCCTACACGCCGCTGGATCCTCCAACCCTTTGTAAGGCCTAACAATGCAGATATTAAACTAATCCTTGAAGAACAAGGAGCAATCATAACGGATCGGATCTACTAAACAATGATCAAGCGGGGTGCCGCCCTTACACCCGCGACAGGCGTAAGGGCGGCTAGATGCCTAAGGGTTGCACGACGATAGCATATGATACGAAGAACAATGCTAAACCTAAGACATCTACGATAACTACGTTGCTCGCCATCAAAAAGGCTTCAGTACGAGCAACGCATGGAAGACGAATAAACGTGTGCTGCCTAGATCGCAAGATGCGATCTAGGCAGCATGGTGCTTACCGGAAGAAACCCTCGAGACGGGGGAGTTGGCGATGCGCCGAGATTGGTTTGTGGTGAACGTTGGTTGTTGTTTATTTCATAAACCCTAGATACATATTTATAGTCCGGGGGACTTTCTAATTCAGGCGTGCACCTAACCGTGCACGGGTTAAACTCTAACTTCGACCGACACGTATGCTACTATGGTACAGATACACGGGCAATTAGCCCAAACTTGGTACACAAGGCCGATTCATGTATTCCTTCTATGTATATTCTTCAAGCCTATCTCCAATCACGGCCCACCTCTGATCCGGTCAAATTCTGGTGATAACACATGCCCCCTGGTTTTGGAAATGACATTTCCAAAATCATTACGCTTTTCTTTCGTCGGGTCATGTCGTGGCAGAGCGAAGCTGCCGCGATATCCTTCATTACGATGCCTTGCCTCTTCCACTTCTCCGCGTGGCCTGCGAAATTTTTCTGTTGGGCACAACTTCCTCGGAAACTGCTGTGGCATTGAATCTCCCTCATATCCCCTTTTATTTAACCGTTCTAAACAGTTCGCTTCTTCATCCCCTTCGTATTAGCACCCAAAAAACCCTCCTGCGCCACCATGTCTTCTTCCTCCTCTTCCTCCTCCGGTCTTTCTTATGGGTCTTCCTCCTCCCGCGAGACGCCGGAGGACACACGCGCACCAGAAGAATGGGACCAGGAAGAATGGCCTAGTAGTAGTAGATTGGTCAACAGACCCTTCTTTTGTTCTTCCTTCTTTGAGCAATCGGCTCTTTCTTTGTAAGAAATCCTGTTCATTAATGAAGAAGTTTCCCCAATTTGATCTTGCCGATTTCCTTTAAGCCGATTCTCAATGAGCCGATGGCAACGCATCGGTTTCTCATAATCTGTCCTTCACCTCTTCGACCACGGGGTGATTGTGAACTTGGTCAAAGCTCAAAAAGCCGATGTCAGCGCATCAAGCCCTCATGATCTATCCTTCATCTTTTCGACCAATGAGTTTAAGTTCTGCTGGATCACCACCCTTGACGAAAATCGCGACGCAGGACTAGCCGATGGCCACCCAATCGGCTTTCAAAAACAGAGCATTGCCCCCCGAGTCTCAGTCAAGGCGAAACAGAGACGAGGACACGCAATTCAGACAAATGGACCTAGGCTCGATCATGTCTGAGAGAACTACCATGCAGAGCCAGCCAGAGCCGATCACCCCTCCTCCGTTGAAAGTCGATATTGCAGATGATCACACAACGGCTCAGAAATAGAACTCCTCTGACACGGAGCTGGAGGTCCTTGTGTCTTGCACATGCCACTGGTAGATCCCATGAAATTTTGCTAGAGTCGATGGCTATGCATCGGCTTTCTTCATTGCATATCATGCTAAAAAAAAAATTAGGCCCCAATGTTTTACCGCACATGTATCGCACATGTTTATCTGATTAGGTGCCCCCCGAGCCGATTCTGCCAGGTAACTGCTGATATCGGCTCTGTGGTTAGCCAAGGCACTACGATGTGAACGTCGGCTCTGTTAAGGACAATGTGGATTTCTTCTAATGCATCAGCCGACGCAAACCCATTGCCCGTTAGATCGACGTTGAACCCAGGCAGAATGAATGGTGATGGTAATTTTGGCCGATTGCTGGAATCGGCCTCCATGTTGCTTGCTCGATGAAGGTTTTGCAATGTTCCTCCATAAATCCTTGGGGCCGATCACCTGGATCGGCATCGCCACGTTTGTCCATCGATGTTGCTTTTGTTACACGGTCAGGCCGGTGGATAAAACCAGCCTAACCCCGTCCTTTGTCACGTCGATACGCTCGCAGTCGTCCAAATTGATGCCTGAGAGTGGTTCTTGGCCTGATGTCTCCCAAACGTTCATGCCAGCCGTTGAAATCTCGGCTGAATCATCTGCGTGGACGACTTCTACTTCATCTCAATCCCACTGTATTAGGCATTGGTGCATCGTGGATGGGATGCAACAGTTGGCGTGGATCCAATCTCTCCCTAGTAGGACAGCATAGGAGCTCTTGCTGTCGACAATAAAGAACGTCGTAGGGACGGTTTTCCTTCCTACGGTCAGATCCACGTTCAGAACACCTTGTGCGTCAGATGCTTGGCCGTTGAAATCGCTCAGTGTCACATTGGTCTTGATCAGATCCGAGCTGGAGCGTCCCAACCGACGTAGCATGGAGTATGGCATAATGTTAACTGCCGCTCCGGTGTCCACCAACATCTTGTCGACGGGCTGCCCATTGATGTAACCTCGCAAGTACGGGGCTTTCGGATGCCTCGTAGATTCTCTCTCGTGGCTTCTCAAAGATGACCGGCCGTGGGCCGCAGATCAAGTTGTGCCACGGGTGCTTCGTCTAATCTCGGAGCGCTAAACTCCGTTGGAAGGATGAAGACCATGTTTGTGCCGCCGATGTCTCATCGTCGGCTTTCTTTTGTCCGGGCGCCACTCTTTCCTTTGTGGCCGACCTTCTTCGTCCGGGGTTCGCTGAATTTTAGCGGCCGGATCAGGCCGCGCCTTCCTCAACGTGTGCAGGTATAACCTTTCAGCTTCCTCCAACCCACGTAGACGCTGAACCCTTCGTTTTTGGGAACGGCTGAGCCCATCAGGGCACCACCTTGGCCGATGATACTTGTCTTCTTCTTCTTCATCATCGTCCTCTAGTTCCTCGAGATCTTCCACCCGAGCGGACTCAGCATGCTTGTTCCGAGGCGGGAGAGGCCCTAGACGTTTGAACACGGACACGTTAGCTGCATCCTTCTTCTTTTGTTTACATTCCGGGCGAGTTGCCGATTGTAGGCAATCGGCTCATTCCTGAATCCCAGCAGTGTCTGAAGAAGGGCCAGTCCCAGTGCCTATCCTCGTCGTCGTGCTCTCTCGACTTTTCCTTGGCGTGGTGCTCATATCGCTCCTCGTCGCGATCATGCCGACGACGTCTCCTGTCGTCCCTAGCCAGACGATCTTTTTCATCATCGTCGTTGTATCGCCGGCGTTGGTCGTATTGACCCACATACTTGTTGAGGAGGTGATCAGAGAGAGGTCGCCGATATCTTACGTTCCTCACTTCTCCTCTCGTGATGTAGCGCTTGCCATCGTGACGGAGCCGATCGCGTGGAGCGGCTTCCTCTCGTGTCCTTGCTATGAGAGCAAGCTGCCCTCATCTCCGTCCTTACCAGAGTGGCGTCCGGGTCCTACCATGTTGATATTGCACGAGAAATCTGGTCGGCACCCTCCATGGTAAGTGTACTCCACCATGTTAACGGCGGGGAAGGGGTGTGTGTCGACCTTCATGGCGTATCGGCTGAAAATTAGCCGCCCTTGTTCTATCGCCATTTGGACCTGTTGACGCCACACCCTGCAGTCGTTGGTGGCGTGGGTGAACGTGTTATGCCATTTGCAGTATGGCTTTCCGTTCAGCTCTTGCACCGTGGGGATCTTGTGGCCTTCGGGTAACCTTAGCTGCTTCTCCTTGAGTAAGAGGTCGAAAATCTGCTCAGCTTTGGTCACGTCGAAGTCAAACCCTTTTGGAGGACCTTGTGGCTTAACCCACTTACAGGACACGGGGCTTGCCCCCCGAGCCCATTCAGCCACTCGCTACCTCTTGATCTCCCGCAGCACCTTCATCTTCATCCGCCTCAACCGGGACCACCGCACGCTTGAATTTATCCCGGTAAACATCCGGGTGGCGCTCGTTCATATGCCGACGGCTCTCGCACCATGTGCGCCGGTGAAGGGTAGTCTCGCTTGGGAGGCCACGTCCTTGATCGATGATGAGAGACCCACCACCGCCAACTCGATCGCTTCTTTTTCACTTACATGAACCGAATAGCATCGGTTCCTAACGGTCCCGAAGCGCCGGACATATTCCGCCACCGTTTCCCCGCGCTTCTGTCGTACTTGTGCTAGATCGGCAATGCCGGCCTCGGAAGCCTCCGAGTGATACTCGCTCGTGGAACCGTTCTTCCAACTGCTTCCAAGTCCGGATTGAGTTTGGTGGCAGCGATGTGTACCACCCGAAAGCCGATCCTGTGAGGGACTGTGCGAAGAACCTCACACGCAGCTCGTCTGATGCTGAGATCGTACCCAGCTGTGCCAAATATCGGCTCACATGCTCGATGGAGCTGGAACCATCTGATCCACTGAACTTTGTAAAATCAGGGAGCCGATACTTGGGTGGTAGCGAGATCAATTCGTACTCGTTGGGGTACGGCTTGGAATAGCCGATTGTCCTCCTTTTCGGTATCATGTCGAACTGGTCTTTCAGAATTGTACAAATCTGATCCGCGGTGATGGCTGCTGGCGTCGAACTCTGAAGGTTCGCCGGGGTGGCATACTTAGCCAGCCATGCTTGCTTTTCCAACTCTGAGCCAACTGCAGGAGCTGAGCTCTGGAGGTTTGTCGGAGTGGTGTACTTGGCTAGCCACGTCTGCTTCTCAAGATCTGTTCCCGACGTCCCTCCTGCTGTTCCAGAAGTCCCTGCTGTTGCAGCCTGGTTCGAGAGTGCCCGAGTCATCGCAGTCTGGCACGTATGCGCACGTGTATCCGTGGGGGATCTCCTTGGGCGCCTCATGTAAGAATTGGTAGTCACTAGGGTCACCACCAATCTTGTAGACGACGTATGCCGATGAATTCGGCACTTCGGGTGCTGCCAACGCGAAGGGCAGCGGTGGACGGGACTGGAGTGGCATCTCTCCTTGGTAAGTCCCCAGAGCTGGTCATGAGGGAGAATACTGATGGCTCATGATTTCCTGGATCACACGCAGAGCGACACGCTCAAAAGTGTTCACCAGGCTCTCGGAATGGCGGTGCAGCGAATGAGCCACCATGAAGTTGATCTCCTGACGCAGCGACCTGGTGCGTTCTTCCGACGGGGAGGACAGGTCCACTCCATCGAGCGCGCCTTCGGGTGAGAACCCTTTCCATCCGATGCCATGTGAGCGGGTTCGTGGAAAGAGCCGATGAGGTCGGCTTCGAGGACCGCTTTGATCTCGTCATGTTTCTTCTTGAGCTCCTCGGCCGGATCCTCGTACTTGACCGGAGTGCCTTCCGCCATCTCGGATGTAGATGGCGATGCGGTGGATGTCGAAGATTGTCCCACCGGGCGTGCCGGAATGTGTTGCGGTCGGAAACCCACCGGCGGGCAGCGACGGGCAACACCGTAGAGCCGGGAATCTCCCGTGACTGCGGCTGGCCCCTGGTCCCTCCGAGCGACGGCCCGCAAAGCCTTCTACGCACACGTCCGATGCTGGTGCAAGGGCGTGCCACCTGACCTATACCTGGTCAGGAAGGTGTTGGATGATACCTCTCTTAGTTTCCTGCATGGCATACACGTAAACATTAAATACGAGCCTCGATCGGCTCTCAGATTATCCTGTGAATCGGCTCAAAGAGCCGATCCACCCATGATACGTACGAGGTGTACGATCAGATGGTGGTCCTGCTTGATCAAGATAAAGCTAAAGCGACCTACTACGATTTGGGGTTTTCACCGCATAATCGGAACGTCCTACTCGTGATTGGGCCTCGCGACCGCGCACGGTGATCGTAAGCCGATCCTAGACAGGGCCTAAAAACCAACACGAGGTTGATCCTCGGAACGTCCTGTCTAGGGCTAGCAAACGACACCCTACACGCCGCTGGATCCTCCAACCCTTTGTAAGGCCTAACAATGCAGATATTAAACTAATCCTTGAAGAACAAGGAGCAATCATAACGGATCGGATCTACTAAACAATGATCAAGCGGGGTGCCGCCCTTACACCCGCGACAGGCGTAAGGGCGGCTAGATGCCTAAGGGTTGCACGATGATAGCATATGATACGAAGAACAATGCTAACCCTAAGACATCTACGATAACTACGTTGCTCGCCATCAAAAAGGCTTCAGTACGAGCAACGCATGGAAGACGAATAAACGTGTGCTGCCTAGATCGCAAGATGCGATCTAGGCAGCATGGTGCTTACCCGGAAGAAACCCTCGAGACGGGGAGTTGGCGATGCGCCGAGATTGGTTTGTGGTGAACGTTGGTTGTTGTTTATTTCATAAACCCTAGATACATATTTATAGTCCGGGGGACTTTCTAATTCAGGCGTGCACCTAACCGTGCACGGGTTAAACTCTAACTTCTGACCGACACGTATCCTACTATGGTACAAATACACGGGAAATTAGCCCAAACTTGGTACACAAGGCCGATTCATGTATTCCTTCTATGTATATTCTTCAAGCCTATCTCCAATCACGGCCCACCTCTGATCCGGTCAAATTCTGGTGATAACACGAAGTCAACATTCACACAGTACTCCTGGAAGTAGTGCTCTTCCCTAACTCGCACCATGATAGTCTCGATCCCTTCCTTTGAGGCATTAAGGTACCACGAATGCAAGTTACGCATACATGTTGGTACCTTCCTGAGATTCTCGACCAAATCTTTCCCTTGAACAAATTGATATGCTCGTTCAGCGAAGGCGTAATCAGTTACGTCTTGTCGAGAACTTTGAACGGTCTTCCCGTCAAACACCTTGAGAGGGGCGACCGATTGAACGGGTTGTTGTCCGAGCTGGTAGACTTGGTGTATCCCTTTTATCTCCTCGATACCCGATTTAACGGGTTTTGTCGCCTCGATCATCTTGTCATACGACCTTTCAATAGAACGCGCATAGTCGGATGGCGGCGATGGTACGGGGTCATATAGATTGTCAACGGTACGCACAACTTTCACCGGATCTAGTGTCTTCTCGAAAGGTATCTACTGGCACTTTCGGTGCAAAAAATTTCTTCAACTCGGCACGAACGGCCTCCGCGTTTTCCTATGGAGTTTTTCCCAAGGTAACTTCTCGGTAGGCGGCGGTTGTTTCTCCTTTCTAGCTTTCTTCCTAGGCGGCGTACCGTTCCGCTTAACGGACGCTTGTCTTACGCGGAGGATCTCGAGATGGTGGACTCACGGCGGGGTCCCTCTCGGGTAGGTGTGGACTTGGCTGCTCACCGGGACTGCCACCGAGGAGGAGTCGATGGCATTTGCTGCTCATGTGTAGGAGTCGGTGGCCTTTGCAAAAGGACGACGTACTTCTTCGGCCATAGGGCGAAACCGTTCTTGACATCGGCCGGTGTCCTCTCATCTTCACCTCTAGGAATATCAAGCTCCACTTGTTTCAAAACCCGGAACAACTTCATCCACCCCGACACGAACACGGCCAGGTGGAATGGGCATATGATGGTGCATTGCTCCATCTTCACTTGGGTACACATAGCCGACCGCCACCTTAACGGACGCGGTCCTGAATAACATATGTATCTCGCAATCTGTCTTCTCCGTGACATAATCCACGGGGTAGCTTCCTCCACATCCGTCAAGATGCGAGGAACCGACACTGCTTCTTCGCTGAGATGGGGCAACATCGGCTTGTGGATCCTGTAGAAACAGCGGCTGGTCAGGTGCCCTCTGATTTCTCTCAAGAGCCTCCACCCTAGTTAACAATTCCGTTACAATGTCGGCGTCCTTCTTCTTCTTTCGCGAACGGCTTCTATAAGTGTCGGCGCTGTCCGACCACGCTTCCTTCATGGTGAGACCTGGGCGAGCTCGTACCCGTCCAACATGTTCGGGGTTCCCTAGAGCGAGTGTCGGCTCGTCATTCTCTCGATCGGGAATGTACTCTCCCTTTCGACCTTTTCAATTGCATCTACAAGCTTCGGTACAATTGCCTCAATTTTTTCCTTCCATTTTCCCTTCGCAACGATCAGCCCTGTCTTTGGGTCCAACCCTTCCCCATGAGCGAACAACCAGAACTTGGACCGTTCGGGCCAATCCCATGTCTGTGGAGTGATTCCATCATCCATCAGTTTATTCTCAAACGCTGTCCACTTCGGAATGGCACTCTTGTAGCCACCTGACCCCAAATGATGCGGAAGTTTCTTCTTTGAAGCATTTTCGGTATTTTTCTTCGATCGGGACACAAAAGTAGACGATTTCTTATACTCCTTAAATGCGGCCCAGTGATCTTTTATCTTCACTAGATTATCATCGAATACTTGATCTTCATTCTTATATTTGTCCCATAAATTTTTCTTGAAGCTCTGGAATTGTATGGCCATCTTCTTCAATGTCCATTCCTTGACTTTATTCTTCTGGCCTTCCGTCATGTCTTCCGGTAGGCTGAACTTTGTCAGTAGCGTGTCCCAAAGAATTTTTTTCATCGTGTCGTTGACATAACTAGCACCACTCTCCGGGTTCTTCGGCTTATGCCACTCTTGAATGCTGATCTGTACATGGTCCCTAACAATAACTCCGGCTTGACTTGTAAATTTGCGGCAAAACTCCTTGGGATGCTCTGGTTCACCATTATCCTTGAATGCCGTGAGGGCTAACCTGCCCTCGCCCTTTAGCACCCGCGTCGGGCCTCGTTTTGTTCTAACAGACTTGCTCGATGATCCAGAAGGCTAAAAGAAAAAATTATTCGTTAATAAGTGCAATACAAATAAATGAATGCATCTAGGGATGAACACAGACTAATTCATACATAGATATACACCTCGCCAGAGTTTGTGATGGACACTTCATTGTCTTTTCTAACTTGTTCAGACTCAAGTCCCTCGCCAAAATCATTCAAAAAGTCTTGGAACTCGTTGTCATCTCCATCGTCGGGTTCCGGACCACGGGCACTCTCATAGATCAATTTCTGCACCGCTTCTTCCCCCTCCTCATCTCGGACGAAGGTGCCGTCCTCCATACCTCAATGTCACTCTGCAAAATTAAGAAAGCAATTGTATTTCATTCATCATGTAATGATCATATAACAGATTGCTAGATGGATAACAATTGAAATGAAGAAAGCAAAAAAAACCTAACCCTAACACTCGGCGCTCCTCCTCTCGCTCTTCTCTCTTTTTCTTGACCCTAACCCTAACACTCGGCGCTCTTCCTCTCGCTCTTCTCTCTTTTTCTCGATCCTAACCCTAACACTCGGCGCTCTTCCTCTCGCTCTTCTCTCTTTTTCTCGACCCTAACCCTAACACTCGGCGCTCTTCCTCTCGCTCTTCTCTCTTTTTCTCGACCCTAGCCCTAACACTCGGCGCTCTTCCTCTCGCTCTTCTCTCTATTGATGCATAAAAGGGAAAGCTTCAAAGTTACCCATTGAAAACTTGATTTTTTCTCCGCCTAAAATTTTAAAATATGATTAATAATCAAAATCCCTATTTGAAATTTGAACTTCATCAAAATTGGAAACTAACTGTGTCATTGTGTCATTCTTTCTATGCAACGTATGAAGACATAACGATCTTGCAGCCGACCAAATTAGCGTAGAGACTTCAATATGTCAGTAGACAAAATTCGAATGCCAAGAACCCGTTACATTGTAACATACACGTATATGTTTAGCAAAGTATCTAGCGTCAGCTGAATATGAACACGACGCAAACAGCTCCGACGGTGGCCACGGGCATTGCAGCGGAACCCACTGCCCGCCTTCCACGAAGGCGCTCGCCGCCGTCGTCGTCCTCGCGGTGATCCTTCTGGCAGCGACGGTGGCCGGTCTCCTCGCCTTCTCCTGGCACCGGCGCCCCGTACGTGGGCGTGACGATCGGCACGGCGGTGACCAACCTGCTGTCCCCGTCGGACCTGGCTGAGTTCCTCCGCGCGGAGCGCATCACGCACGTGCGCCTCTACGACGCCGACCCGCGCCTGCTCTCGGCCCTCGCCTCCTCGGGCGCCACCGCCATCGTCGGCGTGCCCAACGACGAGCTCCTCGCGCTCGGCTCCTCCCCGGCCACCGCCTCCGCCTGGGTGGCCCGCCGCGTGCTCCCCTTCGGCATCCCGTCGAACACCTTGCGGGCACCCCAGCCCATCTCCACCCCGGGCGCCGCACCGCTGATCCTCCCCATCGTCCTCGGCCCCAACCCGTACTGCGAGTCCATGCGCGCTCCCGACAGAGCCGGCGCAGCGCGTTCGGGCGGCGGCGCGGAGCAGCGCAGGGAACGCGCGGCGTCCCGACACGGGCAGGCCGGCGCGGTGGAGGCAGACGCTGGCGGTGAGCGCGAGGACTGGAGCGGCGACAGCGGCGCGCAGAACGGAGAGGTAGGCACGGTTTGGTTCGGGGCAGTACGCGGCGATTGTTGCGGCCGACATGACGAGGACGAGCACGACGGCGGTAGCTAGGGAGGGAAAGAAGGAGGAGAGGCGGGGGAGGTTACCTGCGGGCGGCGGCGGCTGCGTCGGCGGTGGCGGCTGCGTCGGCGGCGGCGTGTGTGCGTCGGCGGCAGCGTGGGTGCGTCGGCGGCGGCGTGGGTTCGTCGCGCGGCTCTGCTTCGTCGGGAGAGAATGAGGATTTGGGGATTTTTCGGTCGCCGGCTAAGGGAAAACGAGGGGGAGGGACCTTTCGTACCGGTTGGTGGTACCAACCGGTACTAAAGGTTTTTTTTTTGTTTTTTTTTTCTTTTACTGTTTTCTTTTCTTTTGCTGTTTCTTTTTTCTTTTACTGTTTTCTTCTTTATTTTCTGTTTCTTTTTTCTTTTCTTTTCTTTTCTTTTCTTTTCATTTTCTATTTCTTTTATTTTCATTTTCTATTTCTTTTCTTTTCTTTTCATTTTCTATTTCTTTTCTTTTCATTTTCTATTTCTTTTCTTTTCATTTTCTATTTCTTTTCTTTTCTATTTCTTTTCTTTTATATTTCTTTTCTATTTATTTTTTCTTTTCTGTTTCTTCTTTCTTTTCTGTTTTTTTCTTTTCTTTTGTGTTTCTTTTCTTTTCTTTTTATTTTCTATTTCTTTTCTATTTCTTTTCTATTTATTTTTATTTTTTCGTTTGTTTTCTTTTCTATTTCTTTTCTATATCCTTTTTTATATTTCTTTTCTATATATTTTCTAATTCTTTTCTATATATTATCTATTTCTATTCTTTACTCCCGTCACGACGCCGTCCGCGCGGGAAACTTTCGCGCCACGTACCATGGAAAAAGGCGGGAAAGAAAGGGCGGGAATAAAATTTTATTACGAGTGAACTCGAATTAAAAGTACATAGCTTAACTGAAAATTAAAGATACATGGCCAAATTCTACTTGTTGGAGTCATTCGAGTCATACTCGTGCCTAGCCCTGTAGTAGTCGCCACTTTGTAGTCGTCGTAGTCGCCGTCATCATCGTCGGCGGCATCGGGGTCGCGGTACTCGAACGTCGGCGGGTGAGCACGCGTGGGCTGGGACCGAGGGTAGCGCGAGCGGGGGCCACGGTAGGCCATGACGCCTCGGAGAGTCCGGCCGCGCCACCACGGCCGACGGCCGGCCTCGTTGAAGTTCGGAGGGCGGGCCGCCCTCCTCGTGCACGGCAAGCGCCCTCTCACGCCGATTGATGAAGAAGCTTTCCCAAGTCGGGCTGTAGTCGGGATGCCACTAGGGATTCCTCCGCTTGCTCGGCGTGAGCTCGAAGTAGTAGTGGTTCGTGATGGCCATCTCGCGCGCCACACCTAGAGGGACTGGAGGGACCGGTACGCCTCCGACGCTTAGCAACCAGCCGGTCGGGACGCGGTAGCCCGGCGGGCAGGGGTAGTTCGAGGCGCAAAGCGCCTCCGCCTCCCGGGGAGTTAGAGATGCGATGGAAGCCATGGGAGAGAATGATGAGGTTTGCAGATATGAGTCTAGATGTGATATGTAAATGGTGGCCAAGCCTACATATATATATAGTGAAAAAATGGCGGGAAGACAGAGGCGGGAACCGGTGGAAAGCGCGGGAAGAAAATAGGCGGGAAGACAGAGGCAAACCTTTAGTACCGGTTGGTGGGTGCAACCGGTACTAAAGCTGTCGGCAGGATAAGGACGCCCTGCTCGATGAGATAAAGTATGTAGCGCACGACGCCCGTCGGTGGGATAAGGACGCGTGGGTAACCTTTAGTACCGGTTGGTGGGTGCAACCGGTACTAAAGCGGTCGGCAGGATAAGGACGCCGTGCTCGATGAGATAAGGTATGTAGCGCACGACGCCCTGTCGGTGGGATAAGGACGCGTGGGTAACCTTTAGTACCGGTTGGTGGGTGCAACCGGTACTAAAGCTGTCGGCAGGATAAGGACGCCCTGCTCGATGAGATAAGGTATGTAGCGCACGACGCCCTGTCGGTGGGATAAGGACGCGTGGGTAACCTTTAGTACCGGTTGGTGGGTGCAACCGGTACTCAAAGCTGTCGGCAGGATAAGGACGCCACCGCTCGATGAGATAAAGTATGTAGCGCACGACGCCCTGTCGGTGGGATAAGGACGTGTGGGTAACCTTTAGTACCGGTTGGTGGGTGCAACCGATACTAAAGCTGTCGGCGAGGATAAGGACGCTCCGCCTATAAAAGGAGCATCGATACACCATGGGAAGCAGCTCAACAAGCCAACATGGATGGAGAGTTTCATCACCATGGATGGAGGAAAGGGTTGGTAAATCTCCCGTGGCGGAACTTGTCGAAGATGCCCTTGGTGCACACGCCCTATGGCATCTTCGGAAGTTCCGCCTCGGAAAAATTTCCCTGCAAGCCCGTGGAAGACTCCATCTCCTCTAACAATGTTGGGGAAAGGGTTGGGAAATCTCCCGTGGCGGAACTTGTTGAAGATGCCCTTGGTGCACACGCCCTATGGCATCTTCGGAAGTTCCGCCTCGGAAATTTTTTCCTGCAAGCCCGTGGAAGACTCCATCTCCTCTAACAATGTTGCGGAAAGGGTTTGGAAATCTCCTGTGGCGGAACTTCTCGAATATTCCCTTGGTGCACATGCCCTATATATGGCATATTCGGAAGTTCCGCCTCGGAAAAATTTCCCTGCAAGCCCGTGAAAGCTACTTAACTAGTAAAACAAGCTAACCATCTCCGTTGTTAATATCTTACATACAGTAACATCATTACACAAAAGTGATTTCCATATTGAGATACACAAGTTATGATCCCTATATGTAGCTAGCTAGTCTTCTGAGTTTTCTTCGTCCGTTTCCCTTTCTTCTTACTTGCGACGCAACCATGGACAATCTTCATTGTTTAAGATGATGCTTGGGTCAATTTTTACCTTGAAGGGTGGAATATCGTCAAACTTATTATAATCTTCGACATGTACTGTCTTGTCCTCTACTCCCACGATGTTTCTTTTCCTGAAAGAACTATGTGCCGCTTTGGCTCATCGTATGATGTGTCCTCTTGCCTTTCTTTTATTTTTTCCGGTTTGCTAGACATATCCTTCACATAAAAAACCTGAGCCACTTCACTGGCTAGGACGAATGGTTCGGTGTCGTACCCTAGATTCTTGAAATCCACTTGTAGTCATTCCGTCTTGCGGGTCTACTGTACCCCGTCTTTCGGGTTGAACCATTTGCACCGGAACAAAGGGACCTTGAAATTAGGTCCATAGTCAAGTTCCCATATCTCCTCTATGTACCCATAATATGTGACCTTGTTCCCATTGCCATCTTACGCATCAAAGCGGACACCACTTGTTTTGGTTGGTGCTCTTTTTGTCTTGGGCGAAATTGTAAAATGTGTTCCCATTAATCTCGTACCCTTGAAAAGTCGATATAGTAGAAGATGGTTGCTTGGCCAACAAGTACAGCTGCTCGTCATCGGTGACATTCATGAGACGTGTTTGCAACCAACCGCCGAAAGTCTTCATGTGTTCTCCTTCAATCCAATCTTCACGTTGCTCCGGGTATTTAGAGCGTAAGATCTCCTTGTGTTCCTCTTTGTACGGAGCCACCAAGATGGAATTATGTAGAACTCGTGTAGTGTGCTTGAGTGAAAGAATGTCCGTCCATACACGTTGCTGATTTCTTTCCTACCGTGCCTTTTCCACGCAGTCTCCCCTCATAGCGCGATTCGGGAACACCGATCGGCTTAAGGTCGGGAATAAAGTCAACACAAAACTCAATGACCTCCTCTGTTCCATAGCCCTTGGAGATGCTTCCTTCGGCCTAGCACGGTTATGAACGTACTTCTTTAAGACTCCCATGAATCTCTCAAAGGGGAACATGTTGTGTAGAAATACGGGACCGAGAACGCCAATCTCTTCGACCGGGTGAACTAGGAGATGTGTCATAATATTGAAGAAGGATGGTGGGAACACCAACTCGAAGCTGACTAGACATTGGACCACATCCTTCTGTAAATTTTGTAGAGTAAGTGGATTGATCACCTTCTGAGAAATTGCATTGAGGAACGCACATAGCTTCACAATGGGTACTCAAACATTTTTCGGCAGAAGCCCCCTCAATGCAACCGGAAGTAATTGTGTCATAATCACGTGGCAGTCATGAGACTTTAGGTTTTGAAACTTTTTCTCCGACATGTTTATTATTCCCTTTATATTCGACGAGAAGCCAGACGGGACCTTGATGCTACTCAGGACTTCAAAAAAGATATCCTTCTCCTCTTTGGTAAGAGCGTAGCTGGCAGGACCTTGATACTTCTCTGGATTCAGGTTGTTTCCTTCGTGGATACTTTGCTTGGTCCTGCCGTGCATCCGGTGTATCTTTTGTCTTCCCATACACGCCCAAGAAGTTTAGCGAGGTTCACGCAAAGATTTTCGTCACGTGCATCACGTCGACTAGCGAGTGAACCTCTAAGAATTTCCGGTAGGGTAGCTCCCAAAATATCGACTTCTTCTTCCACATGGGTACGTGTCCGTCAACATCATGCGGAACAGATTGTCCGCCGGGACCCTTTCCAAAGATCACTTTTAAATCCTTGACCATATCATATATAACTTCCCCAGTAGGGCGGGTAGGCTTCGTTCGGTTATCTGCCTCACCTCCGAAATGCTTTCCTCTCTTTCTTACGTGATGTTGTTTTGGAAGAAATCGACGATGCCCCAGGTACACATTCTTGTTTCCCAAATAATTACTGTCAGTCTCACCTAAACGAGTGTGTGCATGCATTGTATCGCTTGTTTGAGCTGCCTCGAAATGTTACCAAGAGCAGGCCAATCATTGATGGTTACAAATAACAACGCTCGTAGGTTAAATTCCTTTTGTTCATGCTCCTCCCACACAGGTACACCTTCGTCACGCCACAACTCTAAAAGTTCTTCAACCAATGGCCTCAGGTACACATCAATGTCGTTGTCGGGTTGCTTCGGGCCCTGGATGAGCACTGGCATCATAATGAACTTCCGCTTCATGCACAACCAAGGAGGAAGGTTATAGATACATAGAGTCAACGGCCAGGTGCTATGACTGGAGCTCTGCTTCCCGAAAGGATTAAAGCCATCTCGTACTTAGACCAAATCTTAAGTTCCTTGCGTCATCTGAAAATGACTTGAACTCTCTGTCGATTTTTCTCCACTCGCGACCCGTCAGCGGGGTGTCTCGAGCATCACATGTTTCTTACGGTCCTCTTTGTGCCATCGCAACAACTTGGCATGCTCTTTGTTCCGGAACAAACGTTTCAACCGTGGTATTATAGGAGCATACCACATCACCTTCGCAGGAACCCTCTTCCCGGGGGTGGACTCACCCTCAACATCGCCGGGGTCATCTCGCCCGATCTTATACCTCAATGCACTACATACCGGGCATGCATTCAAATTCTCGTACTCCCCGCGGTAGAGGATGCGGTCATTGATGCATGCATGTATCTTCCGCACCTCTAATCCTAGAGGGCGGACAACCTTCTTTGCTTCGTACGTGCTAGAGGGCAACACGTTCTCCCCCGGAAGCATCTTCTTTATTATTTTCAGCAACTTTTCAAATCCCTTGTCGAAGTACCATTCTCTCGCCTTCCACTGCAGCAATTCCAGCGTGGTACCCAGCTTTTTCCGACCATTTTCGCAATTTGGGTACAACGAGTTTGTTGTGATCCTCTAACATTTTCTCCAACTTCAACCTCTCCTTTTCATTTCCGCGAGTTCATCTTCGCATCAAGAATGGCCCGACCCAAATCGTCATCCGGGTCATCAAAAATCGGCTCATCGAAAATATGCTCTTCTTCAGCTTCGTCTTCCCCCATTCTACTACCACCGTCTTCAGTGAATAAGGGATAGTTGTCACTATCCTCTTCTTCTTCGTTGTCTTCCAATATAACCTCTTTTTCTCCGTGCTTGGTCCAAAAATTATAGCTGGGCCTGAAACCGTTCTCCAGCAGGTGGACGTGAAGGGTCTTCGAGGTAGAGTAATCCTTCATATTCTTACAGGAACTACATGGACAATACATGAAACCATTCGACCGCCTGTTTGCCTCAGCCACGTTGAGAAAATAATGCATGCCATTAATGAACTCGGGATGGCACCGGTCACCGTACATCCATTGTCGACACATCTGCATTTTATATGTATATCAAAAATCATTAAATACACAACATCATGGATATATGAGTGACCAACTTAATTAATATTCAAGTTCATCACATAAAACTAATTGTTTTTTATAAAAAAGAAGAGGGGCTCACCGAGGTGGTACCGTGCCGGCTAGGGGACGAAGCTGGCGATCGACAACGGTAAGGACGGGGATGATACTAATTAAAACCTACAAAACATACCATAATTTCAGCTCAAATTGCATATAAAAAAATAAAATCACTAACTTAGGCATTTCATCGAACACCTTGCTTGCACTACAAAAATAGTACGAGTTAAAACTACCAAAGAACTGAGCTAAATTAGAAACGCCGGAAGGAAGGATGATATTGCTAACCCTGGATAGATGTATGCCGTTAATCTTGTTAAAATGGTGGAGAAAAATGAAAATTATTGGAGTGTGAGAGGTGCAAATTTTTTTGGAAATGTGAGAGATGAGAAGGAAATGAGATATGCAGGGAGCTCGGGCGCTGCCGCGCTGATATAGGGCATGGACCCTTTAGTACCGGTTCCTTACACGAACCGGTACTAAAGGTGCAGCCTTGGCCCCACCACCGCCCGGAACTCGGGCAGAAACCCTTTAATACCGGTTCGTGTTACGAACCGGTATTAAAGGTCCATAACGGACCGGTATAAATGTCCCACCCCTGGAACCGGTATTAATAACGCCTTTCGTACCGGTTCGTAAGGGAACCGGTACTAAAGGCTTAAGATGGATGAGAGGTTTTCTACTAGTGTCGCAGGACCCCATAACAAAACGAGATCTTGCATTTTACATGAGATACACATTGTTTAATTACTTATTTGACTATTTTTTTAATAGTCGATGATCAAACCAATGCAACATTCTTCAACGGGATTTCTAACATATAAGGAGCATAAGGAAGCTTTGTTTGCTTCTTTGGACTCTCTGCATGTCAAAAGATCTTGCTAGTCTTTATGAGTCACTCAATATTATTGGAGTTGTCCCATGACAATGCCATGCCTTGATTTTTTTATAATTTTATTAAACTAGCTATAGCCAACACTAGGAACATCCGCAACAAGATGCCTACGTCTGGTCTGCATGTGCCCGCTATCATACAGGTAAACCGTCGTTAATTTAGGGTTCTAATAATATGTATGTACTAGGAAGGTGAGGCGGGGCGACACACCCGTGGAGCTATATTGATGTTCGCAATGTATTGGTAATAGTTTTGAAAAGCGTTGACCGCAGGTGATGATCTTAATCGTAAAAAAAGGATTAGATAGCGGTACCGACGCGACGGCACGACGCACCATACGAGCTAAAGATTTGCATCAAAAAAATAGGGAAAATACAAACGGGGAATTACCGTTCATCGCGAGTACACGGATGGTATAGAGAAATTATCGCCGGAGGATTACATGTCGTTGGAAAATTACTGTTGAATAATTATCGGCGGAAAATTACCGTTGTGGCTGAAGGTTCGCGTCGAAGAATTACAGTCAAAGCGTGCGGAAAATACCGTCGAAAAAATACACACCGTTGTAGAGTTACAATTGTAATTACCATCGGGTAATTACTGTTGGAGGTAAACATGCATTTGCACTGGACAGTTTCTGGCAAAAAAAAAACAAAGTTATAGCTTTCCAGCAAAGAAGGAGATGAAATTACTTTCCATCGCTGTGTACTGTAGCGAATGTCCGAGCTGAGAGGCCAAAAATAAGGCCTGAGAAAATTATACACCATTGTAGAATACTACTGAATAATTACGGTTGAGTATTTATTGATGGAGCTAAAGATTTGCGCCGCAAAATTTCTGCCAAAAAACTGAAGTTACAACTTTTCGGAAAAAGAAGAGATGAAACTACTGTTCATGGCAGTGTGATATAGAAAGTACAAACGTGACCACAGCTAATTAGTTAAAATTGGAGCTCTAGCTAGAGTGCATGATGTAGTGGAACGCTGAGAGATCATTATTTTATCCAGGTGAGGCACGGCGCTCCTCAAGATTGATCCATGCATGTTGATGTTCACAATGTATTGCAAAAGTTTTGAAAAGTTTTAACAGTGGAGGTGATCTCAATTGTAAAAAAGGAGCTAGAAAGTGGTACTGACGTGGTAGCGCACCGCTCTCATTGAAGCTAAAAAGTTGGATTAGAAGATTTTAGGAAAAAAATACAAATGGAGAATTACCGTTCATCGTGAGTACACGGATGGTATAGAGAAATTATCGCTAGGAAATTACGTGACCTTGGAAAATTACCCGTATGAATAATTACTGAAGATAAAATACGATTTGCCTTGAAGAATTAATGTCGAAGCGTGTCTAGCACTGCTAAAAAATAATGTCGAAAGATACGAACCATTGTAGAGTTACTACTGTAACTACATTCAGGCCATTACTGTTGGGTTTAATATTTGCATCTAAAAAAATTCTCGCAAAGAAAATACAAATGGGTAATTACTGTTTATAGCGGGGTACGCGGCAGCTGCTGAGAAATTACCGCTAGAGTATCAGACGTAGTTGGAAAATTATCGTTGAATAATTATGGGCAGAAAATTACTGTTCGGGTTGAAGGGTTGCGTTGAAGAACTACCATCGATGCATGACGAGTAATGATGGGAAAGATTTCCATTGGTTAATTTCTGGCAAAAACGCAGTTACAATTTTCTATCAAAAAATGAAATTATTGACCATAGAAACTGCAGGCGTGACGACCGTTGATTGGTTATAACATAGGGCTCTATAATACCCATGAGGTGGAACATTGATGCTGAGAAATTACGAGCGGATAATTACTATTGAGGCCAAAAGTTTGCATCGAAAAATTCCCTCCAAATGTGGCGAATACCCTTGGAAAACTAACGTCGAAAAATTGCGCATTATTGTAGAATTGTTGGTGCATAATTACTGTATGGTAACTGCTCTTAGAGGTAAAGATATGCGTCAATAGATTTCTGGGGGAAAATGACGCAACGTGTAATTTACTGATCGATTAAAAATATGACTCTACAGTGTCCTGATTTCCTCCATCTTTAATATTTAATATATAGTATACATTGATTAAAAATATGACTCTACAGTGTCCATGGTGTGGAGCGCTAAGAGGTCTTGATTTCCTCCATCTTTAATATATTGTATAAATAGATATAAATGTACTTCTGTATGTGTGTATGTATATCAAATAATACAAAAAAATCTAGATTCATATGCGTGATCTATGGACAAGTACACCCTTTGCTATAAATTTGGTAATGATGTTGACATGATTAGATCAACAAGAAGAAAAAATGTAAAATATTTAGATAGTAAATATAGTATAAAGATTTGTTACAGCATTTGGACATTCATCATACGTAGCTGCGTAAGTCACATAGCTTCCATCTCCTTCAGAAATAATAGTGTTGTCCCCATCGGAGTTTGAGAAAGTTTGCACATTGTTGGCAACAACCATGCCGCCATCTCTTTCGCAAGCAACCATGCCGTTCGAGTTTGAATTCAGCACATCCTCAGAAAATGAAGTCACCTGCATCTCTTTTGCAAACGATGGTGCCATCGCGGTTCAAGTTTAGGAGAGCCTCCACATCCTCGGCAACGCCTCCTCCACTTACCAATATATTTGTTGAGCGCCACCCACTCCTCAACATCGGTCGCTGCCACATAGATCTCAATCCCAACCAGTACGGGATCAAAATGTGGACGAATTCCGTTGAAAAATGGAAAACCTTTGGTGCAGCGACATGACACACTCGTGGTTATTTATGCAACATAATTGGGCATGCACGACAAGAAAATTTGAGCTTGTTACATTTTAAACATTTTACTCCGTTATTAAATTTTCGAGTCCGCTTTTGTATGAAAAATGTATGTTTCATAACTTTACGTAACTAAATAATCTAGATGAGATGAGTTAAATTAAATGTAGCTTATACTAAACTTTTATACTCCTTTGTAACTTTTTTTTATCATACTACAATTTTAAAGAGTATAATTTGTTATTACTTAGTTGGCATAGTTAACAAGATTAAAATGTGCTAAACAATGATTATATGTTTCTTTGTTATACATATGCGATGTATTACTGAAGCATTTACCCTGTGTTAAAATTAATTGTATGATGTAAATATTTTTCATTGAACTGCCTTTTGACTATGATTGAATAAGTTATATAGTATACAAGTATAAGCATGCGTGTATTTATGTGTTTATGTTCACTTTGATATCCTTAACATCATGATATAGATCTCTAAATGAAGCGTACAATCTAACATATAGTTCAATAGTGGTTTCTAGTGCACGATTATACAAGCATAGTTTAAAATTTCTAGTACAAATGGAACATTTGGCAAATGTAATTGCATGTGCAAGTTTTTCTATTTGCTATCAAAATATCACCGCCCATAATAATCACTGACAAACATAAAAATCCATTGAAATATACTTGCATTCATAAATTTGTTTATTTGATATGCTAGCCTGCAATGCACTTGCAATTGGTACTGTCCAGTTTGTACAAGAGCTCCTGGAATTTCTTAAATAAGAAAAGTCACCGCGGATGAATTTTTGACATATCTTACATCTGTGAAGCGAGTTGTAGAAGACATTAGAGATGCGGGCGGGAAGTCGTGGACATGTCATCCGAAGCTATGAAGTCTTTCGAGCATTTGGCGCGGCGGCGACCGGGTGAGCACGGCCATTGCCGCACCGTCGGCACGGTTTTTTTATATATAACTAACGCCCATTTTTACTCTTTTTTTAATGGTACACCCACTTTTATTCAGATAGTATCATAGTGCATACAAACGCTCTCGGGTGGAGTTGTGAACCACATATGCCGGTCTACATCACGAGATACAAATCCTCTTGCCAAACCATGTGTGTAGGGAGAAGAGAGCGGCGAGTGAAGTGGAGATGTATCTATAAATTGCCAACGTTCGCTTGGTTGGGGCATGGACGTGCCTGTTGTCGGTCATGGAACATGATTGGTTGCGCCAGACGACTTTAGTGAGGGTGCTAGACGGACGGACAAGAGCGTAAAGTGATGGAGGAAACAAAAAAAAGTATTAGCTCATTTATTATTAGATATAGACATAGATATAGATTTTCGTCAAGGTAAACCATTATAATGCTATGTCCATGGATTGTCCTATTAATATACTACCTCCGTTTCAATGAATACGCGCACACGCATTTAAAGACAAACTTTGACTAAAAGAATTAAGCATCAAAATCTTGATTGTATTGTACGTAATTACTATCGTTGGATTCGTATTGAAAAGAACTTTCCATGATGCTATTTTATACCAACAATCTTTATACATTTAGAGTAATTTTTGGTCAAAGGAAAAACACGAGGTCGCCTTATTTATTGAATGGAGGGAGTATAAATAATGAGAGTGACTCAGTTGCAATCTATATTACAACTCATGAATATGAGTTTAAGCAGGGATACATAAGCCCGCTAATGCAGGTGTGGTACAAATTGAACCCATCGCTATAAAAATGGTACAGGTAACCTGACTGATTTTGACGAACGGGCGCCGCTTTGCATTCCTCCAGGTTTGACAATTGACATTGCATTCCATCTACACCGGCAGCACGCGTGTCCAAGCGTTCATATAGAGACATCTTTTTCGGCTGCAGGTGATGAGACGAGCAAACACTTATTCTTCCAATACCGCTTTGCCAGGTCTATATGGTCATGCATCTAAGTAGCTTCTGATCTGTATCCTCCGCCTAGTGTTCGTGGTCTGCATTGCAAAAAATGGCGAACCGCGATCTGTTTATGGAGGTATGCACACGGTTGGAGGTTACGACGAGGGATATTTTTTCCAACATGGATGACAGCATAATCTACAGATCGCCCAGCCACTAGTTACCTAGTCGTCTGCACAATTGCTCATGACTTTTCGATAAAGGATGCTTTATTACTTTTGACAAGCAATTACATCCAGCCTCTGCATAACCAGGATGCAGACAGCCGTTTATGAGTCTTAAGTCCAAGAAAGTACCAAACTAAAAAAAGAACTAGGCGAAATACGTATCGGAATGATGAATCATATAACGCTTAAGGTGTGGGTGGTGCCTCAATCCGTAGACTATGCTGCCACCCATGTAGGGAAAAAGTATCCCTCGCCGTAGCCTCCAACCATGTACAGACCTTCGTAAATAGGTCTCGATTCTCCATGCGCTGAAGAGGTAACCACAAACGGAGAATACATGTACATCTGTAGATGACCTGCAACAAAGAGCAAGATTTATTATTAAAAATCTTGTCATTTCTACTCAGCCAAAGCGCCCAGATAACTGCTAGCGTCCCCACCCTAAGAAGCAACTTGAACCTTGAATCTATACCATGAAGTCAATTACCAAAGATATTGGCCACACTAGTCGAAGGATACAAGGTAGACGCTACTTGGATGACAGACCAAATAGATCTCGCGAACTAGCACTGGAAGAAAAGGTGTTTAATAGTTTCATCGTGTTGACAAAAAAAACATCGAGTACTTCCGTGCCAATTCCGCTTAACAAGATTATCTTTGGTGAGGATGACACCTCGACGAAGATACCATCAAAATATTTTTATTTTTAATGGTATCTTCATCTTCCAAATTTTCTTATTATTATCAACTGGTAAATCCGAATGAAGTATGGCGCTGTATAAAGATTTGACTGAGAAAGAGCCATCTATATGTAAATTCCACCTAAATTCATCTGGCTCGGGTGATAAATTAATATCCCCCAGCCTTTGAATTAAGGCATTCCATGCCAATAACTTTTGTCCTAGCAAAACACGTCTGAACGTCACATTCGGTGGAGAGGTAGCCATTACTGTGGCAATGGTATCTCCTTTGCGACGAACGATACTATACAACGACTGATATTGTTCACTTAGGGGTGCTGCATTGTCTAACCAAGCATCTTCCCAGAACCATATATGTGCTCCATTCTTAATTGAGAAAGTTCCATGACGAAAAAAAACATTTTTTGTCGCCATTAGACCAGCCCAGAAGTGAGAATCCCCAGATTTCCAAACCACTTGGGATAACATCTTGGAGCTGATATATTTTCTCCGAAGAATAGTTTGCCAAATCCCATCCTCGGTAAGGAGCTTAAAAAGCCATTTACCCAGCAGAGCTGAATTCTTGACCTCCAGGTCATGAACTCCAAGCCCGCCTTGATCTTTGGGACTACAAACTATACTCCATTTAACCAGTCGATACTTCTTTTTCTCGCTGTCCTCTTACCAAAAGAATCTGGATCGATAATAGTCGAGTTTATGCAGAATTCCTTTTGGCAATAGGAAGAATGATAACATATACAGTACCATATTTGTCAGTACCGAATTAATGAGTACCAATCTTCCTCCCAGGGACAGCAATTTACCTTTCCAACTACTAAGGCGCTTCTGTAGTCTTTCTTCCACTATTTTCCATTCAGCAATCGTAAGTCTCCGATAATGAATCGGAATACCTAAATAGCGAATAGGAAATTGGTCTTGCCCACAACCAAACAGCTCTGCGTATAGAGCTGTATCATCTTGGGCATCACCGAAACAGAACAATTCACTTTTATGGAAGTTTATTTTCAATCCCGACAACTGCTCAAAAGCCACCAAAATTAATTTCAGGTTGTGAGCTTTTTCGAGATCGTGATCCATAAACAGAATTGTATCGTCGGCATATTGAAGGATAGATAAACCACCATCAACCAGATGTGGAATCACACCTTCAATCTGACCATCAGACTTGGCCCGCTCTATGAGTATAGCCAGCATATCTGCCACAATGTTGAATAACATTGGTGATAACGGATCTCCTTGGCGTAACCCTTTTCGTGTTTGGAAATAATGGCCGGTGTCATCATTAACCCGAATTGCCACACTACCTCCATACACGAAATCATTTATTAAAGCGCGCCATTCAGGAGAAAAATCTTTCATCCTGAGTGTCTGTTGTAGGAAAGACCACTTGACTTTATCATACACCTTTTCAAAATGTAATTTTAAAATAACCCCATTAAGTTTCTTTGTATGCATCTCATGTACCGTCTCATGCAAAACCGCCACTCCATCAAGGATATTTCTTCCTTGCATGAAAGCGGTTTGTGATGGCTGAACGACATGATCCGCAACCGTATTAAGTCTAATGGTGGCCACTTTCGTGAAAATTTTGAAACTTACATTTAAGAGGCAAATAGGTCTATATTGTTTAATCCTTTCTGCCTCATTAACTTTCGGTAACAAGATTACTTCACCAAAATTTAGACGAAATAATTCTAATTGTCCTATATGTAGAGCACTGAACAAATCTAGAAGATCCGCTTTAATAGTATCCCAGAAAGTTTGATAAAACTCCGCTGGAAAACCATCAGGACCCGGTGCTTTGTTGCATTCCATTTGAAAAATAGCCTTCTGCACTTCTTCCTCAGAGTACGGTGCAGTTAGTAAGCCATTTTCTTCAATAGAAACTTGGGGTATATCGGCTATTAAGTTCTCATTTAGACAAATGAGCTTTTATCCGGAGGACCAAACAAGCCTTTATAATAATTAGTAATGTAAGACCTTGGTCGATAGTCGATGGGCCATGGATGCCGAAGCTGAAACTTGCGCTGCTAAAGCGATGATCGAATAGATCACCTGCCGTACCATACCTGGTACCGGAAGATCGAATACTTGCAGCCGAAAAAGATGTCTCTACATGACTGATTATGTATTACGCCTTTTATGTTTTAGAACTTGTGGATCCTCAAATTTTTGGACAGCTGTGTGCATTTTTGTTATGTAGTGGCTGGGTGTAATTGTTTGTTTCAAGTAATGAAGCGCCTATTATAAAAAAAAATGTAGAGACATCTTTTTCGGCTGCAAGTATTCGATCTTCCGGTACCGGGTATGGTACGGCAGGTGATCTATTCGATCATCGATTTAGCAGCGCAAGTTTCAGCTTTGGCATCCATGGCCCATCGACTATCGACCAAGGCCGGCCGGCCGGTCGGCCAGCCGCACGTTTACACGCCGGCGAGGGGAGGCAGATACACACGGCCACAGGCCTCTCATTTTACGGGGCCATGGTGCACGCCGTCGTCGGAAGGGCGCGTGGACGTCGACTGGCAGTTGCGCCCGGAGATCACGTTGCCCCACGGCTACTTTCTCTCCAAACCCCAACTACCTTTCCCCCTCTCACCTGATCTCCGTTTCACAGTACAAGTCCATCTATCGTACCAAGGACAAGGGCAGTGTCCAAATTACCACCACCTTTCGCGAATCCTGCATTCCTGCTGCACACTTCATTCGACTGCTTGATTTGCAGATCAGAAAAGTAGCAACACAGTTTGTTGCTTGCTACCGTATCTCTGACTCTTCATGTGCCACAAGAATATTTACGAGGGGGGCAGTGAGAGACCGAGGAAGATGGTGCTGGTGGAGAGCATTGGCAAGTACAGGGTTGGCCGGACCATCGGCGAGGGCTCCTTCGCCAAGGTGAAGCTCGCCGTCGACACGGAGACCGGCGGCACCGTCGCCGTGAAGGTCATCGACAGGAGCACGGTGCTCAGGAACAACCTCATGTATCAGGTACGACCCTGAGGCCTGATCCCGAGTGTTGTTTCTAAACCATGTTTTGGTGTTCGGCTGATCTTTTGTTTGTTGTTATTGCATCGCTTGGTATTTGAAGGTGAAGAGAGAGATCAGCGCAATGAAGCTTCTCAATCACCCCAACATAGTTAAGATACACGAGGTAAATATATGGGATTCTGAATTTCACACAACCTCAGTCGTTTCCTCAATTCTTCGGATCAATAGTGAATTAGCAAGAGTAATTCTAGCTTGTAGGGTTATATATGAAATAATTATCAAGAGTAATTTGGTCTACCATTACGTTTATTCGCTTGCCATATATATACTCAACAAGGAACATACCACTTTAATCAGAAGCAACTTTGTTTCTTGTGCACGCAGGTGATCGCGACGAAGACCAAGATATGCCTGGTGATGGAGTATGTTCCAGGAGGGCAGCTGTCTGACAGGCTAGTAAGATAGCCAAACAGCCCATTCTTGATTGTAGTCTCAAGACTTGCTTAAACCAGGTGATTGTAATTTCTTATCTTTCCTGAATTTTCTGTTTAAGACTTACCACAAGAGGTTGGATGAGAGGGAAGCAAACAAGTACTTCTACCAGTTGATTGATGCTGTGGACTATTGCCACCACAGAGGCGTCTTCCACAGGGATCTCAAGGTCATTATATTGCTACTATATATATCCATTAATTACATGTCCATAGTACTCTTTTCTAATTATATTGCTTACTGGACTATTAGCTATTGTATGACTGAGTTACTATACTTCCTGATTGTGTACACAGCCAGAAAACCTTTTGCTAGATAATCAAGGCAATCTCAAGGTATCTGATTTTGGACTCAGTGTCCTACGGAAGGTAGGAACTTGCAAAGATCATGAGCTCATTTCATTTGAGTTTTCGATGATTCGGAATGACCAACTCTGTAGCTTTGTATCTAAATTTCCTTTGATTCAGCCAGGGCAGTTGCTATCCACGTCTTGTGGCTCGCCATGTTATGTGGCTCCTGAGGTATTTATAAGATCATACCACTGGCGAGAAAACAAGAGCATGGCATATCCTACTAGCTAAGCTGCATCACATGTCCGACATTATGAAGCATGTCATTAGCATTGCCAACTTATGATTTCATATGATCTGATAGGTGATTCAGCACAAAACTTACGAGGGGGCAGCTGCGGACATCTGGTCATGTGGTGTGATCCTGTTCGAACTTCTTACTGGTTATCTGCCATTTCAAGACCATAGCTTCACAAACTTGTACCGAAGGGTAAGCATGGATATCTGCATTCAATACCGCCTTTTGATGTGCTGTACCTTGCTGATTGGAGTTTCCTTTCTGACAATTGTTGTACTGAAAGATATCTCGAGGGCAGTTTGCTTTCCCGCAGTGGATTACGCTACCTCAGAAGAAGATTATCTTGAGCATACTGGATCCATCTCCTATAACGGTAATCATGTGCAAAATGTTATGTAGTTATAGTGTTATACTGAAGCATTAGACAGATACATATCTTCAGTTAACTAACAAGATCATCTGCAACCATGGTGTAGAGAGCAAAAATAAGCGATATTTTCAACGACAAGTGGTTCCAGGAGGGTTACAAGCCTTCAATAAGGACAACAGAGAGTGTTTATTGTGATGATTGTGTTGATCTTGAAGAAGCCAGCACAGATAGTGATAGCAGCCCTAACACGCAGGTAACTGAGCACTACTAGTAAACACTGCTCTGGAGTCTGGAGTCTGGAACACACACATATTAGTTATTTCCTTCGCCATGCACCTGTCATTTCCTACCTCTAGTTGCTAGGATTTCTCTTGTGTCTAGGTAAGGGAAGCTGAAGAAGCAAGTCCGGAGCCTAGCCGGTTCATTAATGCGTTCCAGTTGATAGCAACGTGCAGCGATCTCGATTTGTCAGGACTATTCCAGGAGCAGGTGCAGTGACCAGACCTTTTGATCAACTTGGTTTGTGTATTTTACCAGCACCAAAACATGGTTCTAGGTTGTGACATGTATTTCAGTGACTGACTTGGCTACTGATGGATGATCACCAGAAAACAAAGCTCGGCTCGCCACACGCGGTGCAGGAGACACTGAAGATGATCAGCGTTGCAGCACGGGATGTGAGCTTGTCCGTGAGGAGAATGAGCAACTCCATGGTAATTAACTAGAGATCAGAAAGAAAGAAATGAATTCAGCTTCTTCAAATCTCGAGAAATCCCAGTCAAGTCATTTGAGCCTGGGTTCTCATTTTGTCACAGGTGAAGCTTCAGGACATCAGATTGCTATCAAGAAGCATGCTAGATCTTACTCTCTCGGCAGAGGTGATATACCATGCAGTGTATCCTTTTCTATGTATTCTCTTCAACCGCTGGAAATAGCGACACCGAGAATTTGCACACAACAAATGGCATTTCAGAACTGTCAGCTTTGCAAGGCATCTATCTAATATTTTTTTATTTTGATCATGATGAGAGATGCAGGTGATTGAGGTGACTGAAGCACACTGTGTCGTCGAGGTGTCCAAGTCCACCGGTGATCTGAGAGCATACAAAGAGGTATGTTAATGTCAATGTTGTTTGTTTCATTTCAGTCTGATCCCATCACGAGAATATGCTGCACAGTTTACTGATGAGCAATGCAATGTAAATACATGCAGTTCTGCACAAGCTTGTGGAGACTGCTCAATGAGGAGCAGTGTGGTAGCTCATCTAATATGTAAGTAATCTGAGTAAAAGAAGACAAACAGAAAAACAGGGCAGCTCACAGGCTAGCATAACCAGCTGTGAGAATTTGCAGCTAGGATGTTTCGATGGTGGGCGGTACACTTCGCACCAAGCACTTGGTGCTCAATGAATGCTACCCTGGTTAATCAAACTCACTATAATTTCACAGAAACTTTGTGGTTTATACAGCCATTCCATGACAAAGGTTCAATTTGCTCTACTTTTGTGACTCATAGGCACCGTATCACTGATTCCATCACTGACTGGATGTTTTTTACAAGTATAAATAAACCAAGGGTATTCCGGACCAAGAGTGAAGTACCCAGCTCAGTGGTTACATGTCCCTATTGCAATGCTTGTGCCATGGTTGAGCGATAAGAGAGCTGTTGCTCGTACAGGGACCTGAATATCTGATATTTGGCATCGTGATATTTCTTCACCCTGGGATCCGAAGACGGATGCACTACCTACAAAAAATAACGTTTTTGGTTTACAACTGGAAAATTAAAAAAATGGAAGATTTTAACTGACAATGTATGCATTTTTAGGAAGAAAATGGTGCATGTTTGATGATTAGCATGCTTTCTAGGGTGTCTAACAATACAAATACAAATACAAAATTGAAGCCGATTCTTTTTTTTCTTTGAAATAGGAGGGTTTGGCACATGCCTTTCCTGCTGCATTCAGTGACTTCATTGCATCGCGAACGCCTGAAAACTTCTTTGCAGCCACAGCACCGAGTATAGAAGCGCCTAAAAGCACTGACTCGTTCTCTCTAGGAAGTATTATTGGACATCCTGCAAAGAAGAAGTTAAATTCACAGATTAGGGAGGAGAGAATATGGAGAGGTGACTGCAGGAAGAGGAGACTTACCGATGATATCTGCATGTTCCTGGATATACAAGGAGTTCTTTGCAAGTCCACCACAAGCAAGAAGAGTGTCGATCTAATACATGGAAAAGGTATATATTATAGACATCCAATTACATACTAAGTTCCGAATCCTTGTAGAAAATAAATACCTTGTGTCCATGAGCATTGCAATGCTCCACAATATGACGAGTTCCATACGCAATACCCTGAATCGTTGCTAGGTACAGAAGCGCTAGCTGCTTTTCACTTGTATCAAGTGTCAAGCCACAAATCACTCCTTTGGATTTTGGATCAGCAACAGGGGACCTAACCATCCGAATGGTTTTACATTCAGGTTGAGTGGAAGTGTATAATTTGGTGTCAGGTAAACATTAACCAAAACATTGAGTTCTGCAAGTGTATCATCTAGTGTTAGTTTTTTTTTTGAAAGATCCATCAAATCCTGGCCTTTTTGTACTAAGCAGTGTCAGGTAAATATTAACCAAAACATTGAGGGGGAATAACAAAATTGTGTGCAGCCGATCAGGTGTGCAATGTCACAATTCTGGTAGATTTATTTTCTTAGGAACAACTGAGATTGCTAGCTGTCTCACTGAGTCACTGATTATGTTCGGTTGCCATATCGTTAGTTGAGTACATCTCATTCGAATGACAAGAAGAGAACTGCTTTTGTAAGTACATTACATAAAGCTAAATGCATCTAGTGTTTACCATCTGGAGTGAACTAGTTTATCAGGACTGGTTATTTTTACATTGTTAGAAAAAGACTGGTTATCTAGTCTGTGATCTGTATGTGTCACATTACAAAATTGTGAAGAAAAAACCTACTCCCTCCGTCCACAAATAAGTGGACGTGCGGGTTTTTCAAGAGAGATTGTCAAGTGGAGAGACAATTGCATTGGGAAGATGCAAACCAATATCTCCCTCCTCTTTAATTCTTTCACCTCCAATAAGCTAAGCGCATGTAGAAAATGAATATAATATATGCTAAATATTATTGGGTTTGATTTCCGTGCAATGACAGAGAAGGAATTTTTGCTACTTTAAAGTGCATTGGGAACATAGAAGTGCACTCTTTTATGGAGTAAGTTTGAGATTAAACGTCTACTTATTTGAGGACGGAGGGAGTAGATAATAGGCATATTGTTTAAAAACAGAAGTTATGACGGTTTTCTTACCGATTTCCATGAAAATCTGGAAGGACATGGGTATCTTGACTCAAGGCAGAAAGAAAGGGCATATTTTGTTCTTGTGACATCGAAAATAATAACTTGTTCATCAGCTCAAATATGGAGACGCCTGAATATTGGAGAACAAAATTACAACCTTGACATGGTACAGCTTCAAAGATAATATACTTGAGCAAACATTAAAAAAAAAAACTTACTTTGAGAAGCAGCATGATTAGCTAGAAGGGGAGCAGCAACATGGTTTTGAACAATGTAATCAAGCAGAGCACCAGTTGCACTTTGTCCACCTTCCGTGAGCCAATACTCAGGAACCATCGCTGCATATGGAAGTGTGAAATACACATCAGTCAACATGGTCCACAAAAGATACTGGAGAACCAAGGGGTAAAAAGAGATGCTGGCAAGAAACATATGGAAGTAAATAAGAGGGTTACTGTACCAGACCAAAATGGCCCCCAGACACCAGGGATAAATAGTTTATTCTTTGAAACAGCCATATGGCATGTAGATGTCCCACATACCAGGACCATGCGACGGCATATTTCTTCTTCATCAGGCACTGCAATGAAATGTTCTGCGGTAAATATAAAGTTCTAGAAATAGTTTATGCAGAAAAATACAGATGAATCAACACTAACAGTCAGCTTTAGATTCTGCATCTGGTACACTTTCCATCACTCCAACACCACCGGCATGAGCATCAATGAGGGAAGTTCCAACAGGTGTCCCAGGAAGCAAGCCTAACTCCTGAGGAATAGATCCACTCAAGTTTAAAAACGCAATTACTTAAAACTGATAGCACATGCATTTCTTGATAAAACTTTAGAGAAAGAACCTAGAAAATGGATCACATAGTTGTCACATGACGCGGTTACTAACTTACTATAAATTTAAACTTAAACAATACCATATGAAATCAAAAGCAATTTGAATTAGCTTGCCTTTGCAGCAGCAGGTGTCAAACCGGAACCTAGAGGATGGCCCGGAAACGCAACACTGCGCCCTATTTCGATTGCATAAGAACAGTGGCGTATTAGAAAATCAATGGCAATAAATGGTGCATCGATTGCAGCATGAAAAGGGGAAACTGAACAAGCATTCAACCTATTTTCGCACGATTCCCTTCCACAAGTTCTCCCAAGCCTATTTCTTCCCAAAACACTTCATCCCATCCACATGCTTCCATATCACGTGAATCTGATTCCTTCCACTGCCCCATGTGTGCATGTCCAAGATATGTCCATTTGCAAACTGTTGTGCATAAGCTGCGGGTGTCATCACCAGTCGCTCTAGAAAATGAACCAACAAAGCAGAACATGTTATGAAATTCAACTCATAGCTTACAGCAGAATCAGACTTGGATAGCTGGAAACTAACCTGTATGCTAACCAGTCACTAAGGTCCATCCATCTACATACCATAGACCAAGACTCTTGCAGATTTTCCTTTACCCACAAAAGCTGTAAATGTTTTAAGTGAAAGTATACCATTAGCAGTAAAAATAATCAGACAATCTCAACGGTATCACTTGTTTAACCACTTTTCTCATTAGCGAGAAAATCAGGAGGGTCAGATCTGTGTTTATGCATGTTACAATCAAATTTAGAGATTTCCTAAATAATCTCTATGTTTATCACATTCTTAAGCCCCTCTCCAGTCCAGTCACATAGATGACAACACAGTATTATCATTATCAGGCAATAGACACAACAGTCGACATTTCCAACAGCATGATTATGATTTTCAATAAATGGTGCATCGGGGAGTCAGGAGTTAGTGCAATACATCACGTGAATCACATTTCATGGGAGAGAAACCGATACCTTTGGGGCCTGCATTTCTGGGGAGACACCCCCACCACAGTACTGCAACACCGGGGAATTGCGAGCATTAATTCGATCAGCCTGATCGACAGCTCTATGGTCCATCCACACGATGATGTTCCTTCTTGCATCACCACTCCAAGAAACCGAAACAGGGGAACCATCAGCGTCAACAGCAACTGCAATCAGCAGGCTATGTTATCATTGAAACGGTAAAATCCCAGTCACCTGAGACACAAATTCCCCATTCAAATAAGTGGAGATCAGGGCAAACCAAGGGAGCAAGTAGCAGCGAAGCCAAGGCCGACGACATCCTCAGGGGCAACGCTTGCCAGAGAGCACGCAGATTTTACAGCAGCACACACCGCAAGCCAGATATCCGTCGACGATTGCTGGTGGTGAACCACCCAGAATCAGCAAGGTGGTACTTGGTTCATGCATCAATCATGGAATACATTAACTGGATCACAAATTGCCAACCTCTATGCAGTCTCTCTCTTTCCACATCTGTATGGGGCTGCTCGCCGAACCCAGCAACTTACCCTTCTCATCAAACAGGCCTGCATCAACAGATAACTAACAGTTTACAACAGGAACCTAATTACCTGCTAATTGCTATACCTGCCAAAAATGAACTCGTTTATCAAGTTCCGATACACTCGATGATAAGAATACTTCCTTAATACCTATCCCAAATTACCCTCCAGCACATCCGAAGAAAAAAGATGGAATGAGAATTACAGGAAACTCAACAAACTTCCTTTCCTTCGCTCAATCGCTCCCGTAAAACAAATATTCAGTTCATGAGCGGACAAGGTTTATCTACGGGCAAGTTTTATCTATCTCAAACTTAAGCAGCGTTGCTAGCCTACTCAATCACTACTCGCAAATCAAGAAACGGGCAAGGTCTATCTACTAGTATTAGCTAGCCAAGAAAAATGGAGGGGACGTTAGCTCAAAGGAGTCAGAGGATGACGAACCTGCGCGAGCGCTGCCGGTGCCGACGTCAACACCGAGGAAGACGCCGCCGCGGGACATGCCGGCGGCGGCGACGTAGGCGGGGCCTGCGTCGCGTGTGTGGGCTCGGTTTGATCTGATCCGTTTGCGGTGGTCCACTTGCCAGAGCAGCGTTTGCTTCTTGGAAAGGGAACAAAAGTCAAGGTAAATCCAACGGATGAGTCAAGCATATCAGACAGGCTGGACCGTCCGATGACCACCGGTTTAAACGCCACAGCTCTTGCTTGACGAGCATGAATTGTGGTTGATTGGACTGATCTATCTTATCCATTGCACGTTTTTTTAGGTCATTTTTAGCGGACCGACGCAAAATGGATAAAAAAAAAAGTGTGCGTTTATGTTCGTTAGGGTTGAGCCGTGGATACCAAATTAACCTCGCTTGCCGGTATTCTCGTTTGGATCGGGTAGCCCTAGAGGCTCGACGCATTATTTTGGCTGAATTATAGTAGAACCAGTTTACATAATGCTGAAAATAAATTTAAAAGACTAGAAAATAACCCTAGCTAAGGGCACCTGCCATGGTTGCGTCGTCGATGAGGTCGATGAAGATTGGAGGTGCCCAAGGCCACAGCTAGTGATGAGGCTACTGAGGCGTTGGCGGTAGTGTTGGTGCGGGAGGAGGAGGCCGCTGTGTGTGAAGCGCCAGGAAGGCAGTGGGTACGCTGTTGGTGGCGGTGCACGGTAGAAAGGAGGCGGCAACGGCCACGGTGACCAAGGTGGCGACGCAACGGTCGAGGCCTCCATGGACAACCCCATGGCCTCCTCCTCTGAGAGGCCGGGAGGCATGAAGGCCGAGGCATAGCGCAGCGATGCTTGTGGCGGTGGCGATGGAGGCTGCTCCTATGAGACCTTCATGGCCAGCCTCATCGTCTCGCCTCATCCACGACTTCTGACATGACGGGGAGCTCGTCCACATTGCCTTGCTCCTTGGCCTTATTCACGAGGTACGCTATGTAGCCAATGTAGTCCTTGGTGTCGTCCCGCTCCTCCTCCTCTTCCTCCTCCTCCTCCTCTTCCTTCATCGGTGCGAGCAAAGCAGCGTAGTTGTACTCGTCATCGCCTAGGAACCCCGCTAGGCGCCGCGGAACCCATTCGAGGTGGCCGAAAGAGTCCCACATCTGCAAGTCAAAGCTAAATCTTTGGTACCGGCAAGGAGGTCTCTTGTCGCCGCTCCCGTCCCTTTCATGGCACCGACAGCATGGGAACCGTCTGGTGGCTAAGGCTCTAGCCACCGGGGAGGTGGACGTGGGTCCAACCAAGGGTGCATGGCGTTCGCTTGCGGTATAAGGCACTGGCCATGTCAACGGTGACGAAGATGCAAATGTGCAGCTTCTTCTTCTTCGCTACCAACGACTTGGCCTCGGGGAGTAATCTGCACTCCAGCAACCTGCACTGGCCCGAAAATTCTTTTGGGTCCTCCTCCACCTTCATCTGGAGGGGCGGCCACCTTGTACTCCAGCGGAGACGTCCACTCCTTCGCCTCGCGCTTTGGCTTGATGAGGTGGAGGCGGCTGCTGGGAGGAGAAGGGGTGCAACGGTCACGTATGGCAACACCGCCGGTGCGACTGGAAGGGAGATCCTGAAAGGATCGTATGCCGCACCTAGAGGGGGGTGAATAGGTGCTAACCAATTTTTAGTTCTTTTTCAATTTAGGCTTGACACAAAGGTAAATTCTCTAGATATGCAACTAAGTGAATTTACCTATATGACAAGGTTACCAACTAAGCAAGATATAGCTACGCAATATATAGGAGATAGAATAAGATAGAGGTAACCGAGAGTGGAGCACGCGATGACACGGAGATGATTCCCGTAGTTCCCTTCCTTTGCAAGAAGGTACGTCTACGTTTGGAGGAGTGTGGTTGCTACAAAAGCCAAACCAACAGCCACGAAGGCTTCACTCAGATCTGCTGTGAGCAACGCCACGAAGGCCTAGCCCACTTCCACTAAGGGATTTCCTCGAGGCGGAAACCGGGCCTTTACAAGGTTCTTGGGGCACACATCCACAACCAAATTGGAGGCTCCCAAATCTGTAACAACACAACAAATCAACAAGAGTACATCAACAACAACAACTACGGATCCAAAGAGGAACACTAGCAAGAGGGCCCTCAAGCATATGAGGGTGAAATGTAAATCGCTTCGGTGAGGATGTAGATCGGTGTCTTCTCCTTCGAATCTCCAAAGATCAAGAGCTTTGGTTGGGTGAGGGAGGAGATCTTGCAAATCTTGTGTTCTTGAGGTGGCTCTAATGGTGGTGAGACTTGGCAGAATTTCTTCAATGATTGAGCAACTTGTCCCATTGGAGAAGAGAGCTATTTATATGAGTAGGGCTCTCAGATCTGACCGTTATGGACGTTTTTCAGTAACACCGGAAGTTCCGGCCAGGAGGGCCGAAAGTTCCGGCTGGCACCGGAAGTTCCGGCCAGGAGGGCCGGAAGTTCCGACAGGATGTTTTCGTGACAGACGAGCTGGCAGACTGAGATTGGGGCAGAACTAGGGCGGAACTTCCGGTGACCGGAAGTTCCGGCCAAGTTCCGGCCAAGTTCCGGAATTGCGAGAAAACCTTACTGGACATACTGAGCCACAAATGTCATGTTTCCGGAACTTGCCCGGAAGTTGGGCGGAAGTTCCGCTGACCGGAACTTCCGGCCAACTGCACCGGAACTTCCGGCCAGCTTTCGAAAGCTCCAGCTGAGAGGGTCGCTGTGGGTCTGCTGAGAGGAGAATCTGGGCGGAAGTTCCGCCATAAGAGAAAAACTAGCAGAGCTTCAGTTTTGTTAGTCCAATCCATCAGTCAAGTTTATATAGTCGGATCATGTACCTGTCTACATCAACACACATAAATATATACCTAGTGTTGACATCAAACACACAAAACCCAAAAGGGCGGGAAATGTTCTTTCAATCTCCCCCTTTTTGGTGTTTGATGACAACACAAGTATTTGCAAGGAATGATCAAAATAAACAACAAGTATGTGGGAGATATAGAGGAGCTCCCCCTATTTATGAGCATTAACACATAAGAAGCTCCCCCTATATCTTGCATCCATCTTCCATGGTTTAGCAATACAACATAGTGATAAGCATATAGAAAGATAGATCATGCACACATAGATATCCATAGAAGACTCACATACGGAGTTTACCATACACATAGATAAGGTTCACAAAACACATAAAAGCTAGGAACATAGTTCGACACCACATAGATACATGGAATCACAAGCGATAAAAATCAAAGCCAACACGAGCTTGTGACTCCCCCATGCAAATACCCAACGGAGAGCAACCTAATAAGGTCTCACTCTCCCCCTTTGGCACCAAGGCACCAAAAAGGGACAGGAGAAACTACACGTCCCAAGGGTCGGCGTTAGCCCAGCCGGGAGGAAGATCCGATGGAGCGCCGGGGTAGGGTGGAGTCACTACAAGAAAAGTTCTGATACACAACGTCTCAAAATCGTCCGCTAAGGGGTATTTTTCGTCGCCTATGGGCCTAACCCGACGATATGGGTTCTGTTGTGGAAACTGCGTCAGGCAAAGTCCTACGACGATTTTTTCGGTCCGTCGCGCTTGGGCGCCCTTCCGCCACGGAAAATCGGACCGTTGCCCAAGTGTTTCGGGAGCCCGTTGATCGCCGACGTCATGCAAGCCGACACGTGGCGGACGCCGTTAGCCGCGGTTAACGGCGTTAACCAGCTGAAACCCCGTGGTAGATGGTAGGCCCACACGAGGCCTGCCACGTCTTAAGCGGGCCGGCCCATTAAGTTTGCGGGCCAAGCCGGTCGACTTAGTTTGACCGGTCAACTATATAGCTGGGCTGGTCCATTAGTTACGTGGGCCGGGCCTAACCTCTAAGGTTGACTCGGTCAAAACTTTAATGGGCCGGCCCACTAAGCATGTGGGTCGGGCCGAATGCACTCGTTTGACCGGTCAACGAGCAAAGGGCCGGCCCACAAGACATGTGGGACCCACTTTCCTGTTATCGGGCCGACCCATTTACAAAGTGGGGTCCACATTAAAGCAACCGGGCCGGCCCAAGAAGTTAGTGGGCCGGCCCGATTAGCATGTGGGTCCCACTTTCTGCTATCGAGGCCGGCCCATTTAGTACGTGGGGTCCACATTAGATCAAATGGGCTGGCCCAACAAGCCGGTGGGCGGGCCAAAAGCACCGGTGGGTCCCACTTTCCTGTTAAAGGGCCGGCCCATTTAGTATGTGGGGTCCACCATATAGCAAGTGGGCCGGCCCAACAAGATAGTGGGCGGGCCATAAACACAGGTGGGTCCCACTTTCCAGTTAAAGGGCTGGCCCATTTAGTATGTGGGGTCCACCATATAGCGAGTGGGCCGGCCCAATAAGATAGTGGGCCGGGCCAAAAAAACTCTGGTGGTCCCACTTTCCTGCTAAAGGGCCGGCCCATTTAGTATGTGGGGTCCACCATATAGCAAGTGGGCCGGCCCAACACGCTAGTGGGCCGGGCCAAAAGCACTGGTAGGTCCCACTTTCGTCTTAAAGGGCCGGCCCATTTAGTATGTGGGGTCCACTATATAGCAAGTGGGCCGGCCCAACAAGATAGTGGGTCGGGCCAAAAACACTGGTGGGTCCCACTTTCGTCTTAAAAGGCCGGCCCATTTAGTATGTGGGGTCCACCACAAAAGCAATTGGGCTGGCCCAACTAGGTAGTGGGCCGTCCCAGTAGTGGGTGGGGTCCACCTTAAAGCAAGTGGGCCGGCCCAATTAGAGTGTGGGGTCCACAGTAAATCAAATGGGCTGGCCCAATAAGTAAGTGGGCCAGCCTGTTTAGTTGCTGTTTATATGCCGGCATAAAAGGCGCTTTAGGATTTTGCGGGCCGGCACGTATGTGATTTCGCTTAATTGGGCCGTTTAAGGGATGGGAATTCGTGATTTAGATGCGAGAATATTTACGCGAGCATTGATTTACGTCGGATAGCCTCACTTACCACAAGCACCAAAGAAAAAATGCGCGAAAGAACTATAAAAACTAACTAAATATTACATCAGTTGCAAGGCTTTGAAAAAATATTACGGAACCCGGAGAAATTGAATGGTAATTAAACCTAGCAATACAATGAAGCGATCCAGGCAATCTTTTAAGTTGTCCATGCAAGCACCTATATCCGAAACAAAGACATTACAAGTTAAGACAAGCAACAATGGAAACGCAAAGACAACTGCAATATTGTTTGCCAAAGAATTTGGAACTCATCATTTCGTCGTTATAACAAGATCATTGTAATGCGCACAATAAGCAAACAAAGAGTGCATGCCGCATACCAACGACCAATATAACGAGCATGTTAGAATGAAACGACGAGACTTACTACTTGTCGAGTCCCATGCAAACCAACATGTTCGGGGAGTACAAAATTGGCATGAACAACATAGTAGCAGGCTATAAATTTTGTAACAACGATCGAGCAAGATGAAGTTATGATGGCTACATCTACGGAGCGAGGGAATGTAAACCAAAAATAGAAGTTATGATGGCAAAAGCTAAAGAGGAGGGAATGTGAACCAACATGTGCCAAGTGCAATTACTTAATTTTGGCCGTGAACTAAATAATACTCCTGAACTTATAGTGAAGCGGATGCAAATCAAGATGTTTCGGGATATAAACTTGTAATGAGCAACACATAGAGGATAGTTAATGCTTGGAGCTTAGGATGGACCGGATACAGAATATAGTGGGATCACCTGTGAACTTGTATAAGAGGGAATGCAAACCAATATGTTCAGCTTTCCATATGTGAGCGTCATGCCAAGTCAGAGAAACAAGTCAATAATGCAGCTTTTGAAGAACAAGATGGCACGCAAAATTATTATCTAGTAGTATGACAAGTTTATTTGTACTACGAGGCTAGATAGCGAGTGATAGCATGCCAAACTAAGTCCTTACTTTGTTAGCTTACAATGAACTAGATACAAAACAATGGCATCACCAGTAGTACGGGGAATGCAAGCCAACATGTTCATGGAGTAAAAAATTGGCACAAACAACATAGTAGCGAGGCCATAATTTTTGTAACAACGGCTGAGCAAGATAAAGTTATGATGGCTAGATCTACGGAGCGGGGAATGTAAACCAAATATAGAAGTTACGATGCCAAAAGCTATAGAGCAGGGAATGCGAACCAACATGTGCAATTACTTAAAATTGGCCATGAACTAAATAATAGGAGGATGTTACTATAATACCTATAATTTTTGTAACAACGACTGAGCAAGATAGAAGTTATGATGGCTACATCTACAGAGCAGGGAATGCAAACCAAAATGTTCAATCGCTTAAAGTTAGCAATGAAGTAGAAAATAGCAACGTGTTATGGTCATAGCTAGGAATGAACTAAAAGAGCTTCAGAAAAAAACAAGCATCTGAACCCAGAACATGGCGCTAAAACAAGGGACTTACATTAGGAGAAGCACTCTGTGGGAGTCACAGCAGATCTTCCGGGGTTGATAGATCCGGTGATGAAGTACGCTACATGTGCTACTTGGGGTTGGAGAGACGGCCATTACACTTCATGATTACTCATCTCATCTGCAAAAACGTAACGGCGCGTCGTTAGCACAAACAGGTTCCCCCAAGATTAAACAAGAACTTGCCGGCAAGCAATAGAAAAGCGACAGTAGAAGAGTTCAGATCATGCACGGCGCCGGTGAAGCAGATCCGGTTCGTGCACAGCGGTGTCGGTGAGCAAGATCCGATGCGGTGGACGACGGATCCGGCGAAGCGGCTCCGGTGGGGTGGACGATACCGCAGCTGAAGCGACTGCGGTAGACTGCTAGATGAGCATATGGTTTCGAGGTTCGGCGGGGATGATCCGATCCGGTTGATGACGGCGTCGATGAAGCGGCTCCGGCGGCAGCCGGATGACGAGGATCGCGAGGGCTCGGGTAGGCCGGGGAAGTCCGGCGGGGATGTTCCGGTGCGGTGGTCGTGGAGGTGGGAGAGAGGGACTTGGGAAGTTCCGGTGGGTGGTACGAGGGAAATGAATTTTTTTTGGGAGGGTTTCCGGGCTAGGGAGGTGGTGATCCAAAAAATGACGGGCGGACCCCCCACCAACCAACTTTGCTTGTCATCTCCACAGGGGTAGAATGGGAATTTGGAAGCGTGTGAAATTTTTGTATTTTGTAGGCGGGAAGTTTTGCCGCTATGAGATTTTGAATTTCGCTAAGGTCCAAGTATAATGATAAAAAATTGTGAGACCGTACTAGTACCTCTATTCAAGGCCGAGTGCAAAATCAAATCATCGTTACCTTGAATATTGGTCACTACCATGGTCATGATCTATCTCTGAAATTAGCGTATCCGCTATATCTTGCAAAGTATAATGATAAAAAAAATTGTGAGACCGTACTAGTACTTCTATTCTAGGCCGAGTGCAACATCAAATCATCATCACGTTGAAAATTTGTTACCATGATCATGATCTATCTCCGAAATTGGCGCATCCACTATATCTTTCAAAGTATAATGATAATAAAAATTGTGAGACCATACTAGTACTTCTGTTCAAGTTCGAGTGCAACATCAAATCATCATCACGTTCAAAATTTGTTACCATGATCATGATCTACCTCTGAAAATGGGCGCATCCGCTAAAACTTGCAAAGTATAATGATACAAAATTGTGAGACCGTACTAGTACTTATGTTCAAGGTCGAGTGCAACATCAAATCATCATTACATTGAAAAGTGTGTTACCATGATCACGATCTATCTCTGAATTTGGCGCATCCGCTAAATCTCGCA
>NC_061509.1:61708350-61788513 GCF_022539505.1 Lolium rigidum
CGCTAAAAATACTTTGAAACTGCACCGTGATAAAGTCTGCTGAAATTTTTTCCAACATTGGGGATGATGATCCCATTGCTTTAGATTATAATGGTTTGAATTTTGATGATTGCCACATCTCTGAAGTTATAAAGTTCTTGCAAAAACTTGCTAAAAGTCCTAATGCTAGTGCTATAAATTTGGCTTTCACGCATCATATTACAAATGCTCTCATAAAAGCTAGAGAAGAGAAACTAGAGCGCGAAGCCTCTATTCCTAAAAAGCTAGAAGATGGTTGGGAGCCCATCATTAAGATGAAGGTTAAAGATTTTGATTGTAATGCTTTATGTGATCTTGGTGCAAGTATTTCTGTTATGCCTAAGAAAATTTATAATATGCTTGACTTGCCACCGTTGAAAAATTGTTATTTGGATGTTAATCTTGCTGATCATTCTACAAAGAAACCTTTGGGTAAAGTTGATAATGTTCGCATTACCGTTAACAATAATCTTGTTTCCGTTGATTTTGTTGTCTTGGATATTGAATGCAATGCATCTTGTCCAATTATATTGGGAAGACCTTTTCTTCGAGCTTGTTGGTGCTATTATTGATATGAGGGAAGGTAATATAAAATATCAATTTCCTCTCAAGAAAGGTATGGAACACTTCCCTAGAAAGAGAATAAAGGTACCTTATGATTCTATTATTAGAACAAATTATGATGTTGATGCTTCATCTCTCGATGTTACTTGATACACACTTTACGCGCCTAGCTGAAAGGCGTTAAAAAAAAGCGCTTATGGGAGACAACCCATGTTTTTACCTACAGTACTTTGTTTTTATTTTGTGTCTTGGAAGTTGTTTACTACTGTAGCAACCTCTCCTTATCTTAGTTTTGAGTTTTGTTGTGCCAAGTTAAGCCGTTGATAGAAAAGTAAGTACTAGATTTGGATTACTGCGCAGTTCCAGATTTCTTTGCTGTCACGAATCTGAGCCCACTGCCCTGCAGGAAGCTCAGAAAATTATGCCAATTTACGAGCATGATCCTCAGATATGTACGCAACTTTCATTCAATTTGAGCATTTTCATTTGAGCAAGTCTGGTGCCATTTTAAAATTCGTCAATACGAACTGTTCTGTTTTGACAGATTCTGCCTTTTATTTCGCATTGCCTCTTTCGCTATGTTGGATGAATTTCTTTGATCCATTAATGTCCAGTAGCATTATGCAATGTCCAGAAGTGTTAAGAATGATTGTGTCACCTCTGAATATGTCAATTTATATTGTGCACTAACCCTCTAATGAGTTGTTTCGAGTTTGGTGTGGAGGAAGTTTTCAAGGATCAAGAGAGGAGTATGATGCAACATGATCAAGAAGAGTGAAAGCTCTAAGCTTGGGGATGCACCCGGTGGTTCACCCCTGCATATATCAAGAAGACTCAAGCGTCTAAGCTTGGGGATGCCCAAGGCATCCCCTTCTTCATCGACAAATTATCAGGTTCCTCCCCTGAAACTATATTTTTATTCGGCCACATCTTATGTGCTTTTTCTTGGAGCGTCGGTTTGTTTTTGTTTTTTGTTTTGTTTGAATAAAATGGATCCTAGCATTCACTTTATGGGAGAGATACACGCTCCGCTGTAGCATATGGACAAATATGTCCTTGGTTTCTACTCATAGTATTCATGGCGAAGTTTCTCCTTCGTTAAATTGTTATATGGTTGGAATTGGAAAATGATACATGTAGTAATTGCTATAAATGTCTTGGGTAATGTGATACTTGGCAATTGTTGTGCTCATGTTTAAGCTCTTGCATCATATGCTTTGCACCCATTAATGAAGAAATACATAGAGCATGCTAAAATTTGGTTTGCATATTTGGTTTCTCTAAAGTCTAGATAATTTCTAGTTTTGAGTTTGAACAACAAGGAAGACGGTGTAGAGTCTTATAATGCTTTCAATATGTCTTTTATGTGAGTTTTGCTGCACCGGTTCATCCTTGTGTTTGTTTCAAATAGCCTTGCTAGCCTAAACCTTGTATCGAGAGGAATACTTCTCATGCATCCAAAATACTTGAGCCAACCACTATGCCATTTGTGTCCACCATACCTACCTATACTACATGGTATTTTCCCGCCATTCCAAAGTAAATTGCTTGAGTGCTACCTTTAAAATTCCATCATTCACCTTTGCAATATATAGCTCATGGGACAAATAGCTTAAAAACTATTGTGGTATTGAATATGTAATTATGCACTTTATCTCTTATTAAGTTGTTTGTTGTGCGATAACCATGTTTGCTGGGGAACGCCATCAACTCATTGTTGAATTTCATGTGAGTTGCTATGCATGTTCGTCTTGTACGAAGTAAGGGCGATCTACACTGAGTTGAATGGTTTGAGCATGCATATTGTGAGAGAAGAACATTGGGCCGCTAACTAAAGCCATGATTCATGGTGGAAGTTTCAGTTTTGGACAAATATCCTCAAATCTCTAATGAGAAAAGAATTAATTGTTGTAAAATGCTTAAAGCATTAAAAGAGGAGTCCATTATCTGTTGTCTATGTTGTCCCGGTATGGATGTCTAAGTTGAGAATAATCAAAAGCGAGAAATCCAAATGCGAGCTTTCTCCTTAGACCTTTGTACAGGCGGCATAGAGGTACCCCTTTGTGAAACTTGGTTAAAGCATATGTATTGCGGTGATAATCCGGATAGTCCAAGCTAATTAGGACAAGGTGCGGGCACTATTAGTACACTATGCATGAGGCTTGCAACTTATAAGATATAATTTACATGATGCATATGCTTTATTACTACCGTTGACAAAATTGTTTCATGTTTTCAAAATCAAAGCTCTAGCACAAATACAGCAATCGATGCTTTTCCTCTATGAGGACCATTCTTTTACTTTCAATGTTGAGTCGGTTCACCTATTTCTCTCCACCTCAAGAAGCAAACACTTGTGTGAGCTGTGCATTGATTCCTACATACTTGCTTATTGCACTTATTATATTACTCTATGTTGACAATATCCATGAGATATACATGTTACAAGTTGAAAGCAACCGCTGAAACTTAATCTTCTTTTGTGTTGCTTCAATACCTTTACTTTGAATTATTGCTTTATGAGTTAACTCTTATGCAAGACTTATTGATGCTTGTCTTGAAGTGCTATTCATGAAAAGTCTTTGCTTTATGATTCACTTGTTTACTCATGTCATACACATTGTTTTGATCGCTGCATTCTCTACATATGCTTTACAAATAGTATGATCAAGATTATGATGGCATGTCACTCCAGAAATTATCTTTGTTATCGTTTTACCTGAACTAAGCTTGGGGATGCTGATACGTCTCCAACGTATCGATAATTTCTTGTGTTCCATGCCACATTATTGATGTTATCTACATGTTTTATGCACACTTTATGTCATATTCGTGCATTTTACGGAACTAACCTATTAACAAGATGCCGAAGTGCCGATTCTTTGTTTCTGCTGTTTTTGGTTTCAGAAATCCTAGTAAAGAAATATTCTCGGAATTGGACGAAATAAAAGCCCGGAGGCCTATTTTCTCACGAAGCTTCCGGAAGTCCGAAGACGAAAGGAAGTGGGGCCACGGGGAGCCAAACCCTAGGGTGGCGCGGCCCCCCTTGGCCGCGCCGCCCTGTCATCCGGGGCCCCTGTGCCCCCTCTCGACTTGCCCTTCCGCCTACTTAAAGCCTCCGTGACGAAACTTCCGGTACCGAGAGCCACGATACGGAAAACATTACCGAGACGCCGTCGCCGCCGATCCCATCTCGGGGGATCTCGGAGATCGCCTCCGGCACCCTGCCGGAGAGGGGAATCATCTCCCGGAGGACTCTACACCGCCATGGTCGCCTCCGGAGTGATGAGTGAGTAGTCTACCCCTGGACTATGGGTCCATAGCGGTAGCTAGATGGTTGTCTTCTCCCCATTGTGCTATCATTGTCGGATCTTGTGAGCTGCCTATCATGATCAAGATCATCTATATGTAATTTTATATGTTGCGTTTGTTGGGATCCGATGAATAGAGAATACTTGTTATGTTGATTATCAAAGTTATGCTTATGTGTTGTTTATGATCTTGCATGCTCTCCGTTACTAGTAGATGCTCCGGCCAAGTAGATGCTTTTAACTCCAAGAGGGAGTACTTATGCTCGATAGTGGGTTCATGCACGCATTGACACCAGGACGAGTGACGAGAAAGTTCTAAGGTTGTGTTGTCTTGTTGCCACTAGGGATAAAACATTGATGCTATGTCTAAGGATGTAGTTGTTGATTACATTACGCACCATACTTAATGCAATTGTCTGTTGTTTGCAACTTAATGCTGGAGGGGTTCGGATGATAACTTTGAAGGTGGACTTTTTAGGCATAGATGCGGTTGGATGGCGGTCTATGTACTTTGTCGTAATGCCCAATTAAATCTCACTATACTCATCATGATATGTATGTGCATTGTCATGCTCTCTTTATTTGTCAATTGCCCAAGCTGTAATTTGTTCACCCAACATGCTTGTTCGTCTTATGGGAGAGACACCTCTAGTGAGCTGTGGACCCCGGTCCAATTCTCTTTCTTGAAATACAATCTCTTGCAATACTTGTTTTTCTTGTTTTCTCTGCAAACAATCATCTTCCACACAATACGGTTAATCCTTTGTTACAGCAAGCCGGTGAGATTGACAACCTCACTTGTTTCGTTGGGGCAAAGTAGCTTGGTTGTGTTGTGCGGGTTCCACGTTGGCGCCGGAATCTGCGGTGTTGCGCCGCACTACATCCCGCCGCCATCAACCTTCAACGTGCTTCTTGGCTCCTCCTGGTTCGATAAACCTTGGTTTCTTTCTGAGGGAAAACTTGCTGCTGTGCGCATCATACCTTCCTCTTGGGGTTGCCCAACGAACGTGTGAAATACACGCCATCAGTCCTATTCTTTACATTGAGTACAATCTACTGCAATACTTGTTCTACTGTTTTCTGCAAACAATCATCATCCGCACTATACATCTAATCCTTTGTTACAGCAAGCCGGTGAGATTGACAACCTCACTGTTTCGTTGGGACAAAGTACTTTGGTTGTGTTGTGCAGGTTCCACGTTGGCGCCGGAATCCCTGGTGTTGCGCCGCATTACATCCCGCCGCCATCAACCTTCAACGTGCTTCTTGGCTCCTACTGGTTTGATAAACCTTGGTTTCTTTCTGAGGGAAAACTTGCCGTTGTACGCATCACACCTTCCTCTTGGGGTTCCCAACGGACGTGTGTCTACACGCAATCAATCATCACCGGAGGCCTCCACATCGCCATGCCTGCCTCCGAAGTGATGCGTGAGTACTTCATCTCTGGACTACGGGTCCATAGCAGTAGCTAGATGGTTGTCTTCTCCACTTGATGCTTCATGTTCAGATTTTGTGAGCTGCCTATCATGATCAAGATCATCTTTATGTAATGCTACATATTGTGTTTGCGGGGATCTGATGAATATTGAATACTATGGTTGAGATTGATTATATACTTGTCATATGTTATTCGTGATCTTGCATGCTCTCCGTTGCTAGTAGATGCTCTGGCCAAGTATGTGCTTGTGACTCCAAGAGGGAGTATTTATGCTCGATAGTGGGTTCATGCCTTTAGTAATCTGGGAGAGTGACAATAACTATTAAGGTTGTAGATGTGTTGTTGCTACTAGGGAGAAAACAACAATGCTTTATCCAATGTAAATTCTATTGTTTACTTTACACACTTTACTTAATGCAATAATATGTTGCTTACAACTTTATACTGAAAGGGGTGCAGATGCTAACCGGAAGGTGGATTATTAGTCATAGACGCAGTTGGATTACAGTCTATGTATCTTATTGTAATGCCCAAATAAATCTCATAGTCATCATCTTGTCATGTATGGTATTTATTCTATCAATTGCCTAGCTGTAATTTGTTCACCCAACATGTTATTTATCTTTATGGAGAGGCACCTCTAGTGAACTGTGGACCCCGGTCCTTTCTTTTACAGTGCAAATACCTGCTCTTTTTATTGCCAATTCCCACAACAACAACTTTTTTTATTTCACTGCAAACAAACATCTCTTTCCACACTATACATTTAATCCATTGTTTTTAGCAAAATCGGTGAGATTGACAACCTCACTGTAAGTTGGGGCAAAGTATTTTGGTTGTGTTGTGTGCGGGTTTCACGTTGTTGCTGACACCAGTAGTGTGTCCTGCCAAAGTCAGCTAGCAACACCTTCAGAAGTGATTTCTTTCCCTACTGGTCGATTAAACTTGGTTTCTTACTGAGGAAAAACTTTCTCCTGTGCTCATCATACCTGTCTCTTGGGGTTTTCCAACTGTGTGCTTTGCACAACATCACACATTCACTACCAACATGAACCGATTCACCCCGCGCCTACTTTTCCATCTGCAGAAACTCGTTTATTTACTATTAGCTTTTTTACTTTTATGCACTTTACTTTATTGCACTATCAATACTCAAAACTCTTATCAATCACACTCACCGCTTTCCATTTCAATTATTGCAGTCAATTCAGCTAAGACGTGTGAAACCTTGGGTGCGACAGAAACACAACTGATAAACATCCTGCTACGCCCCTTGTTGGGATACGATATAAAATCTGAAAATAATACTTCCGCGAAAATATACACGAACGACCCTGTTGTTCTTGCAGGCCATCAATGCTTCCAGAAACTTTGTATGATTCAAATAAAGAAATATATGACTTCATGTCTGTTTATGAGATGCCTGTCAATTTGATAACTATCATATGTTGCTCTGGAAGCTTTACTTAGCTTAAGTGAATTGATTTGTTTGATGAATTGCTTAAGCAATGATGATTCACTTTGTTGGAATGTATGAATGGATACCAACTATTGTTGGATATCATCCATTAATTAAAGTCTGAACCCCTGATACGTCTCCAACGTATCGATAATTTCTTGTGTTCCATGCCACATTATTGATGTTATCTACATGTTTTATGCACACTTTATGTCATATTCGTGCATTTTCTGGAACTAACCTATTAACAAGATGCCGAAGTGCCGATTCGTTGTTTTCTCTGTTTTTGGTTTCAGAAATCCTAGTAAAGAAATATTCTTGGAATTGGACGAAATAAAAGCCCAGAGGCCTATTTTCTCACGAAGCTTCCAGAAGACCGAAGACGAAACGAAGTGGGGCCACAGGGGAGCCAAACCCTAGGGCGGCGCGGCCCCCCTTGGCCGCGCCGCCCTGTCATCTGGGGCCCCTGTGCCCCCTCTCGACTTGCCCTTCCGCCTACTTAAAGCCTCCGTGACGAAACTTCCAGTACCGAGAGCCACGATACGGAAAACATTACTGAGACGCCGTCGCCGCCGATCCCATCTCGGGGGATCCTGGAGATCGCCTCCGGCACCCTGCCGGAGAGGGGAATCATCTCCCGGAGGACTCTACACCGCCATGGTCGCCTCCGGAGTGATGAGTGAGTAGTCTACCCCTGGACTATGGGTCCATAGCGGTAGCTAGATGGTTGTCTTCTCCCCATTGTGCTATCATTGTCGGATCTTGTGAGCTGCCTATCATGATCAAGATCATCTATATGTAATTCTATATGTTGCGTTTGTTGGGATCCGATGAATAGAGAATACTTGTTATGTTGATTATCAAAGTTATGTTTATGTGTTGTTTATGATCTTGCATGCTCTCCGTTACTAGTAGATGCTCTGGCCAAGTAGATGCTTTTAACTCCAAGAGGGAGTACTTATGCTCGATAGTGGGTTCATGCCTGCATTGACACCAGGACGAGTGACAGAAAGTTCTAAGGTTGTGTTGTGCTTGTTGCCACTAGGGATAAAACATTAGTGCTATGTTCAAGGATGTAGTCACTAGTTACATTACGCACCATACTTAATGCAATTGTCTGTTGTTTAGCAACTTAATACTGGAGGGGTTCGGATGATAACTCTGAAGGTGGACTTTTTAGGCATAGATGCGAGTTGGATGGCGGTCTATGTACTTTGTCGTAATGCCCAATTAAATCTCACTATACTCATCATGATATGTATGTGCATTGTCATGCTCTCTTTATTTGTCAATTGCCCAAGCTGTAATTTGTTCACCCAACATGTCTGTTCGTCTTATGGGAGAGACACCTCTAGTGAGCTGTGAACCCCGGTCCAATTCTCTTTACTTGAAATACAATCTACTTGCAATACTTGTTTTTACTTGTTTTCTCTGCAAACAATCATCTTCCACACAATACGGTTAATCCTTTGTTACGGCAAGCCGGTGAGATTGACAACCTCATCTGTTTCGTTGGGGCAAAGTACTTTGGTTGTGTTGTGCGGGTTCCACGTTGGCGCCGGAATCTCCGGTGTTGCGCCGCACTACATCCCGCCGCCATCAACCTTCAACGTGCTTCTTGGCTCCTCCTGGTTCGATAAACCTTGGTTTCTTTCGAGGGAAAACTTGCTGCTGTGCTCATCATACCTTCCTCTTGGGGTTGCCCAACGAACGTGTGAAATACACGCCATCAAGCATATTTTCCGGCGCCGTTGCCGGGGAGATCAAGACACACTTGCAAGGGGAGTCTCCACTTCTCAATCTCTTTACTTTGTTTTTGTCTTGCTTTATTTTATTTACTACTTTGTTTGCTGCATTATATCAAAACACAAAAAAATTAGTTGCTAGCTTTACTTTATTTACTGTCTTGCACTCTATATCAAAAACACAAATAAATTAGTTACTTGTTTTACCTTACTTAATATCATGCATGTTTTTATTTCACTAGTTAAGCATAATGGAAAACAACAAAAATATGAGAGATCTGTATGAACTTTATCTTGAATTAGGACATGATGTGTTTGAAGAGAGAATTAAAAAACCCATGGAACTTTATATGCATGCTAATGGGAATGTTATTACTATGGATGCTTTGAACACCATTGTTGCTAATGCTATGGAAAATTCTAAGCTTGGGGAAGCTGGCTCTGATGAGCATGATCTTTTTAGTCCCCCAAGCATTGAGGAGAAAATTTTATTTTATGATTACAATATGCCTCCTATATATGATGATAGCCACTTTGTTGAATTTGCTCCCACTACAACTAATAAAATTGATTATGCTTACGTGGAGAGTAATAATTTTATGCATGAGACTCATGATAAGAATGCTTTATGTGATAGTTACATTGTTGAGTTTGCTCATGATGCTACTGAAAATTATTATGAGAGAGGAAAATATGGTTGTAGAAATTTTCATGTTACTAAAACACCTCTCTATGTGCTGAAATTTTTGAAGCTACACTTGTTTTATCTTCCTATGCTTGTTACTTTGCTCTTCATGAACTTGTTTATTTACAAGATTCCTATGCATAGGAAGCATGTTAGACTTAAATGTGTTTTGAATTTGCCTCTTGATGCTCTCTTTTGCTTCAAATACTATTGCTTGCGAGTGCATCATTAAAACTGCTGAGCCCATCTTAACGGCTATAAAGAAAGAACTTCTTGGTAGATAACCCATGTGTTATTTTGCTACAGTACTTTGTTTTATATTTAAGTCTTGGAAGTTTTTTTCTACTGTAGCAACCTCTCCTTATCTTAGTTTTGAGTTTTGTTGTGCCAAGTTAAGCCGTTGATAGAAAAGTAAGTACTAGATTTGGATTACTGCGCAGTTCCAGATTTCTTTGCTGTCACGAATCTGAGCCCACTGCCCTGCAGGAAGCTCAGAAAATTATGCCAATTTACGTGCATGATCCTCAGATATGTGCGCAACTTTCATTCAATTTGAGAATTTTCATTTGAGCAAGTCTGGTGCCATTTTAAAATTCGTCAATACGAACTGTTCTGTTTTGACAGATTCTGCCTTTTATTTCGCATTGCCTCTTTCGCTATGTTGGATGAATTTCTTTGATCCATTAATGTCCAGTAGCATTATGCAATGTCCAGAAGTGTTAAGAATGATTGTGTCACCTCTGAATATGTCAATTTATATTGTGCACTAACCCTCTAATGAGTTGTTTCGAGTTTGGTGTGGAGGAAGTTTTCAAGGATCAAGAGAGGAGTATGATGCAACATGATCAAGGAGAGTGAAAGCTCTAAGCTTGGGGATGCACCCGGTGGTTCACCCCTGCATATATCAAGAAGACTCCAGCGTCTAAGCTTGGGGATGCCCAAGGCATCCCCTTCTTCATCAACAAATTATCAGGTTCCTCCCCTGAAACTATATTTTTATTCGGCCACATCTTATGTGCTTTTTCTTGGAGCGTCGGTTTGTTTTTGTTTTTGTCTTGTTTGAATAAAATGGATCCTAGCATTCACTTTATGGGAGAGATACACGCTCCGCTGTAGCATATGGACAAATATGTCCTTGGTTTCTACTCATAGTATTCATGGCGAAGTTTCTCCTTCGTTAAATTGTTATATGGTTGGAATCGGGGAATGCTACATGTAGTAATTGCTATAAATGTTTTGGGTAATGTGATACTTGGCAATTGTTGTGCTCATGTTTAAGCTCTTGCATCATATGCTTTGCACCCATTAATGAAGAAATACATAGAGCATGCTAAAATTTGGTTTGCATATTTGGTTTCTCTAAGGTCTAGATAATTTCTAGTATTGAGTTTGAACAACAAGGAAGACGGTGTAGAGTCTTATAATGTTTACAATATGTCTTTTATGTGAGTTTTGCTGCACCAGTTCATCCTTGTGTTTGTTTCAAATAAGCCTTGCTAGCCTAAACCTTGTATCGAGAGGGAATACTTCTCATGCATCCAAAATACTTGAGCCAACCACTATGCCATTTTTGTCCACCATATCTACCTATACTACATGGTATTTTCCCGCCATTCCAAAGTAAATTGCTTGAGTGCTACCTTTAAAATTCCATCATTCACCTTTGCAATATATAGCTCATGGGACAAATAGCTTAAAAACTATTGTGGTATTGAATATGTAATTATGCACTTTATCTCTTATTAAGTTGCTTGTTGTGCGATAACCATGTTTATCGGGGAACGCCATCAACTCATTGTTGAATTTCATGTGAGTTGCTATGCATGTTCGTCTTGTCCGAAGTAAGGGCGATCTACACTGAGTTGAATGGTTTGAGCATGCATATTGTGAGAGAAGAACATTGGGCCGCTAACTAAAGCCATGATTCATGGTGGAAGTTTCAGTTTTGGACAAACATCCTCAAATCTCTAATGAGAAAAGAATTAATTGTTGTCAAATGCTTAAAGCATTAAAAGAGGAGTCCATTATCTCGTTGTCTATGTTGTCCCGGTATGGATGTCTAAGTTGAGAATAATCAAAAGCGAGAAATCCAAATGCGAGCTTTCTCCTTAGACCTTTGTACAGGCGGCATAGAGGTACCCCTTTGTGAAACTTGGTTAAAGCATATGTATTGCGGTGATAATCCGGGTAGTCCAAGCTAATTAGGACAAGGTGCGGGCACTATTAGTACACTATGCATGAGGCTTGCAACTTATAAGATATAATTTACATGATGCATATGCTTTATTACTACCGTTGACAAAATTGTTTCATGTTTTCAAAATCAAAGCTCTAGCACAAATATAGCAATCGATGCTTTTCCTCTATGAGGACCATTCTATTACTTTCAATGTTGAGTCAGTTCACCTATTTCTCTCCACCTCAAGAAGCAAACACTTGTGTGAACTGTGCATTGATTCCTACATACTTGCTTATTGCACTTATTATATTACTCTATGTTGACAATATCCATGAGATATATATGTTACAAGTTGAAAGCAACCGCTGAAACTTAATCTTCTTTTGTGTTGCTTCAATACCTTTACTTTGAATTATTGCTTTATGAGTTAACTCTTATGCAAGACTTATTGATGCTTGTCTTGAATTGCTATTCATGAAAAGTCTTTGCTTTATGATTCACTTGTTTACTCATGTCATACACATTGTTTTGATCGCTGCATTCTCTACATATGCTTTACAAATAGTATGATCAAGATTATGATGGCATGTCACTCCGAAATTATCTTTGTTATCGTTTTACCTGCTCGGGACGAGCGAAACTAAGCTTGGGGATGCCGATACGTCTCCAACGTATCGATAATTTCTTGTGTTCCATGCCACATTATTGATGTTATCTACATGTTTTATGCACACTTTATGTCATATTCGTGCATTTTACGGAACTAACCTATTAACAAGATGCCGAAGTGCCGATTCTTTGTTTTCTGCTCGTTTTTGGTTTCAGAAATCCTAGTAAAGAAATATTCTCGGAATTGGACGAAATAAAAGCCCGGAGGCCTATTTTCTCACGAAGCTTCCGGAAGACCGAAGACGAAACGAAGTGGGGCCACAGGGGAGCCAAACCCTAGGGCGGCGCGGCCCCCCTTGGCCGCGCCGCCTGTCATCCGGGGCCCCTGTGCCCCCTCTCGACTTGCCCTTCCGCCTACTTAAAGCCTCCGTGACGAAACTTCCAGCATCGAGAGCCACGATACGGAAAACATTGCGAGACGCCGTCGCCGCCGATCCCATCTCGGGGGATCCTGGAGATCGCCTCCGGCACCCTGCCGGAGAGGGGAATCATCTCCCGGAGGACTCTACACCGCCATGGTCGCCTCCGGAGTGATGAGTGAGTAGTCTACCCCTGGACTATGGGTCCATAGCGGTAGCTAGATGGTTGTCTTCTCCCCATTGTGCTATCATTGTCGGATCTTGTGAGCTGCCTATCATGATCAAGATCATCTATATGTAATTCTATATGTTGCGTTTGTTGGGATCCGATGAATAGAGAATACTTGTTATGTTGATTATCAAAGTTATGTTTATGTGTTGTTTATGGTCTTGCATGCTCTCCGTTACTAGTAGATGCTCTGGCCAAGTAGATGCTTTTAACTCCAAGAGGGAGTACTTATGCTCGATAGTGGGTTCATGCTCGCATTGACACCCGGGACGAGTGACGGAAAGTTCTAAGGTTGTGTTGTCGTTGTTGCCACTAGGGATAAAACATTAGTGCTATGTTCAAGGATGTAGTCACTAGTTACATTACGCACCATACTTAATGCAATTGTCCGTTGTTTAGCAACTTAATATCTGGAGGGGTTCGGATGATAACCTCGAAGGTGGACTTTTTAGGCATAGATGCGGTTGGATGGCGGTCTATGTACTTTGTCGTAATGCCCAATTAAATCTCACTATACTCATCATGATATGTATGTGCATTGTCATGCTCTCTTTATTTGTCAATTGCCCAAGCCGTAATTTGTTCACCCAACATGCTCGTTCGTCTTATGGGAGAGACACCTCTAGTGAACTGTGGACCCCGGTCCAATTCTCTTTACTTGAAATACAATCTACTGCAATACTTGTTTTTACTGTTTTCTCTCGCAAACAATCATCTTCCACACAATACGGTTAATCCTTTGTTACGGCAAGCCGGTGAGATTGACAACCTCACTCGTTTCGTTGGGGCAAAGTACTTTGGTTGTGTTGTGCGGGTTCCACGTTGGCGCCGGAATCTACGGTGTTGCGCCGCACTACATCCCGCCGCCATCAACCTTCAACGTGCTTCTTGGCTCCTCCTGGTTCGATAAATCTTGGTTTCTTTCTGAGGGAAAACTTGCTGCTGTGCTCATCATACCTTCCTCTTGGGGTTGCCCAACGAACGTGTGAAATACACGCCATCAACCCCTAGTGGGTAATGATGACTAGTCTCTTTTATGTGGCTTTCTGGTGGTTTGATGTGACCTCAGTAGCATTAGCTACTGCTACTGGTTGCTCACCTTGATGGATAAAGTGGTGCTTTTGATTAAACGGAATGCTTCACAATAGGGTATCATGCATATGAATGCCACTGTGATTTGTTTTGTGAAGAAAACATTAACTCTGATGGTTTAAATAGGCTAGTGATGCTAGGTGGTGCATGTGGCTCTTGAGGTTATATGTCTAGTTCATCATTGGATATGCTCTATTTGCTTCATATCTTGCATATCAGCATCTACTGAATAGTATTAGCCCTTATTTGCTTCATATATTGCCAACATCACTTGGTCTATACCAAGTGATGATCAACCCTTTATGAGCTTCTGCTCCGTGCTGTGGTTTGAGCATGCATAAATATGGATTGGATCCTCTGGATCCTTTCCAGGTATTCATTATACCTTGCTCCAGCTCCTAGACAAAGTGTTATTTGGTTGTGATGGATTTCTTGAGCTTGTGGTTTAAGCTTGTCCTTCTCCTCCTTGCTCATGATGCTTTTCTTAGTCTAGTCCACCATTTTATATTTCTGTGGTTGTGTTGATTTGACTGGATTGGGGATGAGTAGCTCTGAGTTGTGATGAACAACTACTGTTGGTTCTTGCTGGTTCCCTGATGCTTTGTGTCGATGGCTGTGAGGCGAATGCTATATATATATATATATATATTGCATGTCTAGGTTTCACCCTTGCTTGACACCTCAAGCAATGAGTCACTAAGTGTGCTGTGGAGCATGCACAACTCCTGAAACTTGTCTCTTTGGTAGACAGGCGTGAGCATATCCTTGCGCTGGCCTGTTTTGGGCTTGGAACTTGTTCCCTGCCTAGTGTGATGCTTGATTGGTTGTCTATTGATCCCTGTGGATCAGCTCGACAAGGTGGCCTTTATCCTTACTATGATCATTTTATTTGATGCACAAGTGGCATTGCTACTTGGCATTCTATTTTGTCTATTACTTGTTTCTTTTTGCAGGAATTCAAATTTGGTACAAGGGTTGAGAAGACCAGAAGTGTCCTATGAAGTTTTAGACTAGAATCAAAGTTATCCCTTCGTAATTTTCATTTCTTTTTTATTTCTTGTTCATTTGAGAATACTTTTATTGTAATATTCTGGAATATTGTAAAGACAATGTATATGTGTTAAATTATCAATAAAGCTCAAAGTTTTCCTTATGAGCTTTATATAAATATGATTATTCAATTTTGGATTTGTGTTGTTTGAATTTGAGTTATGAAATATTATTTCTAATATATGATGGTTTCTTATATTCAATTATGATTTATGACTCACATTTGAATATCAATTCAAATTTAAATTCCTTCCAAAATCCTAGGTTCAAAAGAGATCATGTCGAAACTCATCGCACTCTCGTTACACTAAACCCTAGCTGCAACGAGAGAGAAACCTCGATCCCTCTTAGGGTTTATGCAATCGCGCGAAAATTTCCCCCGTTTTGCGATGCAATGCAAAATCCTTTTCTAAATCTATCCCGCGTTTGCCCTAAGTCCTAGGATGTTACACTTGCTGACATGGATATTTGTGGCAAAGTGAATTTACATCATTGAATTGTCATACTTTGTAGTTATTTGAATCCAATATCTTGGTAGTAACTGATTTAGGACTATCGCATTATGTTATTCGCTGGAGCACAATGCATATATAAATTTAGTCTCATATCAAACCGGGGTAAGCAATTGGATAAATTATCTGTTGGATTAGCCTAAAAATTGACAGCGGGAAGTATTAGAGCATTCAGCTTTTTCATTAATTCAGTTTGAATGTGGCCTTCATATTCCTGCTTTTCTGACTAGTTCTTCATGTAAAATCTTGTCCTACGTAGTTGATTTTGTTATTTTAGTTGAATAAGTATATACCAAAATATAAACAGCGACATGAAGAATGGAATTCTTAATTGTTTATATTATCCCTCAAAAACACATAAACAACATCTTACCCACTTATTTGCTTTCCCCGCAACATAGATTACAGGCTAAATACTTTAAGAGATCGTTTGGTATCATCATTTAGGCCTGGAATCCTGAAATTCATTTTGGAATTTCATAGGTGAGCTGTTTGGTTGCCACAGAATTGGCCCATCATTTTATTTAGAAAATCCAGCAAAATGACGCCATGTGTAAACATGATTCCGAGCTGAAACATATTATTCACGTTTCTCCATGAAAATCATTTACAAATTCAATATTGAATTCTACCGTCATTTACAATTCATGTGGCAACCAAACAAAATGTCCATTTCTGAAATTACAATGTAAATGAAATGAATACATGTATTCATTTCAAAATGCTACAATTGAAAGGAAAGCATAGCTTCCAAACGACTTCTAACTATGATCCTATTGTGAAGTTCTTGTGCGGAGCAACAGATTTTGATAGTGGGTATTTGTTGTTTACTATCGTGTAACATACTTAAAATTATTTGTAAACATTATGAAACTTAAATATAAAATATTAAACTAAATTATGTGTATTAGTCCGCATGTGCATTATTACTACTGGAGTAGTAATAGATACGTAGCACGGAGTGTACAGGACATGTTCTTCTCCCTTCCTATTTGGACCAGCAGGCTGTCATTTGACTAGATCCCAATAGTCCCATGTGAGCCAGCGTGCAAATGATTCTTTCACACAAGATAGCAGGATCCCTTTTGTTTTTTCTGTATCCAACATCGCCTCGGTCGCCCCTCTGCAGTCTACACATACGTTCCTACCTCTTCTGGTGGGATCAGATGTTCAGATGTTGTAGTTTTGTGTGCGGCGTGAGTGTGATAGCCAAAATCACCCTTTTGTTGCTTGCTCCCATTTGTCACATCATACACCCGATCCGCCGTAGCCATTCATCATCATGGTCACGTCTCACGTTAGTGATTCAACCATGAATTGGTACAGGGCAAGAAGGATAACATCGTTTTGATCTAGTCTCTAATTTAATTGACTTAATTTCGCCTAGAATCTAGATACATGTAAATCTAGATAAAACTATATCAACTATTTAAAACAGCTACTGTCATGTTGTAATTGAACAAAATCTAAAATGCTCCTAGCTCGTTAAAAGTATATATAATTCAATGCCCAGTCACTAAGAGCCACCAGACTCGAAACGTCCTTTTAAATTTTAAAAAGGTCAGCGCTCACACCAAGTTCTGTTTCTCATCTTGCAAGAGAAATTTTACTCTACAAAATCTACTAGCATGTTCAATATACTTGACTCCTGAGTTGCATCAATTAATTTGAGCCACAATGAGTATTTATATTCACTAATTTGTACAATTTTCAAGCCTCTTAACGCTGCCTCTTAGGCTGGTCATAGTGGTAAGTATCATGTAGTAGTATCATGCATATGATATTTGTGTATGATACTATCTCTATAGTGGGTAGTATCATAGAGTAGTATCATAGCCATGCTATATTTATTGTTTTTTAGAATCTCAATGCAAATTTGTGTACAAGATTTGTTTGATATTAAATTTTCTTGTGATATGTGCTATGATACAGTATCCACCTATGTTACTCTAATCCTCTCTCTCCTCCTTAATTAGCTGCCACATCATCATTTTTGTGGGACCAATATGCATGATACTAGCTATGATACTAGCACTATGGCCAGCCTTAGCGTATGTTACTACAATCCTAATTTGTAAATAGACTTTTTTTTTGCAGACCTAAGATGCGGCCCCAAGATAGAGCACTGGAAATTTTCTAAAGGCCCGTGAAAGAATTACGACATCAATACACCTTGTAAGATTCACTAATGCAATGAGCACTTTGTGTCCAATGCAATGAAGAAAAGTCCTCGTACAATCGGGTTTATCAAGCATCGATCAAAACTCGCAAGATTCAAACATCAAAGCACATTCTAGTCTATGCGTCGAAAAGGAGTAATTGGGACACTACGAGCTGGAGTTGGATTGGAACTAATACTAGGGTAAGCAGAGAAGTTGAAGATACACTTCATATAGAGCTAGTCACCAGGGTCCTCCCTCCTCCTCCCCTGCCTCGCCGTTGACAGGGGGCATCGCCTGGCGGTGCCCGGGTGCTGCTGCTGGCAGGGCGACTTCTCCCCTCCTCGCGGTGATGACGACGCAGGTGACATCGGCCCTTGGGGATGTGACGCTAAGAAGGGGCCATGGCGGCGCGACCGCTCTGCGGCAGCGTGATGGCTCTGCGGTCTAGGCGTGCTCGGGGCAGCGATGGCTCCCTTGGGAGCTTAAGCAGTGGTGGGCGATGCGATCTCTGAAGGAGGCGGGAGCCATGTTACAAGGGTGGTCGTCCATGGTGGCATGGCGGGCTGGCAGCGGTGCAGCTCCTTTGAGGAGGATTTCCAGGGAGTTAAACGGGGAGCGTGACCATGTACGCATGCCTCGCGCTTGGGCCGAGGCAGGGGCCCCGAGCCCAAAGGCCTTCGTCCCTAGATCTGGTGGTTCCGACAGCCATGGGGGTTGTAACTTGTAGGTCATCATCCTGGTCATCTCTAGGGGCGTGGTGCAGTTGCTAGGTGTCGCGTGCTCGCAGGTCCGAGGTCCTCGTGGTGGTGGTTCTCGTTTTCCCTCAGTTTTGTGGTGCGTAGAGTTTGGACGCCGGGGCGATATCCCTGATGGGGTTGGGGTCATGTTAGTTGGCAGAGCGTACCGGTAACTCATGTGCTAGTTGGAGACCACAACCATGGGGACGACGTGGTGGCTGGTGAGAAGCGTGCGGTGGCGGCGGTTCGACTGTCATTTGGCGGTTGATACCCTATGTAGAAGGAGTGAAGACTATGCCGAGGGGAACCCTTGCCCGTTTGGGCCATGGCCGTGACGTCCGTGGACGCCGTCCTCTTCCTGATGGCGTCATTGGGGCTTCTCCCGGTCCTTCTACATTCTCCGGGTGAAAACCCAAGATCCTCGGATCGAGCGGTGGCGGCACCCCGGTATCGTTCTCGTCTTGAAGACACCGTCTTGGAGCTCACGGCTGGTAGCTCTTCGTCGGTGGTGTGGCGGAGTGGTGATGTTTCTGGGTTGGCTCTGCATTCTGCCAATCTTGGCAAGGCTTGCTTTTTGCTACCCTGGTTCTACAACGCCGGTTGTGAAAAGTGATGGTTTTCTTGGTGGTGGTCGGTTTTTGGTGATGCTTCCTACGACGGTCGAATGGAGTGTTTCTTGGCTCGCCCGCGTTAGGTGAGCACCTCCCAACAACGTAGCTCGTCCAACATTTGCTCTGTTTTCTGCGTAGTCTTCGTAATAGTCGTGTTGTTTTGCGTTTCCGTTTATAGTCTTGTCGGTAGGCTTATGTTTCTGTGTGCAATTGTATCTTACAAGCTAGTTTCAGCGTCATAGATCTTCTTCACCGTTGAGGGCGTTATTAATTTAGCATCAGACCATTGTCTATTATCTAAAAACATAGATTTTGGCACAAACTACATAGATTAAAAAGGCGACATCGAGGTGAAAAAACCCTAACCGAAACTTCCTCCCTGACCTCCCCCTCCCTCGCTGCTGCCGGTGGGCGTCGCCAGGCTTGCCCCGCGCGATTGACAGCGACGGCGAGGTCCCCTCCTCGTGTTCTGTTCACAGCCCGAGCTCGTAACCCCCTAGGTGCAGGTAGGTGGTCCAGCGCGGTGGCAGCTCCGATGGTGGCGGCTCGGCCTGGTAAGGTGCTTCGGCGGGCTGCTCCTGCGGGCAGGATACGGGAGGGACACTAGGTGGCACCCTCTTCCCGATCGTCTTGGGTTCTTGGGTTAAGGAAGGGGCCCAGGCCCAGGGAGCCCATCTCGTTCCCTCCCCTGATCTGACGTTGTCGGCGGCCATGGGGGCTACTTGTCGTCAATCTAGTGGGAGGTCCAGTTTTAGCGTTGGTGGCAACCGCGGTGATTGCAGTGCACCAAGATGGAGGGGTCCATGGGACCTGCATGGTGGTGTGGATGTTGAAGCCATCGAGGTCGTGTTTGTTCGGCCCGGGTCCCTTACTGCCTTGGTGGTCTGCATTTTTCTGGTCGGTTAGGCGGCGCATGGAGTTTGGAAGCTGGGGCGGCATCCGTGTGATGGGTGTATTTTTAGCATGTTTTTACACCGTTGTTTCATTAAGATGTGATTGAGTAGCAATAGGATTTTTGTATTTCACCGCGCTACCGCGCCCTTTTATGCTTGTCTACGCAGGATCTCGAAGTAATAAGGCAATGATGAAATATCAATAAAAACTATCATTTTATAGTATTTTGATATGATAAAAATCATTTTAGCACTTAATTATGCACCTAGGCGAAAGGAGGATGCGAGGACAACTTGCAGTAGGTTTAGCGGGCATCGGTACGGGGGGAACCCGCTGGCCTGTACCATCCGCCCGTACGGTGTGTCAGGAGCACTGCCTCTTCAAATACTTTCATCTCGCGCAGACGACACAGAGATCTGAGACACACAACTCCGCAAAACAGAGAAACACCTCCCCAGATCAGATCTAGAGAAGGAACTTTGGAGAAGACAACATTCGGGCTGCTACGTGGATCCTCGGAGGACAAGGCATCATCCCCTTCTCATCATCATCAACCGCTACATCACCAATACCATTCACCTCCAACCATAGTTGTAATCTTGATTGCTATTGTGGATTTGTGTTCGAATTCATTCCATTCCTTTCACCCCCTCCATAAGATTATGATGATGTTCTTGATTGCTTCCATGTGTGAGTAGATATTTTAGTTCTTGGGGAGATGGAGAAACCCTAACATGGATATGAGATGAATCTAAGATGATTTATGGTTGTAAGTATTAATGTGTGTTAGTTCTCTTTCTTGATATTACGTTTTGTGCACCATGTAATATTTACCTTATGGTCTCGAGAGGGAACTACCTTATGAAGTGTACTAAAGTGAACGACGAGAAGTGACATTACCGTATCGGCACTTTAACACATGGATGAGGGGGATAAAGATGGACTCACTAAGCTCATATCGATAACCACGGGGTAAAACCCTTAATAGCAATAGTCAATATGTGGCTTGAAAAAGACTAGCTGATGTGGTTATTTTAGAGATGCGATGACCAATGGTTTTCTGGGCGCATCTTATTACGGATCTCTCCCACACACAATATGATTAAAATTATATTTTATCTTGATGAACATGAATCCTAATGCTAGAGGTGGATCCAATCATCCCTGAGAACACTTTGTCTTATTAAGTTTAAAACCATTTCTTATAACGCTTTTTGTTTCTTTATTTACTTTATTACAACCAATTACAACCATCCCCTTAAAACATTTCGAGATCAGAAAACAATTTACATGTAATGTTTTATAGGTAGTAGCAAGTGGCATTAAGATCCTAACTAGTAGCTCCTCGTGGTTCGATACTCTTATTTCGAAACTAGCTACAATTAATCTGTGTTCTTACAGTTATCACCCTGAAAGGTGGGGCTCATGTTGGTTGGGGACGAGCCAATGGCTCCGGTGCTAGCCGGTGCCACGGTCGTGAGGGCGGCGTGGCGTTTAGCGAGCAGTGTGGGTGTCGTCTCGGTGGCGGCATGTTCCCTGTGTTGGAGGTGGAGAGGTCATGTCGAGGGGAAATCCTCTCGCCCAATCCATGTGCCGCGATGACGGCATATGTGGACATTGTTCCCTTCTTGAAGGCCTCGATGTGGTTCTCTTGGTCCTCCTTCATGCTCCAGGTGAAAACCTAAGATCCTCGGATCGGGCGGTGGCGGCATCTTGCGTCGTGGTTTTATTAAAGACATCGTCTTTGGAGCTCACACGGTGCGGCTCTCCTATTGTTGTGTGGCGGAGGTGTGGTGCTTCTTTGGATGGCATTGTCCCTTCATTTGACAATCTTTGACAAAGTTTGCTTTTTTAATAGTTCGTGCTTTCGATTGTAGCTTTTTTAATAGTTTGTGTGGGTTTGTTGTTCGATTTAGTAAGATAGATTTTTTATGGAGATCTAGTAAGAGCACCTTATATCTTTTCAATGTTGAAAGCGTTATTAATTCAACATTGAAGCCTTTGGCCTTTTATTAAAAACACTGTTTCGTTTCCCATTTCCGAGCCTGCAGGCGGAACACAGGAAGCAACAAAAACCGGGCGGGTCATAACAAATGATTAACGCCACTTGGCCATTAATGAATCCCCATTTTGTTTCACACAAGTCCCCTCGTCCCCTTCCTCCCCACTTCCACCACCTCGTCGCCCACCACCACCTCCGCCACCGCGCCGCGCGAGCCCTAGCTCCGATTTCGCCGGAGCCAGGGCCCAGATCCCGCGCCGCCCGCTCCGCGACGAGACGCGCCCCTGTTTCCTGGGCACGGCGCTCCCTCCTCGCGCTCCGCCTCGCGGGTAAGTTCTCCTCCCGCCCTTTCGAGCTCGGTCCCGCGCTCCTGCTCTGCTCGGTTTCCTACCATTTCGGCGGGTTGGCCCGGGAATGAGCACGCCCTGCCGCGAGCGTTCCGACGCTTTCCCGTGCTGTTTCGGGTTGCGGGGTCCTGTTTCTGCGTGGGTTTTTGTCAGGTGATTTGGGCGTTCGTGTTGCGCATGATTTGGCGCGGGGTACTGCGTTTTTTTTTCAGATGACGATCGGATTTAGATTGGTAATGTGGTGCAGATTTAGGATGGGATCATGGGATTTGGGTATTTGGCTACGAGTTGACTTTAGGGAGCAGCCGTTTTTGACTATTCCACATGTTTCGTTTTGAACACGGGGATCGCCATCTCGTGCTATTGTTGTTTCAATCGTCTAGACAATGCCACTGATTTGCAATGTTTGTTTGAAACCTCGAACTACTCCAAACTGCATTACTAGTCACAAGCAAAGCAAGTGTTCCTCAAAAAAGAAAAAACCAAAGCAATTAGGGAAATTTTTGTACTGTTTTTTTTCGATATGGGAGCATCGCTCCGGCCTCTGCATCAATATATGCACACAGTCATGTCTTTTATTAAAATAACGTAGTTCAAAAAAGTGTACTTATTAGGAAAATTTTTGTACTGTGGCAGATGTTTCGTTAAAAAAAATAAGTAGCACATAGAATGACCTATAAAAAGTTCAGGACGATTCGGCTGTTGCGTGCGTCTTGCTGAATTCCCTTCGTACATGACATATGGCGTCAGCAGCCGTTGTTGTTTGTTTCTAGTATAGGAATGTAGTTCATGGATTAATCCTGTGGAACCTTGTGCTATTGCAGATAGGTGGCAGCATTGGGGACATAGTGCTATTCACTCTGTCTGATAACGTGGCATGCAGTTTTGGCGTTCTGAAGTGTACGCAGAGGGTATGCTACGAATGTTCTGCTCTTGATTTAGCAATGGCAAGGAGATGAAAGCATCGCGAGTGTGGCGGCGGGGCAGCAAGGACATGACAGCCATGCCACCTCCACGCCACCGAGGCGCTGCCAAGAAGCCCATGTGGATAATTGTGCTACTGTCAATTGTTATTGTTTCCTTGATTGGGGCCTACGTGTATCCTCCACGGCGCTACTCCGCCTGTTACTTCTTTGCTTCAAGTGTTTGCACCCCATTTAAGGATTGGCTCCCTGCTGTGACTCTGCGGGAGCCGACCGATGAAGAGATTGCTTCGGCTGTGGTTATCAGGGATCTGCTATCAATGCCTATGCCCATGTCAAAGAATCCAAAGATCGCTTTTATGTTCTTGACACCTGATTCATTGCCCTTTGAGAGATTGTGGGAGAAGTTCTTACAGGTTCACTCATCATCTGTCTTTTTAAACGACTATAGAGTTTTTATTATATCTGCATGTAGCGACATCTTAATGTTGAATGAGACATGATTTTTTTTCTTGAACTTGTCTACACAGAACCAGGAGGGACGATATTCGATTTATATCCATGCATCGCGTGAAAAACCTGTGCATAATAGCTCTCTGTTTTTGAACCGTGAAATTCGTAGTGAAAAGGTACTAACTCCCACTCCTGCTTTGTATGCTTCTTTTCTTCGTTTATCTTAACCTCAGCATTTAATCAGGCGACTGAATCCAAATAAGGAAGAATAGATGATCAAACTTTAAGAGATTATGGGGTTGTTGGGCAAGAAGAAAACCATGTGTTGCTTGTGTTTTCACTGTATTCTTCATTGCATATGCAAAACTGCCAAAACAGTAATAAATATAGATCACAGTGTGGTTAGAAATATGCACAAGGGCCTTAGGGTGCCATTGGATTGAGCGTGGATACGGTGACAAAGCCACACTGATGAAAATCTCTAGATTAGATTGTACGAGATGTTAATAAATTGTCTATTTAAAAATGGCGAATGATCATCTAAACCTAAACCACACTAATGGAAGATAACCAGAAGAAGTGAGCCTATCTCACTTGGTTAGGGGAGTGGTTGTACGACCCAGCCACCAAGGTCAAGTCCTCACGATGACACGAACATGAATCTGGGTTCTTATCATTTCAAAACAAAACTGATGTAGGGGCCTCCCCTGCTGCATTTTCTTTCAAAGAGATGAAGGATAATCGGATTGCTCATTCAAATATTTGAACGGAGATAACTATATGTTGTTCATCTTACGAGATACGCAGGCCTCATAATCTGACCACAAACCATGATATGGCTCTATATAATAAAATATTTATGATGTTTCTACTGTTGAGAGTTTGTCACCTTGGCAAAAAATCTCTAACCAAAAAGAACTAACTCACCAAAATATTGCTAAGCTCCCTCTAACAAATGAATTTAACCACTTCATAAAACCTCCAACAAACGACTAGGCATGGCTGTGTAGGTGTGAGGCTGTAGGTCGAGCTATGATGCCTATTTTGGCTAAACTCGAATGAGCACGACAACACAACTGAGGTGTAAAGGCAGGCTGACTCATTGACAGTGGTTTAACATTATCAGTTATGTAGATATTTTTCGTAGCGAAGCATGAGTATTTAGCTAGTGTATCAAAATATAACATATGGTATTGTACTATCATGAAGATTGGATGTTAGAATGCACTGAAATAGAAAATATTAATGTCCAGAGGTAAACTGAGTAAATGAGCTATTTTTAGAATTTATTAGTTATTACAGTTGACATAGGGAGATCTGGAAGCAACTGGATCAGTCATGCATGTGACATGAGCTTTTTGTCTGGCTGTAATGCATCTGAAACATTTTTTTGTCTGGGGTAACTTTCTGTGTTTTATATGGGAGAAGTACTTTTCAGCAAAGAACTATGTCCTGCCTTCTAGAATTTCACAGCAATGAGTGTTTCCTGTCATTTTTGTGGAGCAACATGTCGCATTAGTCTCTCCATTCCGAGATATAAGCCGTATATTTTTTGTGGAAAATTCCATAATATAGAGTGTATTGCAGTTTACCCACTTCCCTGGACAATTTTTTTAGGGATTAGTTTACGTTTCCGTTTCTTATGCAAAGTCCTCTATTTTCGCACGTCAATTGTCCACGGATAATCCCGCCCAAACCTGTGTAATTTCCCCTCCATGTTTGTTCTTTAATTTTTGTGCCAAAAACCATATGGCTTATATCTAGGAACGGAGGGAGTATTAGTTTAATCTAGATGTTTGTCGTTACAAAACTAAACATTGTTATATCCTTGGAATGCAGGTAGTATGGGGGAGGGTTTCAATGGTTGATGCAGAGAAGAGGCTGTTGGCAAATGCATTGCAAGATATTGATAATCAGTTCTTTGTCTTGCTTTCTGACAGGTTTTGAATGATTCTTCTTGCAAAAGTTTTCCTTTGACAATTTCCTTTCAGTACGTTAATATCCCTTTTCTTTGTATGACAGCTGCATTCCACTACATACATTTGATCACATCTACAATTATCTGATGAGAGCAAATGTTAGCTTCGTTGATAGGTCAGACCGTAAGAGCTCTGTGTTGATGATAATACCTATACCTCTACAGTTTAATTTTGCTTCTTATTCTCTAGGTAGAAACAGTTGGAGATATGGAAATTGGGAATAACTCCAGCGTGCACATTTTATCTCACCATCAGTTTTCACTTGTATTTCTTATATCAAAGGAGCACAAAACACACATGACATAAAAAAGACAGTCTAGAATACAAGCTATGACTTCCTATTTAAAAGAATTTAGCATGGGGATATGTTCGCTGCCCATTTAATTTGACAGAGTAAAACGTGTCCTAGTCTTCAGCTCTTTAGCGTTGTGTTGATTGTTTATCCATACTCCATGTTGTCAGCTACCTGGATCCTGGTGTTCATGGAACTGGAAGGTATTTTATAGAAATGTTCCCTGAAATAGAACGAAGGGACTTCAGGAAGGGTCACCAGGTACATGTTTCGTTGTACTACTAATCGACTACCTTACTTTAGAATATTTACTGTTCCAAAGTACATTCTTTCTTTCCTTTTGGTGAAATGAAGTTCATTGATTTATGCGCACTCGTATACTCATAATGTGTTTCATCTAAATAATTACCTGGTATCATAAATGAGCAATTCCGTATCACACCCTCAACTCTTCACTCTCCAACTATTGAAACTGTCCAACTTTGAGTCTTTCCCCTAGGCTGGTTCTTCATGAGTGGACTTTGCCATGTTATCAACTGCATCAGGCTTATCTTGTATCCCAGCAGGCAACTCTATATTGAGTGGAATCCTAAGGAGAAGAATGATAATGTGGATGTTTGTATCGATCTTGACATCACCACCATGTCATAGGAACATGTAAACAGATGTCACATCAACCAGAACTATGGTGTTTAGTGAGAGGAGGATGTTTTGAGTTTTGACCAGTCGAGTGTTTAGGTTGTGAACTTTATGGATTTGTAGTTGAGGGTGTTTTTTGGAATTTAGGAGAAGCTAGTCCAATCTAGTGGGTTTCTAGTCGAGGGAGTGAGATTGTACAATCTTTGCCTTCTCCAATTAGTTTTACCTATAACTTGATCAAGATTACATAGCTCCTGAAAACATGCATCAAATTTTGTATGTGAGTGGAAACATGATCAATCGATCGACCGTGGATCAAAATCTACCCTTATTCCACTGGTGGGCGGTGACCATACTCATGCGTACGCGACGAGATTATTGCTCAACTTTCTATTTGCCTCCTCCAGCTTCTCTTCATATAAAAGGATTGAGAAAGAAAAGCTTAAGCCAAATCTGCAGAACATGTCAAGCTCTAGCTAACCTTTTAAAATAAACCAAATGCATTTACTATCCTAACTTTAGTTTCAAGGTGACTTAGAGATCGAGGCACCGGCTGTCCTTATCCTTCCTGTGATGGGTATATGGTGGCCCCACGTGACTGTTGGTAGTAGGAATCAACTGCTTGCATTTCTTCATGCTTTGCTGAGTAACTTTTGTGCTTCATGTAGTGGTTTGCTGTAACAAGAAGGCATGCTATACTGATTATGGCAGACACTCTTTACTACAGAAAGTTCAAGCTATATTGCAAGGTATCTTTCCCTCATTTGGTAGTTCTTCTTTGAAAGAAACTAGATGCCAGTTATGCAATTGCTTGTTACATGCATATAGTGATAACTGATAGCTCTTTTTCTATGAGAACATATGTAGGTTTCGTAAAGTACAGTTGGTAACAATGCTATGAGTCTAGTTTAGGTTAAAACCTCAAGGTGGATAAATGAAATGACCTGAAACTGGGAGAAGACTTGTGCCACAGTGCCACTTAGTTTTGACTGGTTCGGCTAAAAAACCGCAGGAAATCATGGGGTTACTGGTTAAAACGAATGCTCACAAACCTTCAGAGAAGTGCCTTCTGTTCCATGTTTTGTGAACTGTATAAAATCAGGCACAAATGATCACATGCACTGCCTTTTTTTTCCATGCTATATATTAGCTTTTTCTAGAACAAGTGCTCTTGTATTTCACCTTGTTAGAATGCCTTTCTTTAGAAGTTGATTCTAGATAAGCCATGTTTTTTTTTGCTTTTGTATTCTGCAGCCAGCAGTGGGACGGAACTGTATTGCTGATGAGCATTACTTGCCAACCTTGTTCAATGTCAGTAACAAATCATTTTAACCGATACCTTGCTTTCTTTTTGTGCTGGTCGTTTGCTTTTTTTTTACTTCCACATTATTGTTCAGATAGTAGATCCTGGTGGAATCTCTAATTGGTCAGTGACACATGTTGACTGGTCTGAGGGTAAATGGCATCCTAGGTCCTATAGAGCGGCGGATATTACCTATGCACTCCTAAAGAACTTAACGGTATGCTTTTATCTTGGAAAATGAGAATAAATTGTTGCGAGTTAACATGTCCTCTAAATGTTGTACACTGACTCGTTTACTTCATTGTTCTGCAGTCTTTCAATGAGAATGTGCACATTGCAAGCGATGATGCTGTAAGTATAAGATATGGTGTTTCTATTAGTAGGAATTGGTGTTGAAAAACTGAAGATATTTTTTTGTTTTGAATGTTTGCATTTATGTGTTTGGGAACATATCTTGCATGTGATCACTATTAATGGATGGAATGTTTAGATATTGAGACCATGTCGTCAGATCGCATTCAGAAGATTTTTCATTTCAGTAGTTCAGCATAATTTCAAGTTGCATATAGCTGTGGTGTAGCATTGATGTGAAAGGATCTGACATGTTTCTGTGTCTCTATTGCAGAAAACTGTGACATCGACCCCATGTATATTGGACGGAACAAAGAGACCGTGCTTCCTTTTTGCAAGAAAATTTTACCCAGATACTCTCAACAATCTACTGGAGCTATTTTCCAGTGACACATCTGCTTGAATTATACACAATTCTTTGCCATTGGCCTAGGATTTCCCTAGGATTTTTTTTTTGTATGTAAATTGTGAAATTGATACTTAGCTTCTTAACACAGATACAGGGCCAGAGACATGTCGTTGCTGCAATAATAGCGACGCCCTGTCATTCTGGGACCCTAGGTAGGGCTGAGGTGATAGTGCCCACATTGTAATCCACTGTGCAATTTATATGTTTCTATTAGCTACCCGTTTCACCTTTTCTCTCATTCTTGTGTCTCTTCCTTTTCCCTTTTTAGTTTCCTAGCTCCCATCTCTTGAGGAACAGGGGTTTTGTCAAGTTGAGCAGTTACTATACCAACTCCTTTTTGTATAAAGATTATGAAATGAGAACCACCTTATAGTTTATCTTGCTTAGTTTTGCCGACATGTTTACATTTCTGATCAGCACCTTTCTTTGTACTCTTATCGCAGAAGTGTTGATCCTTAAATAACGTATGCAGTAATTTAGGCTTATGGTGAGTTAAAGTGACATTTGTGCAATTCCTTACCTGTATGATAGCAATGTTTCATTATTCACCAAACTATTTGTTCCTGCATAAAATATATCTAGAGTACTTAGTACACCTTCCGTCCGCAAATAAGTGACTCACATTTGCGTGTTTTAGTATGTAGATACAGGTGAATCTAAACAAATCTGAGTCACTAGGGAATATAACAAAATGATGTGTTAGTAGTCATGTTAGCTCCGAATGTGGATATTGCAAAGGTCACCGGTGTATGTACATCAATCTTAATTCCACGGAATTAATGTTGTACAGGTTGCTCTACTCGAGTGAGAAGGGGAGTACCCATCTATATTGACTGACATCAGAAACAGACCAGGAAATTCAGAGCAAACTTGAATTGCCTTGTTTTGGAGAAGCCAATGTTACAAGGTCACTGAAAGGATCACCAAAGGGATTGTAAGCTCCGGACGAGTGCGCGGAAGACATAGGCTGCTGCTGGAAATATTGGTGCTGATGCTGCTGAGCCTGGAAATACTGGTGCTGATGATACTGAGCCTGGAAATACTGCTCCTGTAGTTGAGGCTGGTAATATTGCTGCTGATGTTGCTGAGCCTGGAAGTAGTGCTGCTGCTGAGTCACCATTGCCAGCTGGACGTTGGATGGTGGCGTGAAGCTATTGGACATGGCGAAAGGGTCATTGGTTTCGAACGGGTTGGCTTGTCCAGAGCTGCCGTGGTAGGTCATGCTGGCTATCTGCTGCCTCCTCGCCTCATCTTCGTAGAGGCTGTCGAGTAGCAACTTGTCAAATCCCCCAGCCTGTTAATGGGATGTAAAATGTGCAAGTGATTCAGATCAGTTTTCGAACCATGGACACTGTCTTATGAGTTCTGACTTTTAACCTATCCGAAACTAGCTAACCAGTAAGGGTAATATACTGACCAATTTGGTCTCAATTGGTTGGCTGGTGAGGTTGCTTGGAGCAGTGACGAGGGCCAGCTCCCACCCAGATGTGCTGCCAGAAAACAAGTCTAGACAAGTTGGCGCGTTGTTTTGATCACCTACAAGTAACCAAAACATCTGATGACACTTCTGTCTTGGTAGAACATTTCAGAGCAACAGTGCAAAGTAAGTTCATTGGACATCTTTATCAGAAAAAAGTTCATTGGACATTAGGTGATCAATGGTTTGGCAATCATGGCAGAATGAATTATGGTACTATTTGAGAGAGCTTGACAACAGAGGTTTACGGCTATCTTCTCTACCTGGTGCCACAATAGCAAGTGCAAGCGCATTGTGTTCTTCGAGGTCCATGACCAAGGGATTCACCTCTTCATCCAGGTTGATCTGCATAGATCATACAAGCAAGAAAGGACAGATTGAGAGGAGATGAACAGAAATGGGCCAGATAAAAGCTCATAGAGAAGACTACGAGTAAATCTCCAGTAGTTTGCAGTGGCTGCAATTGTTGTTGTTCAGGCTCAGGCTCAGGTTCCTGTTCAGGCTCTACGGGCTCTTCTTTCTGCTCTTCCACCAGCTTTTCGGGTTCCTTTGGAGCTTCTTCTTCATTGTAGGTTAGCAGCTTCCTCTCCCCACTCTCCTGCATTGGCAACAGGAATATTTACCAGCCAGAATATGGCAAGAGAACCGCTGTGGCACTAGCACTTCTCTGTAAAACAGGACTGCACTCACAATACTCTTGACTGAGGGACGTGGCGCTTCTCTGATGTACTCCTCCATTGTTGCAAGAAATGATGGGGGTGGCTGTAGAGCATTGCACGATGGAAAGCACATTAAAACACCATGATCATGAGATGCAACAGTCAGTTTGTTTACCCTTCCACCGTCGCATGATCAAGATGACCAGAGGTGCAGCAGGCTATTGTGGAACAGACCTGTCTGAGGGTAGGAAACTGGAACGCCCTGGCAAGCTCAAGATCTTTGCAGAAGTCGTAAAAATCGGCAAGATTTTCTGCCTGTGGATTAAATAAGCTGCTAAGCTTGAGCTCAAAGCAGTACCAGGGTACACAAAAGGTAAAAAGATGTTGACAAACCTGCATGCCGGCTCTTTTATAGATAGCAAGAGCCTTGATAGCATCATACTTTGGCATGTCAAAGAACTGCATCAGATCAAAGGGATCCAGAAATCCATGGTTAGCACTATTTGCAATGTTAAGTCAAGTATTAGAATGCCATGAAAAGGTCACTTTACCATATCAACAAGATTGATGATTCCATCATTGATTGCACAGTATATCTTGAAACTCTCCTTCAAAGCCTAACACACGCAAAACACCACCATAACATATATAACACCAAATAGTTCTTGGATAATGAAAACAATCGTCTGTAAAAAAAAAAGGTTTGCAGGTTACCAAGGCTAATGCATACTGAATAAGGTAATTTGAGCACGCTGCACCTTCAGGCTGCAATGGTGAAAATATGAATTCAGCTAGTAAATAATCCATAAAAATTATAGGATCTAAGTAGCAGAACATGGGAGTTCCAAACCTGGCAGCCCATAAGCCTGAAAAGCAGCTGCTGCAATGCAGGCAAATGCTCCATAAGATCAAGGCAAGGCAGTGTCCGGGTTCTACTATGTGCCTGCATTTGTGAGGTGGATAATATTTTAATCAGTCGGCGCAATGCAAGGAAACAAAATTAGCCATGGCATTGCCGGAAAAGACCTAATTCCCACCTTGGTAGAACACTGGGAAGATTTCGTGAGACGCTCCGTTTCGATGTCGTATTTCAGAACCCTAAAGCACTCGAGCCGTTCCTCCAGGAAAAGCGCGTAGGTGCGAACCCATGCAGAGCAATCCCAAGCTGCCAAAGATGACACAAAATCTTTTTACGTGTCCTTGGAAAAACAAATTGTTGAGTAGGATGCAAGGAACCAAACCCAATGGGCTCGAGTCATCCTTGAAGTTCGCCATGTGCAAGATGTTTCCTCTGTATGAGTAGGCCATGAACTCCTCTTTGAACGTAGGATCGCCTTCTCGCAGAAGCCTGTGTATCACTATCAATGTCTTCAAAGCGACCTAACATGAGATGCCATGAACCGATGCAGTTACTGAAAAGAAGGCTGGAAATGGCATTCTTCTAGACATGAGAATGGGAGATAAAGGAATCGACAGGAGGCCAAGAGGAAGAGCACCCACTGTCCAATTCTTGGTCTTGGACAGCCTCCTCGACAAGGTGTATATGCAGTACGCGACGTCGGCTCGAGGGCGGTTCACCGAGGTTGCGTAGAATATTTCTGCATGGTAAGGCGAAATTACAAGATTACAGAAAATGAAACTGATGACCTTTTTCTTCCTTAGCTAGGCGATGGAGAGGAAACGGATTGCTGACTTCTGACGTGCCGTTCCTTGGGAGGGCATTCTACGTGGTTGGTCGCCTTCACAATCGCAATATCCAAATCCTGCCATTCCCAAAAATGATCATCCGCGAGCTAGTTTAGCCACAAATTCATCCATCCAAAATTGCGATTTGGGAGCTAATCACGCAAGAACAGGGAACCATCGCCATCTCCGGCGCATGCGTGCATTCACCTTGAAGTCGCTGTTGACCTTGGCGAGGCCGACCCTGGTGGAGTCCTTGAGGGCGCCGTAGGCCTTGCGCCACGACCCCATCAGGCTCCCCCTGATCACCCCGGCCCGCGCCTCGCTGCCTCTCTCTGTGCTCAATCGCCGGACGATGGCAATGGCCACCTACCCTAGCTGGCGGGCGCTGCTCGACCCCCTCGCGCTAATTTTAGCAAGCTAGCTCCATCGGTGGCGGTGCGGGAGCTAGCCCGCTGGCGTCCGTTCGTCCCTACGGCCACGTGGTTGCGAACTTGAGCACCATGGCAGGGAAGGAGAGGGGGAACTGTGGGTGGTGTTCGCAATTTCGCATGTGCACAGTTACCGCGAAGCTCTGCCCAGGGAGGACGACAAGGATGAATGAAGAAGCGCGCTCTCTTTGAACATTTTTTTTTGGAAAAGTTCCACTGATATAGATAATTATTTATAAATGGTTATAAAAATTACAAATAAATCCTTAGACCCCCTAGCAAGACTGTTGATACTGGCGCGAGCAGAAAGCGCGTCGCCATCCTCGCCCGTAGTAGATAAACAAGAAGCCATCGTGCCAAGGCCCTATAATACCACCACACAAGAGCAAAAACAATTGCTAAAGATGAGTGTAATATATTGGAATTGGAAGAACCTGGCAATAAACCTTCTTGTAATTTTTATTACTTTTTGATCATTTGTACTACTATGGATGACTATTAATAGATTGGTGGATTTTTTTATATAAAAAAGGAAAACCGACTAGATCACGGGAATCCGTGGGACACAACTTCATGCGCATTCCACAAACACTAGACGTATAGCACGAGGATAGGATGAGGATGATCTTATTCTGATTTCAAGATGTAGTTTTCACATCAACATCTCGGAGAAGACACTGAAAAACGAACTAAACAAATAAGGGGACTCCGCATCAGCAAGGGGCCGTGGTTCGCCACGCCTCCAAGGCATCAAGGCCACCGGAGGCAGAGCGTACCGATAGAATCACCGGCAAAGATGACATAACCCTAGATGAGTTTTTATGATCGCATGTCTCTCTCCTTGCCCTATTTGACCACCTTCTTTTTGACAATCAACACATGATATTTATAGGAGTGAATAGTACACGGTAAACATGTGGTGTCTTTAAAAATTACAAAATAAATTCCAAAAGAGAAAATCATCGAGATCTTTAAACTATTTCTTCTTTCATGACACAATCTTGTATTATTCTGAAGTCAGTCGTAAAAAAAGACATACATACCAAATCACATACCTATAAATACCAACGAGGATTCTTCCATAATTCTGATTTTGTGTCGTAATGCCAACAATGCAGTCATTAAAACAATCAACCAACATTGGAAATTGTATCAACACAAATATTATAGGGAAGATGAATCGGACAGCCTGGCCGATGTCGATGTGGAGCGAACAGTACGAATCACCATTGTCTAGGACATATCAGCTGGGATAGATATTGCAAGGACAAACCTCCTCATGACAACCATCAAAAACAATCCAAAATCGATCCGATGAAGCAAGATCTAAAAGACCACACCTAGAAAATTTTGATCTTCTAACACCACCATTGAGGATGTGAAGGAACTCCCGTCGTTGAACGTCGTTGAACAAAAGGCCCAAGAACACTTATTAAAAAATTTGCCTTCTCCATCGACACGAAGGCCAAGAAAAAAGAGGACCACCCAACTCGAAACTAGAGTGCCGAAAGAATTATTTTTTATTGAAAAAGTCCTACCCATAGATCAAGTTCCCTACTCGTCCTGACACAACTATCGATAATGGGGAGCGGATGCTTGGTGTCGGTAATCGGGTGTGTGCTTCCACAAGATAATCATAACCCGCATCTAGAAGCATCAACACGAACAAACAAGATTGATGTCACGAGAATCCCTAATATATTTCATCTTTGGTATCCACACACTGGATATGTGCGACCGTTTTTATTTAGATTTTTTTGAAATTATTGTTGAATTATACTGATAGGTGTGAATTAATTTTGGAGACTAACATGTCCGAGCCTTCATAGAATGAAGTGAATGATGTGAACAAATATCTACACATGTAAAATACATGTTCTTATCGTTAAGGCGGCATACCTGCTAGGTGCCAACAAGTTTTTTTTTCGATAAAAGGATGCTTTATTACTTTTGTGAAGCAATTACATCCAGCCTCTGCATAACCAGGATGCACACAGCCATTTAAGTGTCTGAACTCAAAGTATATAAAAACAAGGCGAAATACATATCGAAGCGATGAATCATATAACGCCTAAGATGAGGGTGGCGCTACAATCCGTAGGCTATGCTGCCACCCATGTAGGGAAAAAGTATCCCTCGTTGTAGCCTCCAACCGTGTACAGACCTCCGTAAATAGGTCTCGGTTCTCCACCCGCTGAAGAGGTAACCACGAACGGAGAATACGTGTACATCTGTAGATGACCTGCAACAAAGAACAATTTTTATCGTTAAAAATCTTGTCATTTCTACTTAGCCAAAGCGCCCAGATAACTGCAAGCGCCCCCACCCTAAGAAGCAACTTAAACCTTGAACCGACACCTTGAAGCCAGTTGTCAAAGACATTGGCCACACTAGTCGGTGGATACAGGGTAGACGCTACTTGGATGACTGACCAAATAGATCTCGCAAAATGGCACTGGAAAAAAAGGTGTTTAATAGTTTCATCATGACGACAGAAAACACACCTTAAACTTCTGTGCCAATTCTGCTTCACAAGATTATCCTTAGTAAGAATAACTCCTCGACGAAGGTACCATCCAAAAAATTTAATTTTTAATGGTATCTTCATCTTTCAGATTTTCTTATTATTATCAACTAGTGTATCATAATGAAGGATCGCATTGTATAACGATTTAACTGAGAACTTACCATCTACATGAAGATTCCATCTAAATTCGTCCGGTTCAGGCGATAGGTGAATATCTCCCAGTCGGTGAATTAGAGCATTCCATGCCAATAGCCTTTGTCCAAGTAAAATCCGTCTGAACGTCACATTCGGGGGTGAGGTAGCCATTACTGCGGCAATGGTATCACCTTTGCGACGAACAATACTATACAGAGCAGAATACTATTCACTTAAGGGAGCATTGTCTAACCAAAGATCTTCCCAGAAACGTATCTGTTCTCCATTCTCAATCGAGAAAGTACCATGGCGAAAGAAAACATTCTTTGTCGCCATGAGACCAGCCCAGAAGTGAGAATCCCCAGGTTTCCAAACCACTTGGGATAACGTCTTCGAGCCATTCTCCGAAGGATAGTTTGCCATATCCCATCCTCGGTAAGAAGCTTAAAAAGCCATTTACCCAGCAGAGCTGAATTCTTAACCTCTAGGTCGTGAACTCCAAGTCCCTCTTGATCTTTGGGACTACAAACTATACTCTATTTCACCAGTCGGTATTTCTTTTTCTCGCTATCCCCTTGCCAAAAGAATCTAGATCGATAATAATCGAGTTTATGCATAATTCCTTTCGGCAGAAGAAAGAATGATAACATATACAATACCATATTTGTGAGTACCGAATTAATGAGTACCAATCTTCCACCCAGGGACAACAATTTACCTTTCCAACTACTAAGGCGTTTTTGTAATCTTTCTTCCACAATTTTCCATTCAGCAATTGTAAGTCTCCGATAATGAATCGGAATACCCAAATAGCGAATAGGAAATTGGCCTTGCCCACAACCAAACAACTCTGTATATAGAGTCATATCATTTTGGGCATCACCGAAACAGAACAATTAACTTTTATGGAAATTGATTTTCAATCCCGACAACTGCTCGAACGCTGCCAAAATTAATTTCAGATTGCGAGCCTTTTCGAGATCATGATCCATAAAAAGAATTGTATCATCGGCATATTGAAGGATAGATAAACCCCCATCAACAAGATGTGGGATCACACCTTCAATTTGACCATCAGACTTGGCACGCTCTATGAGTATCGCCAACATATTCGCTACAATGTTAAACAGCATCGGTGATAGCGGATCCCCTTGGCGTAACCCTTTTCGTGTTTGGAAATAGTGGTCGGTGTCATCATTAACCCGAATTGCCACACTACCTCCATACACAAAATCATAAATTAGAGCCCGCCACTCAGGAGAAAAGCCTTTCATCCTGAGTGTCTGCTGTAGGAAAGACCACTTGACCTTATCATATGCCTTTTCGAAATCTAATTTTAAAATAACCCCATTTAATTTATTAGTATGCATCTCATGTACTGTCTCATGCAAAACTGCCACTCCATCAAGGATGTTCCTTCCTTGCATGAAAGCAGTCTGTGATGGCTGAACGATATGATTCGCAACCGTATTAAGTCTAATGGTAGCCACTTTCGTGAAAATTTTGAAACTGACATTTAAAACGCAAATAGGTCTATATTATTGAATCCTTTCTGCCTCATTAACCTTCGGTAACAAAATTACTTCACCAAAATTTAGACGAAATAATTTTAGTTGTCCTGTGTGAAGAGCACTGAAGAAACTAGAAGATCTGACTTAATGGTATCCCAGAAAGTTTGATAAAACTCCGCTGGAAAACCATCTGGACCTGGTGCTTTGTTGCATTCCATTTGGAAAATTGCCTTCTGAACCTCATCCTCAGAATAAGGTGCGGTTAGTAGGCCATTCTCTTCAATAGAAACTTGGGGTATATCATCCGTTAAGTCCTCGTTAAGAGAGAAGGAACTTTCCTCCGGAGGACCAAACAGATCTTTATAGTAATTAGTAATGTATGGTTTAAGTTGCTCATGACCTTCAATCACCCCTTCATCTTGGATAAGAGAGTGAATACGTTTTTTTCGATGTCTTCCATTGGCCAGACCATGGAAATATCGCGTATTGGAGTCACCCTCTAAAATGAATTGGGCTTTGGATCGTTGATACCATTTGAGTTCCTCTTCGCGGAGAAGACTCGCCATCTGCGCATTGGATTGATTCTTAAGTTCAATCTCTGGCGTGGACAACGGTCTCACTTCCGCTACTGCCTCTAGTTCATCGATCACTTTCGATAGTCGAGCCTTCTCTTTTTTCAGAATACCAACCATATGGGCAGCCCAACTAGAGAGATGTTTGCGCATTGCCCGCATCTTATTATTCCATCTCAATATTGGAGTGCTACCCCCGACTGGTCTTTCCCAAACCTTCTTAACCATCTCATGAAATCCATCCCGGTGTAACCAGCCAAGTTCAAATTTGAACGGCCTCTTACAAACAGGACAGGGATTCCCAGTGGTTAGGAGGATAGGAGCATGGTCAGACAATTTTTCAATACGTTCTAGAGCCCGGACGGACACCATAGGGTATTTATGTTCCCATTCGGTATCCATCAACACGCGATCTAGTTTCTCGTATGTGAGTTCAGGCAAGTTGTTGGCCCAAGTAAACTGTCTACCTGACATGAACACCTCTCTTAAGTCCAAGCTATCAATGATAGCATTAAACAAGAAAGGCCAATGTCCATCGAAAAGGCCTTTGCTTTTCTCGTGTGGTGCCAACAAGTATGATTTTTTTTGTTTCACATCATTATGAAAACCTATTTAGTACTACTCTATCAAAATATTGTGTCAACATATATATTTGTGTCCGACCATCCACCGGCTCTGAGGTTCCTAGGCTGATGGTTACCAGGTATCCAGGGACGGAGCCAGCAGGGGGCTGGCTGGGGCCTTGGCCCCCCTCATGGTAATTTTTTTTGTTAAAAAACCTTAGTTAATCTATAGATTTGATCTGCAATTTGCCTAAATTTACATATATGGTCCCCTCCAATAAATTTTGATTTCACCAAATATTGTAAATAAAGGGAGTATATAGCATGGCCGGCTCTCTCTGACCCTCCGTATTTTTGCCAAACAGAACGCGGAAAGGTCCGGAGCCCTAAGGCCAAACTAAATGCGATTTCCTTCGACACATGGCGGCGGCGGCCGCCACCGCCTCGGACCGCATGTCCAATCTCTCGAACGACCTGCTCATCCGCATCCTATCCTTCGCCCCTGCCAGGGAGGCCGCCAGCACCACAGCCCTCTCGCGCATATGGCGCCTCCCACTCTTCCTCCGCACGACCGCCGTCAACCTCGACTACCGCTCCTACACCACCGGCCGCGGCGGCATATCTCCTCTTCTTCATCACTACCGAGCGATGCAGGATGCCGGCCACGCGCTTGCCTTGCACCACCACTCCCACGGCCGCTTCCCCAGGAAGTTCACCCTCGTCACGCGTGACCTATCCATCGAAGAAGATATCTTGCTCTCAGCGTGTGCGGATGCCTTCGTGGGATTGGAGGAGCTCCACCTCGACTGCCAAGACGGCCCCTGGCGGCCATTCGCTCGGTGTGACTTCGGAGACATACCTCTCTCGGATGGCTTCGAGGGCGCGGAGGAGCTCTGCCAAGAGGGCCCCTGGTCGTGCGACTTCTTCCTCGACATGTGGTCTCTGCCGCCGGACAAGCTGCCGTTCGCAGCTCTCCGAGTCCTCGATCTCAAGGGCTGCATGCTTGAGCCTTCCTCCTCCTCCGTGGCGTTCCCATGCCTGCAGGCACTGCAGCTGCGCCTGTGTGCCATGGACCTCTGCACGCTCCAGGACATAGTCCGCGCCGCGCCCAACCTCGACGATCTACGGCTCGACTCGCTGAAGTTCTGGGATGGATCGCCTTCGGACACTCCGGCGGCCCGGTGGCTCCGTCTCCGCTGCCCGGCGGCAACCGTCATCGTCGTGACCAACATGGCCACCAATGCTATCGACGCGTGCAGCCTCGAGCTCGACGCGCCACGCCTACGATGATTCCACTACACCCAGTGTTGAAATATTGGGCCCACATTTGGTGGCCCATACTAGATTTCAGATTTTCCCTATAAATCTCAAAGCCCACTTAGTGGCAGCCTTGTGAGTTTGAGCCCAAGTTGGTGGCAGCTCACTAGGGAGTGGCAAGAAGTGGGAAGTTTAGTCCCACATGGAAAGTTGGGAGGAAGTTAGACCACCTTATAAGGTGGGTTGTTCCACCACTAGTAAGTGAGTGAGAAAAGGAGTGCTACACGCGCGCGCTCCTCCTCCTCCTCGCTCGCTCGCTCGCTCGACTCGACACGACACGACACGTCACGACGCGCGCGCCGCGCTCGTGGTGAGTGGATTGAGAGTCCTAGACGGACGCGTCGCAGTTAGTTGGTTCGGGTCGCTCCCGGATCGTGGGCTATCTGTAACCGACTCAAAACGTTCGTGCGACGTGGGCGTGGCCCACGTTGTCTAGGGTTTACCGAGCCTATATAATCTCCTGCCCGGCTACCGCATAAACACATCTGATACACGAGTTAGGGTTTTCACCTCTCTCTGCTTGCGCCGCCATCGTAGTCTACTCCATCCCGCGCGCCGACGTGCATCGGCGAACGGGAGAGCAGGTCTCCGGAACCACTCGTCCTTGTGATCCTGTACGGGAGAGGGCGAATTAGGTTTTTGGGAAGCGCTCTGCGCGACTGCTCGAGTTCTTCATCACGGGTCGCCTTCCGTCCAAGTCGGGCGGTGCTGCCTACCGTCTACTTCGACCCGTCGTCAACAACGTTGTCATCAACAACGTTACTGCTGCGACATCATCTGCTACACCTCCACCGCCACCTCCACCAGATCGGTACGTGCGACATATCTCGATCTGTTTAGTGATGGATGCTTTACTGTTTGTGTTGCTGCTACTCATGTTGATTAATGCATCTAGTATGTTCGAGTTTCACATGTTAGTAGTGGTTCTCATCATGCTTTATATTCTGGAATTAATCATGGAAATTGTGCCTAATTATCCAACAATCCAAAAACCTAATTGTAGGCAATTTCCTGAGTTAACAATGGCTGGTTTTTCCGATGCACTGAGGCCGGATAAGTTTACCGGTGTGCACTTTAAGAGGTGGCAGGTTAAGGCCATGCTGCGGCTTACTCATCCGAAAGTATTCGAAGTTACCGATGGTTTACCCGAAGGAACTATATCCGACCAAGATCAGAACAAGTTCAAGGAAAACAATACTCTCTTCGTCGGATGCGTTCGAGTATTCTTGCCGATCGTCCGTGTGATGTGTAAATGCACATAACGGATGGTAAAGAGCTCGGGATGCATCGAATGCTAAATTCGGTGCAACCGATGCAGGCAGATGAATCGTACATCATGGAGAGCTTCCATGACATCGGGATGGTGAACAACCGTTACGTAGTCGAACAAGCTCACGAGATACAGTGCATTGCGAAAGAGCTTGAACTCCTTAAGTGTGCCTTACCTGACAAGTTTGTGGCTGGATGCATCATCGCTAAGTTGCCCCCTTCATGGAGGAACTTTGCCACAACTCTCAAACACAAGAGACAGGAGATATCGGTTGAAAATCCGATAGCGTCTCTTGATGTTGAGGAGAAAGCTCGGGCTAAGGATAATGCTGAGAAAGGAGAGGGTCGGTCTAGCGCCAACATGGTGCGAAGAAACCCTACAGCAAGAACAAAGGGAATAACAAGCCCTCCTTCAATAAGCCTATGAAGACTACAACCTTCAAGAAGAAGAAGATGATAAACAAAGCAGATCCGAGCCGCTTTACGTGTGGAGAGACCGGCCACTTTTCTAAGGACCGTCCCGAGAGGGCGAGACCGCAAGAAAAAGGCGAGGCAAGTCAACACGGTGACCGCTAGCAATGCTTGATGGGTACGGTAATCTCTTTACTCGTTCTTTCGGTATTTCAATCTCCATGTTGGTGGATTGATACGAGTGCTAATGTTCATGTGTGTGCTTGACATATCCATGTTCACTTCTTACCGGGTCGCCCGGGATTCTTCCGTCTTGATGGGGAATGGGTCACATGCTTCGTTCGTGGTGTTGGCACGGTAGATCCGAAGTTCACTTTGGGGAAGATCGTGCAGCCGAGGAACGTGCAGCATGTCCCTACTATGAACAAGAATCTCGTTAGCGGCTCCCTTCTATGCGGAGATGGGTTTAAGGTTGTTTTAGAGTCGAATAAAGTAGTTGTTTCCAAGTTTGGACAATTTATTGGTAAAGGCTATGAGTGCGGAGGCTTGTTCCGCTTTTCGCTTTCGATTTCGGTAATAAGTCTCGTGAACCATATTTGTGGCAATGTTAGTGATGATACCAGTGTTTGGCATTCTCGTTTATGTCACATTAATTTTGGTTTAATGTCTCGGCTATCCAGTTTAAGTTTAATTCCGAATTTCACCATTGCCAAAGGTTCTAAGTGCCATAGTTGTGTGCAGTCAAAGCAACCTCGGAAGCCTCACAAGGCGGCCGAGGAGAGAAACTTGGCACCTCTAGAACTCATACATTCTGATCTATGCGAGATGAATGGTGTGTTGACAAAAGGTGGAAAGAGATATTTCATGACATTGATTGATGATGCAACTAGATTTTGCTATGTTTATTTGTTGCGAACTAAAGATGAAGCTTTAGACTACTTCAAAATTTATAAGGCCGAAGTTGAAAATCAACTAGAGAGAAAGATCAAGCATCTTAGGTCAGATCGTGGTGGTTAATATTTTCCTAAAATCTTTGATGAATTCTGTGAGGAACATGGCATTATTCATGAGAGGACGCCTCCCTATTCGCCCCAATCAAACGGGGTTGCTGAGAGGAAAAACCGCACGCTGACTGACTTGGTGAATTCCATGTTAGCCACTGCTGGTTTATCTAAGGCATGGTGGGGGGAGGCTTTATTGACTTCATGTCATGTCCTGAATAGAGTTCCTAACAAGAATAAAGATAAAACCCCTTACGAGGAGTGGGCTGGAAGAAAACCATCACTTTCGTATTTGCGCACATGGGGATGTTTGGCGAAAGTCAATATTCCAATCACTAAGAAACGCAAACTCGGACCAAAGACAGTGGATTGTATCTTTCTAGGTTATGCTCCGCGGAGTGTAGGATATAGATTTTTAGTAGTTCAATCCGAGGTACCTGATATGCATGTTGATACTATTATGGAATATCGTGATGCAACATTTTTTGAGAATATGTTTCCTATGAAAGATATGCATAGCATTGCTAGAATTTCTACTCGAGATAATTCCTGAGTCTAGTACATCTAATGAGTATTTTGAACAATCACATGAGAATGTTACCGAGAAGGATGACAATGAAGCTCCTAAACGGAGCAAGAGACGAAGGATTGAAAAATCCTTTGGTGATGATTTCATTGTGTACCTTGTGGATGATACTCCCACGTCCATTGCAGAGGCATATGCATCTCCAGATGCAGATGACTGGAAAGAAGCTGTCCATAATGAGATGGACTCGATTCTTTTTAATGGAACTTGGGAGCTATCAGAACGACCCCATGGATGCAAGCCTGTGGGCTGCAAATGGGTGTTCAAGAAGAAGCTAAGACCTGATGGTACTATTGAAAAGTACAAGGCTCGGCTTGTAGCCAAAGGCTACACACAGAGAGAAGGCGAAGATTACTTCGACACCTATTCACCTGTCGCTAGACTTACCACCATTCGAGTACTACTGTCCATGGCTGCCTCCTATGGTCTCATCGTTCATCAAATGGACGTAAAGACAGCTTTTCTTAATGGAGAGTTGGAAGAGGAAATCTATATGGATCAGCCTGATGGGTTCGTAATAAAAGGTGAAGAAAGAAAGGTGTGCAAGTTGCTGAAATCTTTATATGGCCTCGAAACAAGCACCTAAGCAATGGCATGAGAAGTTTGACGAACGTTGACTTCGTAGGCTTTGTTGTCAATGAGGCTGACAAGTGTGTTTACTATCGCCATGGTGGGGGCGAAGGTGTTATACTGTGTTTGTATGTGGATGATATTCTGATATTTGGTACAAACATGAAAGTAATACATGAGGTCAAGTCTTTCTTGTCAAAGTGCTTTGATATGAAAGATCTGGGAGAAGCTGATGTAATTCTGAACATCAAGCTTATTAAGAATGAGAGTGGGATTACTCTAACACAATCCCATTATGTTGAGAAGATCTTGAGCCGGTTCGGCTATATTGATAGCAAGTCTTCTCCAACACCTTATGATCCCAGTGTGACATTACGCAAGAACCGGAGGATTGCCGTAGATCAACTGATATATTCTCAGATTGTTGGCTCACTCATGTACTTAGCGAGCGCAACTAGACCGGACATCTCTTTTGCTGTTAGCAAGTTGAGTAGGTTCATGTCAAACCCGGGTACTGATCATTGGCATGCACTTGATAGGGTCATGCGCTACCTATGTGGTACAATGAGTTATGGGATTCACTATTCAGGGCACCCAGCTGTGCTTGAAGGATATAGTGATTCGAATTGGATCTCAGATGTAGCTGATCTGTACGCCACAAGTGGGTATGTATTTACCTTTGGAGGTGGTGCAGTATCATGGAGATCTTGCAAGCAAACCATATTGACGAGGTCAACTATGGAAGCAGAACTTACTGCGTTGGACACAACCACTGTTGAATCAGAATGGTTGCGTGAGCTCTTGATGGACTTGCCTGTGGTTGAAAAACCTGTTCCGGCAATCCTTTTGAATTGTGACAATCAAACTGTAATTGTCAAAGTGAACAATTCTAAGGATAACGCGAAGTCTTCAAGACACGTCAAGAGACGTTTGAAGTCTGTCGAGAAATTACGAAACTCCGGAGTAATAATCGTTACATATATTCAAACGGACAAAAACCCGGCAGATCCCTTTACAAAGGGACTATCACGTAATGTGATAGAAAGTGCATCGAGGGAGATGGGTTTGAGACCCGTTGATGTTACACCATAGTGGTAACCCAACCTTTGTGATCGGAGATCCCGTGAATTAGGACCTGGGAAGAACAAACTAGTGGTTTAATTGAGAGTATTATATAATCCTCTCTATGTGAAGATGCACAACTCTCAATTTCTGTAAGGCAGGTTGGCAAAAGCCTTAATGTGTTTATGTTGACTATTTTAGCAAAGATGCTGTCCTACAGAGCATTCTTGAAATAACACACCTATATGAGTCCGATTGTTAAACGTCGCAATCTATGAGATTTGGGTGATCTCTAGTAAACTCATGAAGAGACCACGAAGTATGACGCATATGCTTCACCCGCGGGGTAGGCTACCGGCAGCCATGTACTCGGTCATGACTTTGAGTGAAACCCCGTTCACGCAAAACTTTCAATTCAAGGCTTAGTCCATTGTTCAAGTGTGAATGGATGTAGCTTAAGGTTCTAGGCGGAAGTTCAACTTAACGAGTCTCCGCTGAAACACTCGGTATATAAACAAGCGAGTGAGTATTGGTAAATCTCTAAATGGGAATTTGAGATCCGGTGGGGGATTGTTGAAATATTGGGCCCACATTTGGTGGCCCATACTAGATTTCAGATTTTCCCTATAAATCTCAAAGCCCACTTAGTGGCAGCCTTGTGAGTTTGAGCCCAAGTTGGTGGCAGCTCACTAGGGAGTGGCAAGAAGTGGGAAGTTTAGTCCCACATGGAAAGTTGGGAGGAAGTTAGACCACCTTATAAGGTGGGTTGTTCCACCACTAGTAAGTGAGTGAGAAAAGGAGTGCTACACGCGCGCGCTCCTCCTCCTCGCTCGCTCGACTCGACTCGACACGTCACGTCACGTCACGACGCGCGCGCCGCGCTCGTGGTGAGTGGATTGAGCCTCGAGCCGAGACTTTCCTTATTTTTTTTGCAGCTCAGGAAAACGAACAGAGTCCTAGACGGACGCGTCGCAGTTAGTCGGTTCGGGTCGCTCCCGGATCGTGGGCTATCTGTAACCGACTCAAAACGTTCGTGCGACGTGGGCGTGGCCCACGTTGTCTAGGGTTTCCCGAGCCTATATAATCTCCTGCCCGGCTACCGCATAAACACATCTGATACACGAGTTAGGGTTTCCACCTCTCTCTGCTTGCGCCGCCATCGTAGTCTACTCCATCCCGCGCGCCGACGTGCATCGGCGAACGGGAGAGCAGGTCTCCGGAACCACTCGTCCTTGTGATCCTGTACGGGAGAGGGCGAATTAGGTTTTTGGGAAGCGCTCTGCGCGACTGCTCGAGTTCTTCATCACGGGTCGCCTTCCGTCCAAGTCGGGCGGTGCTGCCTACCGTCGTCTTCAACGCCGTATACTTCGACCCGTCGTCAACAACGTTGTCATCAACAACGTTATTGTTGCGACATCATCTGCTACACCTCCACCGCCACCTCCACCAGATCGGTACGTGCGACATATCTCGATCTGTTTAGTGATGGATGCTTTACTGTTTGTGGTGCTGCTACTCATGTTGATTAATGCATCTAGTATGTTCGAGTTTCACATGTTAGTAGTGGTTGTCATCATGCTTTATATTCTGGAATTAATCATGGAAATTGTGCCTAATTATCCAACACCCAGATCGTGCCCTTCGACGCATCCGTCTCCTTCGGGTCACCCGCACCTGACCTAGAACGGGTCCACCTCAAGGTGCACTCTGCGGCGGCCATGCGCTACATCGACCTCGGCGGCTATTTGTTCCACGCGAGGTCCCTCAAACTGACGGTCTACTCCATTGCCAAAGTTGGCGTCGACTACTTGCCTTTGTTCCCCAACCTCGAGCTCCTCGAAATTGAGGAGCTGTGCGGCGGGCTATGTCTCGGCAACCACATGTCCGCGGCCACCGCGGTGGTGAACCTGCTGCGTAGCTGCCCGGCTGTCCGCGAGCTCCGGCTTAAATTCAGCTGGCGGAAATATCTCAATGAAATATCAGATCAGATGGCTGCTCTATTGGATTCGACGGCCTGCAAATCATCCATGAAAGGCGACGAAGACGATGGCGATTGCTGCGAGGTTCTCGACGTCGCCGGACTGTTCAACTGCGGTTGCATGTTGGATTGCTTACGGACTTTCTTGTGGAGGGTGGTCGTGCAGTTCGACGTGGACGCGCTCTCCTGCTTCCAGGTCCGGCTCGTCAAGTTCTTGGCCCAAAACGCCTTGGTTCTCGAAGAGGTAGACATCGACGGAGGAGGCCGCTATGACTCAAGCTGCATTGATCGCAAGGTTGCGAGATGGAGGACAGCCGCCATGAGTCGTACTTCGCCGGTGGAAGAAGAAAGGATCCGCTGCTGTTGCACGACTACAGGGTCGTCGTCTCCGATGCCGACCTCACCGGATCCACAGCCACCTCCTCCGCCGATGTGGGACTTCCCGCTGCCTCGCGCCCCTCGGTGGCGACCTGTTCGCCGCTCCGACCTGCCAGTTGCCGCAACCTCCCGTCGGCGCCGGCACGTTTCTCCGTGGTCGCCACGCCCTCGACTAGCCCACTGCCATCGGCCTGCCGCATTTCCCAACCATCCCTCTAATACCAGGTTGTGGCGGTGATATTCTTAACACGATCGCCAACGGAGATTTTCTCCAGCTGTTATGGCGCCCGGACTCTATCGGCATAGCAAATCATGAGGATATGTGCTGCATGTTGACCAGGTTCCCACGTGCTCGATGTATTGACTGGAGATGCCCCGTATTGCAGTTTTCAGTGCGTTGTATTGGTTTTGATTCCCTTCCGAGTTGACAGCACACAGTACGTCCTTGTACCAGCACCAGCTGAAGTTGTACGTCGGGCAGGCCCTTATTGTACCAGCTTGTACTGTTCTTTTTCTTTTTTCTAAGAAAACACATACTGTTGTCCTCTGCTACTTTTTGCCATGATATAGCTTTTCTCTGTTTTATGGGCATAAGGCAATATTGGGCACAAAAGACTGCATTTTTTACAACAAGAACTGTGTAACGCACGAATACTATCTGTTTAGGGTGGTCTATGTCCGCAAACGGAGATCCCAGTTCAAAAGAGACAGTTAATTTTTTGTTAAATAAACTATTCGCACATAGCCAACAAGGTGCATTCTACCGTTTCAATATATAGTACGAAATTGCTTATATTTTAAGCACAATAAAAATTTACAAATTTAGAATAAATTATGTGGGACATGTTCTATGGGCAAGGACCAATCAATGACGTGGGACAAGTTTTTTTCTCTTTATTTATTATCCTCCATGCATTTGAGAGGTCGGGCGGATGCCCACATATGTTCGTCTATCCAAACGCAAAGTGGCACCAATTTTGCTCTCGGAAATGTGGTTGTGCGGACAACCCCCCCCCCCCCTCCCTCGCGAAAGTTGTCCTTTAGATTCACCGTTGGTATGGCTCGCATTTAGGGCACGCGGAATCTACGTATATGTGGTTCTCTGTTGGAGATGGCTTTAATGCCATATATCAGCTTCCATTTTTTATCTTTTGGCAATTTCGGCGCACCTAAAAAGGTATTGTTTTATCTAACCCGTGATTTTTTAGGACACACCGGTACTCGGCACCTCATCTTGCAGTTTAGCGAATGGACGTTGTGGACTGTTGAGCTCCCGTTTCCACGTCTGGGGCATCGTCGGCGAAGTCGCGAGTTCTCGCTGCTGGCGACTTCGGAAATTCACGCCGCCGATGCAGGTGTTGGCCCGGCATTTCAAGTTCTAGTGGTTGCAGCATGGTGAGGCATCCATACATGGATACCCATAAGGTGGGTTCAAAAGATCCACTTGGGTATTATTCACAACGTTCTTTGGCTAACCGCCGAAGAGATTCGCTAGGGTTACACATAGTATCCATAGTTAGTCCGGAAAAGGCTTTACATGTTGAGGAGATAACCAGGCGTACTTGGCACATGAAGCACAACTGTATCTTTCTGGTGGGTTTAGGAGATCCTCTCGGGTATTCGTATGGTTCTTTGACCAACCGCCAATATATCCAAAAGGGTAACACATAGTATCCATAACTGGCCTTGAAAGTCCTTTAGGTATTATGATAAGAGCGCGCGTACTTAGCACACGAAGCGCAACGGTATCCATGTGGTGGGCTCAAAAATTTCCACCCTCGTGTTCGAATCGATCTATGGATAATCAGGAAGAGATGTGAGGGTGTAACACATAAGATCAAACAAATAGGATTCATAAGGTTTGTGACATGTCGTTACACGTCGATACACATATGGTGGGTTCAAACGATCCTCCCAAATATTTATATGGATCATCGACTAATCATAAAGATATCCGATAGATTTACACTTACACATAGTATGTTGTGGAGATATCCAGGTGTACTTCGTGCGCGAAGCACAAACGATTTCCATATAATGATCCACTTGGGTATTCGCTTTGGCTAACCGTGAAGAGATTTGATAGGGTTACACATAGTATCCATAACTGGTCCGGAAAAAGCTTTGCATGTTGTGAAGATAACCAGGTGTACTTGGCACACGAAGCACAACGGTATCCTTGTGGTGGGTTTTAAAAGATCCAAGAACATAACACATAGCATCCAACTATTACTATGCAAAAGGCCGGTGGTGTGTCGAGACCACCGATAGCCATACGATCAGTTCAAAAGATCCTCTGGGATATTCATATGGTGGGTTTAAAACTATCCATGCATGTACGTGTATCCATAATTGGTCGGGAAAGTTCTTTAGTTGTTGCGGAGAGATACAGGAATACTTCGCGCACAAAGCACAACATCATCCATGTGGTGTGTTCAAAAACATCCACCCACATGTTGGAATCTCTATTTGGATTACCAAGAAGATATCCAAGAATGTAACACATACAATCCAATTATTACTATGCATAAGGATGATGGTGGGTTCAATAGATCATGACGGGTATTCTATGGTGTATCTGTTAAAGATCCAATAGGGTTACACATAGTATCCACCATGTGTTGAAATGATCTTTGGCTAACAAAGAAAAGATCCACAGATGTAACACATAAGATCCAACAAATACTATGGAGGTGGCATGTCGATACCCTCCGTTACTCATATGGTTGATTAAAAGATCCATCCGGGTATTCGTAAGCTTCTTTGGCTAACCCATAATAGCTTCGATATGGTGGGTTCAAACAATCCTCCCATGTATTTTATATGGATCTTTGGCTAACCCGATAGGGTTACACTTACATATAGTATCCATAGTTTGTCCGAACGTTCCTTTAGATGAGAGATTGTAACAAATAAGATAAAACAACTAATATGTATAAGGGCAATGGCACGTCAACACCCACCAATACTCGAACCGTGTGTTTAGGAGAACCTCTCGGTTATTTGTATGGTTCTTCGACCAACTGTGAAGAGATCCAAAAGGGTAACACATAGTATCCATAACTGGTCTTGAAACTCCTTTAGATACTATGGATAGAACATGCAGACTTAGCACACGAAGCGCAAAGGTATCCATATGGTGGGTTCAAAAATTTACATCCTCGTGTTTGAAACGATCTATGGCTAACAAAAAGAGATCTGAGGGTGTAACACATAAGATCAAACAAATAGGATTCATAAGGTTGGCAACATGTCGTTACCCGTCGATACACATATTGTGGGTTCAAACGATCCTCCCAAGTAATTACATGGATCTTTGGCTAACCATGAAGATATCCGATAGAGCTACACTTACACATAGTATTCATAATTGGTCCGGACGGTTCTTTATATGTTGCGGAGATATCCAGGTGTACTTCATGCGCGAAGAACAAACGATGTCCATATAAAGATCCACTTGGGTATTCGAAACGTTCTTTGGCTAACCATGAAGAGATTTGATAGGGGTTACACATAGTATCCATAATTGGTCCGGAAAAAGCTTTACATGTTGTGGAGATAACCAGGTGTGCTTGGCACACAAAGCACGATGGTATCCTTATAGTGGGTTTAAAAAGAACCAAAGATGTAACACATAGCATCCAACTATTACTATACAAAAGGCCGGTGGTGGGTCGAGACCCACCTATACCATACGATGAGTTCAAAAGATCCTCCCGGATATTCATATGGTGGGTTTAAAACTATCCATCCACGTGTATCCATAATTGGTCGGGAAAGTTCTTTAGTTGTTGTGGAGAGATCCATGCATACTTCATGCACGAAGCACAACGTTATCCATGTGGTGTGTTAAAAAAACATCCACCCACATGTTGAAAACGGTATTTTGCTAACCTAGAAGAGATCCAAGAATATAACACATACAATCCAACTATTACTATGCATAAGGACGATGGTGGGTTCAATAGATCATGAAAGGTATCTATGTTGTATCTTTGTAGAGATCCAATAGGGTTACACATCAGTGGCGGAGCGTGTCACAAAACAAAGGGAGGGCCAATTGCTTGTAAAGCTAAAAATATTGCACGCAATTCTTGCGAAAGTGTAACCAAATAAACAGAAAAATAGCCATATAAAGATATATTGATGCTATATATATAATATGTTCACATAAATACATAATACCACATTGTAGCAGTAAATGGAGAAGTGATTCAGATTTAATACTCCAAAGCAAAAGATGATCTACCAAAATACAAGCAAACTAATTTAGATATGGGAGTTGGATACTAACTACAAAGTTGCTCTCCTGTTCTTGCGAGCCTTGAAGTCCCCCATGATATCTTCATAGCTATATTGTGCAGCAATTTCTCGTTCTACTTGTACTAGCAAACTATTTGCAAGATAATTATCTTCTATCTTGTTGTGCAATTTTCCATCAGGAGTTGCATCATCTCGTTTTGTTTTGTAATATTTATCCATGGCTTTGTCTTGAAATACTCGAAGGAGCTACCTAATGGTGTTAAAAAAATAGTAGATCAGTTTTAAGAAAGACAACGCATCTAAATTAATGTCTACGTGCTGCTAAAAAAACCTACGAATCTATGATGATTCTCTAGTTTCATATCAGCAGGGATTAAACACTCCATGACATAATTCATGGCATACCTTGGTCCATTACTCGATTTGTTTCTGCATTAGCAATGAGTAATGACCATGCAGGGTGGACGGCGCCATGGGCTCTAACCACCATTCATACCACGATTGGAAAATTTGAGGGAGAAGCAGAAAGCAACTAGCTAGGAGATGGAAATTTGTCACAGACAAGAAGAAATAGAGAGCATCTAGCTCTCCTAGCGTGGGGATTTGAGTATTTGAGCTAAGGCCTAGAAAGGGGATTTGGGGAGACGGCCAGACGGGATTACTGGCGAAGGCAAGGCAGCTTATACAAGACGAGTACAGGACGAGCGGTCCAGTTTTTGCCGGATGCACGGACGGGCTTGGGTCAGATGTAGTAGTAATTATTTTTTGCAATTTCAGAAGACTGGGTCGGAGCCCAGTATGGTCTCCACAAGGCTCCGTCAGTGTTACACATTGTATCCACCACGTGTTGAAACGATCTTTGGCTAACCAAGAAGAGATCCAAGAACGTAACACATAAGATCCAACAAATATGAGTATTCGTAAGCCTAACACAAAATAGCTTCGATATGGTGGGTTTGAATGATCCTCCCAAGTATTTATACGGATCTTTGGCTAACCGCGAAGAGATCAGATAGGGTTACACTTACACATAGTATCTACAACTAGTCTTGAAAGTTCTTTAGACACTATGGAGAGAGCGGGTGTACTTAGCACACGAAGCGCAACGGTATCCATATGGTGGTTTCAAAAATTTCCATCCTCGCGTTTGAAATGATCTATGGCTAACCAAAAAGAGATCTGAGGGTACACATATGATGGCTTCAAACGATCCCCCCAAATATTTACATGGATCCTTGGCTATCCGTGAAGATATCCGATAGATTTATACTTACACAGAGTATCCGTAAATAGGTCCGGACGATTCTTTAGATGGTGTGGAAATATATAGGTGTACTTAGTGTGCGAAGCACAGACGATGTCCATGTAAAGATCCACTTGGGTAGTCGCAAGGTTCTTTGGCTAACCGCGAAGAGATTTGATGTCCATTGTATCTGAGCTAGATCTAGAAAGAGTACTGCTTGGGCTTCCGTCTTCATCTGAAGAGGGATAGCGGTGGGATCCCAGTTCCAAGTCGATTCTTGGATTGGTACTAACATGCTGGATTGAGATGAAGAAATCTGAATAAAGGCAAGACCACATCGGTGAGGGCGTAGGGCATGGGCAAGATTGGTTATTTACTTGAGAAGCAAGCCGACGAAACTATCCGGGCCTCTATCCACCATCATTTCTCCCATCGGATCTGAAAGGGAGCGGATCAGCGACGGATATCGTGAGCAGACGGGGCAGATCTTGAGGAAGGAGAAGGAAGCAGTTGAGATTCAAAATGGAACTGGATGGGGAGGTCGGGCTGCACATGACGAGGAAGCTAGGAGAGGAAGATAGGCGAGGATGAGGATGCTAGAGGAGGACGAGTAGCCAGCCGGGCGAGCTGTCCTTTGGGATGGGGGGCCTAGACGTCACCTGGCTATTTGTCAGGTATGCATACGAGCGTCGAGACTTGAGCCAGATGTATTGGCTGGAAAAGGCAGTCAATGAGCTCAGTTTGTGGGATCTCAGCGGGAATCTCCACACGTGAACGGATGGCTGCCGGGCGCCATACGAGATGGAGATTCTCATTTTCGCACGATCGCTGTTTGATGCCTCCCCTGCCGCAAGCCCTGAAATAAGAGAAGGGTATTTGTATTCACATATTTTGTACCACCTAGTACTGTCACGTACACGTCAGAGGCCCTATTTTATACTCACATATTTTTGTCGAATTAAAGTTCAACTCGTGCTGTGTTATTTCCTCAAAGAAGTGATGAATTGGTGTTGGCTTAATTGAATTATGCGATCTTTTTTTTTTTTTGAATTATGTGATCTCAATACCCTTCTTGTTCGGAACTTCACAAAAACGAAACTTCACGGACAAAAATGTCTCAAGTTTGTCTAAACTTAGATGTACATTCAAGTTTAGACACAGTCGAGATATTTTTTGTACCCCCTCCGATCCATATTAGTTGGCACTAATATAGATGTTTGTAGACATATTTTGTTGGTGTTAATTCCGCAACAACTAACATGAATCGGAAGGAGTAGGATAAACTGAGTATATGTGCTTTTAGTTGAACTTTTAGATGTGGCATTGCCCTGATTGACCGATGGGTGATTAGCTTTGGTTCAGGCTGGCATAAATAATCCCGCTTGCTTGGTTATTCCCACAGGTTGATCTTGATTAAATGTGCAGCGGTAAGCAACTAATAATACAAAACAAATTGATATTATGTCAACAAAAGTCGTTGTAGTATAGTGGTAAGTATTCCCGCCTGTCACGCGGGTGACCCGGGTTCGATCCCCGGCAACGGCGTAATTTTGTTTTGTTTTTTCGCACCTTATCTCTATTTACTTCTCCATTCAAACTCATTTGGATGTGCAGGCGAGACTGCACTCCACCCACAACCATGGTGAAGAATCTTTCAACATCATCTAGTTCCATCGACCATGCGCTGCAATCAGCTGTATAGTATACATGGAAAAACACACAACCATACCTGTCCGGTCCGGTCCGGCCCAGACGACGCCCCAAACACACGCACGCAAATGCTCAGCAGCGCGATTCCGTTTTGCCGTTTCTCTTCAGCCCTCGCCGACGGCACCGCCCCAAATTTGCACAATCCTTCCTGCCGTCCTCTCTCTCTCTCTGGCTTTCGTTGGATCTTAGACCAAATGATAATGGCTGCTTAGTCTTATCAAAGGCGGCTTGTTGATTCCGGAGAGGTTGACGTATATAAATGGGTGAAACTGGATATGACAAATCATTTGCAGGGCCGGTTCTACATTTTGTGAGGCCCTAGGGCAAAGTTAGCAATATGGCCCCCTATGTCTAATATATATATCTCTATTTTTCTTGCAAAATATTAAAAGTTAATATCCACCGGCACATTATTATTTGAGATGTCTATAAATAATTTTTAAGCACTAAAAAATATCATATGTTGGTATGAAGACTAAAAAAGTGGCACATTACAATAAGTGGAATAGTATTTCTTGCTTAATTGATTACCTCACATAAGAATCAAATTTGAATGATTCCATTTTGCGATTGTCAAGATTATCCCATGTTCTAGAATCATGTGTAGATAAAATATAATCATCTTGTTCATCACCATTTGGAGCACTAAAAAATATCATATTTTGCTATAAAGACTAAAAAAGTGGCACATTACAATAATTGGAATAGTATTTCCTGCTTAATTGATTACCTCAAATAAGAACCAAATTCGAATGATTCCATTTTGCGATTGTTCATCAACAAATTGGTCATCAAATTATCGCGAACCCCTCCCCAACCCCCTCACAGCAGCGGTAGGAAAGTAGAGGCTGGGTGTAATTGGTATCTTCTTGATATTAATATATTCCCTTTATCGAAAAAAATCACCATTTGGAGCATGAGAGAAAGAAATCTCTTGTTTTCTTTTATGTTTTTTCGCGTCCCCAGATTTATGTTTGGGGTTTTGCAACACCTAAAATTGGGAAGAAATAAAAACATTATATAACAAGGTAGAACCCTAATCTAACATGTAACATGCGTGATGTTTTCCTGATTGGTTAAAGTTTCGAAGAGAACGATTATGGATGATAATACATACCATGGGTGGCGGCGAGACCGGCGCAGATGAAATCCTCTCAACGAGATTGATCAATTTCATAATTCCCATACACCAATTGAGTCAGGGACTCATGTTGATCTCCAGGTGGCCGAGGCAGTACATTAGGCAGTTAGGAAGACGGACGTCATTGTTCAATGTTGAGTTGAAGAGGAATCATCAGATCGATTGCTGCCATGTGCGTGCGTTTTAACCCAGAAAAATTCAGCCCAAGTAACACAGCTGCTGGGCAAGGTACAGAAGTGCGGGTCATGGGGCCCCTCCCAGCCATGGGCCCTAGGCTGTCGCCCAAGGTGGCCATGGGTCAGAGCCGGGCCTGCGTATCAATACACTGAAGCATATGATACATTGCACGTAATCTTAACCGTATAAAATGATATTGCAAGTGGTCTCTAAGATTTAGTAGTACTACTCCAATACTTCAATGGTACCATTGATGTTATGTTAACAAATTAAGAGGCAGAATCCTCTACAAGGTTATGGTTGTATACACTTAAGTGTTATATGTGTAAGGGTATACAATCTATGGTACAATAGGTACCATTGTCATCTCTGATTGCATCCGCCACAAGTGATATCATAGATAGTCCCCAATGGTTTAATGATAAGGACATTTTTGAAGAATGCAACAGGTTCAACTCGCTTCTAGATCATGAAATACATGATCATTCCACAGCCAATGAGAGTGTAGAACGCAGAAGGCTGAAATCCGTCTTGTAATGACTTGATCATGGTTTGCCGAACTTTGAGATCTTGCACAGGTATGTGAGAACATCCAGAGTGAATATTTCTGAGTGCCTCTCATTCTCAATATTTAATTTTGAACCAGCCTATGTAGAAAGCTTCTTTATTTATCTCAATGTGTGCAACAACAGAAAATTTTGGTGTAGCTTTCTAAGTAGATGTAGGTTTGCATGCTCTCATCTTACTACCCAAATAGTTCTATCAAGACGTTTGAGGTCACCATAGCTATATATAGGTGAGAAGAAATGTGCAGAATTGAAGATAAATATTCATCTGCATCTATTTGAAAGGGGAGTAGGTCACTATAAATATTATCTTGTGACAACAACAAATACAAGAGTAAGTAGGTGAGCCATTATGCACGATTTTAATAATAAAAAAGTACACCGTACGACACCACTTCCATAATATCATACTATCAACAATATATCATCAACTAATTAATAGTCAAGTGATACATGCAATTTCAAGGGCTAGTATTGGTTTACCTTTTGTCAAACAAAATCAGGTGTAATAATGACTAAAACTACTCGTAGTGGGAGTAACTTAGGTGGTAATATGCACCTACATGCAATATTAACTAGGCATTTTAATGACTTGGCATGTAATTAAATAAGGAGACGGATGTTTGTGATCTATGTTTTTTACCATAACAACATACCCAAAGACAAAATGAGTCTATACCCTAATAAGGAGAGGGATGTTTGTGGAGTACGTAGTAAGTCTTTACATGATACCCGAGCCGAATTGAATATCTGTATCACAAGGGATGAACCACAAAACCAGAATTTTTTTTCTCAAAAAAAAAAAAACCAGAATTTCTCTTGGGCCACCCGCCACTCTTAGCACTAGAATCATTTGAGCCCAGCCCAGCCCAACCCAACCCAACGGAACAACCCCGCTGATTACCCAAACAAAGCCACCCCCACCACCCGAGCCATTTCTCCTTCCCCACCGAAGCCAACGACCAAACAAACCCTAGAATCTCGAGATCTCCAAGGTCGCAGCCATGGCGATGCGTGCCCTGTACAACGAGATCCGCGCGATGAAGGTGCGCGAGGTTCCGGCGTACCTCAAGCCGCGCCTCACCTGGGAGAACGTGAAGAAGAGCACCGACAAGGCCGTCGACGGCTACATCGAGAAGTACATCGAGACCAACTCCCCGGAGCCGCTCTTCCACATCTGCTTCGGCGGCATGGCCTTCTTCTACCTCGTCAACCTGCCCGTCGAGCGCCGCCACCTCGAGCACCTCGAGAAGCACGGCGGCGGAGGCCACTAGATCCGGACCCGCCTCGCGCAGGTGAGGCTTCTGTTTTTTTTTATCATCGTTATCTCCGGATCCGATCCGGTGTTGAGATGTTGGTGCTTTCCGGTGATTGAACCGCGTCTGTCGTGTGGTCGAATTTTAGTTGAGGTGGATTTGATGCGGTGCCTCGTAGGTGAGATGCAAAATGGTATGGCGGATAAAATGAAATTATCATCAATCGGACGTGGATTTGTAGTTTATACATATGAATTCCGGTTTTGGGGGATGGTATTTTGAGGAAACTGGGTGTTTGTATTGATCTCTTACTGGCAAATGATTTGTTCATGGTGCCCATTTTTGTTCTGATGAACAATTGGACATAAACTCCAACAGTAGGACTGTATGAGGATCTGTAAGATGTTGGATTTGTGGGTTTTATGTCCATTTCATTCTGTCAGGATATTATTCGGCATTGTTTTTCGAGTTTACTAGTATACAAGTGATTCAGACTTTTTAAGAAGTCATCTCTGGATGTCTCCAAAATCTGATGAATCTTTTTTGGCACCCGCTTCGCTGTTATACTATTCGAACAGCCAATAAACCATTGTTTAGCTCACAATATGTCTAGCGCTGGCCATGCATAGTTTGGAACTATGGTGAGAGTCGTATGAATCTTGAAGTTACTGCACATGATGTCTTGTTGTATTACCATGTTTTGTAAGTGAAGTTTCACCATATAACATGTTCACATAGTGTTGTTGGTTCAGTCAGCTGATTTAGTGTATTCACCTATTGCTGCTAGTTGGTTAGATCAATGGTTATTAGATTTTATAATAAAAAGGAATTGGCAGACAGGTTTGGTGTTTTTTTACTTAAAATGCACCAGTCGATTCTGTTCATCCTGAAGGCCTTTTGTGGACTTTGTCACTTTTAAAGAAGTAATCTCTGTAGGCTTATAAACTTAGTTGTTGTACTATCCGAATAGCACGGGAATTCATTGAATGAAACATTTACTTAATGTAATGTGTGATCATAGCTCACAACAGCTCTTGGGCTGGCTATTCATAGTAGTTCGGAACCTATGATAGAAGTCTTATCAACTTTGAAGTTACTTCACATGCCGCCTTGTTGTGTACCATTCTGTGAAATTGTGAAGTCTCACTGTATAATATGTGCAAACTAAGCTCAGTTTGCCTAGTTAGCGTATTCACCTTTTTTCGTTATAAGTAGGTTAGGTCAATGGTTATAAGATGTTATGATAAAAAAAAAGTTTGTGTATTGATCTCAACTAATGGCTGGTTAGTCTTGTTATTGCACATTGCGGTAATGGATATCTTATATACTAGATCAATTATAAGGTCTGCTACATTGTTGAACTGTGTAAACCTGTACAATCTAGATCTAGACTGTATTATGGTAAACTTTATATTCTTTGGGCAAGAGATGACATCTGCACCTTTCAATCTAATAAGGTTGTAAGTCAGTCAATTTCATTTGATCTAATAGGTGATACCTAACTCTCTTTATCTGCTCTTTGCAGGAGAGCTTATCTGCTGCCGATTCAGGATGGTATTATCCATTTTCGTCGACTGATGGGCTACCTGGGGCTGATGTTCATTTGATGACTGGTTTATTTTGTACGGGAAGGCAGCAACAAACTGTCTAGTTCACCCTTATGTTTCTCCATGTCTTTTCATAAGCAACTTCAAACTGGGAAGTGCATGCATTGTGATTAAAAAACATTTTCTGCGAATTGAGTACAAGTTGTTTGCGATATACTCCAGCAATAGTGTGTCAACCCTTAGTTGTTCCTGTATCGCCATTTTATATCATATATGAAATGGCCTTGCCTGAGAAAAAAAATGGTTCTTTTTTGCTTCTTTCCTTGTCACTATGATGGTTGAATCTATGCCTTGATGCAACTTTGCAACTTGGAACCTTGTGATACTGCCATTCACTATGTTTATTGGTTTCCACTAGTGAGTTCAAATGTCCAATGCCTGGACATGGCAGTAATGTAGGAGAATGTTTGTTTGTGCTGGGCTGGTGGAAGCAGCGGCAAGGATTGTGGGGATGCATTTAATCATGATATTCCCTGACAGGTTGACTGATTTGATCAGACAAGCAGTGGAAGTAGGCGAAGTGTGAGTTTGAATACGAATGGAAATTGGTGAGAATATTACAAGCAGAAGGGTTCTAGCTGAAGGCTTATTATTATGAATGATTTGTCTCGGTGTCTCACAATACTCCGATCTGTTGAACTAAGCAGGGGCAGTTCTACAAAACTGTAGGGGAAGATATAGCTGGGATGTGATGCATTGCACACTGCAGCGACTGTAAAGGCTCTTGCTTTGCTTAAAGGTTTGTTGCTATTGGAACAAATTGGCTGCACACGTGTTGTAATTGAACAGGATGTGGAACTTGTCAATGGTACGAGTGGAGCCCGCCCTTGGCGATTTAAGCTGATTGCTTTGTAAGGGCTAGTTGGATGACTGAGATCTCTTTCTAACACTCTCCGATGGCTGCAAACAAGGTGGCTCATCATGTGGCGAAAATTGCGTGCTAAACTTCGGAATGTAATGGTTGGGATGGCTACCCTCTTAGTTTTATTTTACTATACTATCAGTTTTTTTTTTTGCGGAAACAAGAAGACGAATTACACCGGAGATATTACAGAAAGAAACCCAACAAACACAAAATTACAGCTTCGTCCTTCTGCAAGTTGACCACGTCGTCGACACGTCGTTGCCGTCGGTGGCGCGCTGCCGCCCCTGCCTCCCTCGATGCCTTGGATCGGAGGCAGTCCCCAAGCGAGCCGCAAGGCATCTTAAAGAAAATGAAGGGCACCGTCGAATCTTCAGTCAGAATAGGTTGCAAACACTAGCAATAGGCTAATAGCTAGTTCGATTTCTTGAGCAACATGTTATCGCACGTCCAGCCCGGCAGCAAATGAAATTTAAATCTCCATGTATTTTCACGTTCACGCGGATATTAATTGTGGTAGAGATGACACTACAACAGACAGACAGAGATAGGATTTCCAGAAGTGGGACAAAGAATCGAGAGATTGCTGCATGCTTCAATACCCATGTTCAGGGGAACAGACCCAGAAAGGCCGAGTTTCGTGCGGAAGCCATATTACTGGGCCGTTGAATCATGTGGGCTTTGACGAAGCGAGCCGCAGATGGAAGGGTTGCAGTACTCGAACTCTCTCCCCGGCTCCCCGTTCGATTAGTCCCACATCGCTTGCGCAAGCTCAGCGGAGCAGGTCGAGCGACTATAAAAGAGGGGGCAGGGCTCCGTTCCAATTCATACCTTTCTCGGCCTTTTGGCTAAGATCAAGTGTAGTATCTGTTCTTATCAGTTTAATATCTGATATGTGGGCCATGTGCCCACAACGATATTAAATTTATTTTTCGTGGGGGAGGGCCCACCACAGTGGCTTGCCACTGGGGTCCTCAGGTGTTCCCCGGGCGTTGCACTACTGCCCGGGTGTGGCGCACCCCAACCAAATCAATTCAATCATTTCATTTCACTGCTTAAGATGGGATTAGTCCTAATATCGCTTTTGGTTGGTCCTAAAACTGCGCCCAAGCTTTATGCTGCATTCAAAATGAGTAGTCAGATTGGTTTGGAAGTCCTGTCTGTGCGTCGTCGACACAGTGGGGCCAATAGGTAGATAACTCACACACGCAGCACTAGTTCCCTGCAGAAGATAGGAGAAATGGAAGTACAAGCTCCAATCGTCGGTGAGCTAGTGCCACCGCAATTTCAGAGTGGTTACGGGCTTCTTCGATGCCATGGTTCATTCTTTCAGACGGGCCAAACTGCGACAGGTGAGATATGTTCAGATAGACGACGAGGTCTCAGTGATCTTCTACACCAGCGTTACAGTCGTTTCCCTACGCCTCCGATAACCCCTTGGGGTATCAGATTCAGAGATGTGAAAAATCCAGAATCTGTGTCAATGGGCACACAGGGTATACCGTACATAATGCAAGCTGCAAACCGAGGAAAACAAAGCCAAGATTTGGATTCAAGTCATAATCGTACAATGGGTTTTACAACAAAAATTTAGACGACATGCTGAATCAACAGTTCGATCCTGATATACAAGGAGGCGAGTCTTTCAGACTTGGGTCACCAGCCATATTTTGCTTGAGTCTCTGCCTTCGTTAGGACACCTTTGGAACGTCTCTCATTAAGCTCCATCTCTTTTGCCCTCATGTCGAAGTACAGAGAACCAATCTGATGCTTCCTTTTCGCCAACTTAGAGGGCTTTCCCTTCGCAGAAGGGGCGGCCTGCACACGCAAGAGACAAGATATCTCAGGTCACAACAGGTAACAAAACTGAAAATGATTAAACTATTGGTTGCAGAAACTTGAAACTCCAAGTATTAGCATTCATGACACTAAAGGCTCTGAACTGGAATAACCTATACAAAAGAAAGAGATAACTCTAGCTTGTGCGTATTCAACTGATGTACTAATCCTGGATTGAAGTGATTGTCCAATGCCCACAACATCAAGCAGTACCTCATCTCATCATCACGTTATTCTTTTATACAAGTTTACCATCAAAGTAGTGTGATAGGTCACGTTTTAGTTAAACCAGCTGGACGCTGGGTAAATCTTGGCTGGTTACACAGAGAACCTGTCTGCTCTAATTTGGTCAGTTCCATGTGGTGCATTTTTGCTTAATAAAGCTGTCTATTTCGTCCATCAAACCATACTTCCCCATAAGCTAAAACAAGTTTGATTTGGCGTATCATCACTCAAAGACCCATCTTGGCGTACCATAAAGCACTCAGTGAACTCATTTAGGGGTACAGATTTAGGAAGAACTAAATCAAAAATAACAGGTTTATTACTATTTTCAACATGAACTAGTCTCTCTACTCACAAATTTCTGCCACATAACAAAGGGTATGGTCAAATATTTAGATTGATCAGATGAATATTGTATGAGTACATTCCAAATAAAATCTTCTGCAAAATGCTATAATACATTCTGATAACTGAAATTCAAAATTGCTTTTTACAAAACAGAGTAACAATTATAATACGAGCAGTTATTTCCCCTAATGAGACTCCTATAGCTCTTTACTGAACAGAGTAGTAACTTTTCCATTGCGCAAATAGCATAACTTCATAAAAGAAGTATAGTTCAAACCATAAGGAGGATTAGCAAATCTACACTCCTATATAGTGTATCACTTTTGAACTTCTGAATCCTAAGCATTAGAAGTAATTCTAACAGTTGATAGTATCTATCCTATGGCCCAGAGCGAAGGGATTCGCGTCTACAGTAACCTCAGCCTATTCTAGAGGAATCAAGCCTCTCCCAGCAGGTTATCACTCTAGCGCTTGCCATGATTCTTCATTCATGAGTTCTGACCACTTTCTGGATTTGCACATGGACAAGACACCAGCCATCCCATACCCACACCCAGGATGGCAAAGACCAAACAGGGAGAGCAGCATGTGAGCATAGTGCAGAGGACTGAGCAGGATGAGCAAATCCAGGATGAGAAGCAGCAATAAGCTAGCTAGAAGAAGACCAGCATGTGAGGGTGGTGACTTGCTGCTGTTTGCCTATCCCCAATACTTCACAGGATCTTCGGTGTTGTCCCCTTGTGATCAGAATATAGCACTTGATCTCCATGTATCACTGTAAGGTAAGATCTTTTGGCGTGTATATTTTCTATGATTTGAATCCATAAAAATGTTCTTCCAAGATCAAATGTTACTACGAGAATTCTCATGTGGTGCATATTACTAAGCATGAATTAAATTTCATCCAAACCACCCATTGTGTAATTCGTCACAGTAGTTTTATATACAAACAACAATCCTCAAAGAAGAACGATTTAATTATTTCATTTCTCAAGTGGTCGTATGTTCCCTTTCTTTTCTTTGAAGTTCATGCACAAACATTCTATCCATGAACTGAAAACTTCGGACGTGCTGTGCACATACCGGCATACTAGTATATCTATTTATGTGGTGTAAGGGGGCAATTCCTTTGTAGCAAATCTGGAGGATTAGCAGATTATAGTGTTCATTTGTAACAAAGAATATAGAGTAATTGCTCCAGAAAAGATCTGATGACAACACCCTTAAAAACGTTACTACCTTAATTATAGCCTTGGAGAGGTTATCAGAGTGACTTGTCACTCGTCACGTAATTGCTTCGAATGCTTTATGAGTGATGACTTACTAATTTGCAACCAAAAAGAATCACATCGTGACGGGCAAAAACCTATTACGAAGAATAATTGCTGGGGACTGGCATCAAAGGCTAAATTGCATGGGATAATGCTCCATTTGTACTACTGTATATATGATACTGTGTATGACTTGACCGACTAAAAGTACAATTATCTAACACTGGCAAACTATTACCCCCTTTGTTCAGTATTGTCAGACCTTTTAGATATTTCAATATGAACTAGATCCGGATCAAAATGAGTGAGCCTACACACCAAAACACATCAAGATACATACATTTATGAAACAAATTAAAAGGTCCTATAATAGTGAACAGATTAAGTAGTAATGATGATGATCTGTGAAGAGAACAATCTAGCTCAATTGTACTATCTACAAACAATATAACAAGAGCTAAGCAGAAGTAATATAAGGTTATCATGAAGTGATTGGTCTGTACCTGGTAACTAGGACCAAAGGCCAATCCTGTGAGCTTGGACTTGTCCTCCCTTGGCCGGTTCTTCATCAGCTCTGCCTGGTTCACCTCTAGAATCTCCATTGGCACATCCCTCCTACCTCTCTTCCCACCAATCCTGCCCATCTCCGGTGGCATTAGAGGTTCCTGCATTGGTGGCGCTGCCATTTCTGCCACCTCAGGTCTATACGCACCAGTATATTCTGTTCCAGATGGCGGTGCCGTCGAATACCCGTACCCACCACTTTGCTCTCCGCCATACCCATCACCACCATAAACAGCACCTTGCTCTGCGCCATATGCTGCATACTGTGCTTCAGTCCCATAATTCGCATTGCCGCTTGGATCCAAACCATAATTCCCACCGTAATTAGCGTAGTAGTTTGGATCCCATGCATAGCCGTCGTATGGGTTAGCGCTCCCAGCTCCAGCATCATAAGCCTGCTGTTGTTGGTCTCCAGCTGCAGCGTCAAGACCCTGTTGCTCTTGCTGCTGCGCCGGATCAGGCATGCCGTCCTCATCGCTGCTCTCCTCCTCAGGGGAGTCCTCGTTGGCAGCCCCAGTATTGAGCCTTTCAGGCGCCCCTGTGTTGACAGCCGAGCCAGATGGGCCAGCAGAACCAAGACTTGACCTCTCCGGCGCGGCGGTGTCTACGGCCGACCTCCTGGCCGCGCCGGAGCCGAACCCGAGCGAGTGCTTGGGCGCCGGAAGGAACGAAGACACCGGGCCCGAGCCAGCAGACGGGGGCGGGAGCGCCACGCTGGCGCTGGGACGGCGTTTAACGGCGTCGTCCTCCTCGTCCGAGCTGGCGCCGGAAGGCTGGTGGATCGGCGGCGGGCGGAATTGAACGACGCGCTTAGGGTTTCCGGAGGATGCGGCAGCGGAGGACCTGGGAGGCGGGATGGAGGAGAAGGTCGAGCCGGATCTCGGCGCCGGGAGGGAGGAGAAGAGGGCGGCCGACCTGGGCTGCGGGAGCGCGGAGAAGATGCCTCCGGCGGGCTTGGCTGCGGCGGCCAGAGCGGGAGCGGGGGCGGGGGCGGGGGAAGGGAGGGTTTCGTCGCCGTCTTCGTCGGAAGAGGCGTAGGTGGCGAGGAGCGAATCCATGCCGGATTGCGGTTTCCGGCGAGGTGGGTGTGGGGTAGGAGGAGGGGAGGGAGACGGCGGAGGCGGCTTTGCTTTCGGGTTCGCGTCGAGTTGGAGTCGGAGTCGTCGGCGGTGAGCGGAGGCGGTGGTCGGGTTGGGTACGGCAGTGGGTCGTTAACCTGGGCTTCAGCGGGCTACCTTTCGTAAGGAACGGGATGGGCTTTTACACTAACTAGTTCTTTTTTTTCAAAAAGGAAATTTCACTAACGCTGTGTTTGGATGCATATAATCCTATATGGAATTGAATTGGACTTTCAGTTTCCAAATCTGAGATGGAAATGAATTGGCTCTGAAATAGAATTCAGCTGTTTGGATGTGCTTGGAATTTCATGTTGAAATTGAAGGGTGAACCCAATTCCAAATCTTGTTTGGATGTACAAACCCTGGAATTTGTGTTTTGTTAAATTTAAACAATATAAATTGGTGTACATGTTAGTTAGCACACACAAAAATTGACCACAACTATCTATCGTGTCCATATTAAAAAACCGAATAAAGAATTAAACGGCCTCATCCCCATAATAAAAATAGACGAGGTAGACCACAGTTATCCATCGGCCTCATCCCCATCGTTCCTAGCTCCGGCCGGCAGTTGCCGGCGAGGCGGCCGCCGTCTCCGACGCGGGATTGCCTGGATTCGTCTTCCCCGATGCAGTACCCGCCCTCCCAGATCGAGGCCGCCGTCTTCGACGCTGAGCGCCTCCGCCTGCTAGGGGCCGAGCGCTGCGCGCCTCCGCTCGCGGCCAGGACCCTCCGCTGCGCACCTCCGCTCGCGGTAAGGGACGAGCGCCGCGCGCCTCCGCTCGCGCCAGGAGCCTCCGCCTGCGCGCCTCCGCTCGCGGCCAGGGGACGAGCGCCGCGCGCCTCCACTCGCGGCCAGGAGCCTCCGCCGCTCGCCTCCGCTCGCGGCCAGGAGACGAGCGCTGCACGCCTCCGCTCGTGGACAGGAGCCTCGGCCGCGCGCCTCCGCTCGTGGACAGGAGCCTCCGCCGAGCGCCTCCGCTGTCCAGAGCTCGCGGCAAGGGCCGCCGCCGTTCACCCTGTGCTTGCCGTCGAGCGCAAGCGGCGGGAGAAGAGGAGGGGCGAACTTGCGTCGGGATGGAGGCGGCGACGGCGACGGGCGCGTTGCTGCTTGCTCTTTTGTGCTCGCGAGGAAGAGGCGTCGGTTCCGAGCGATTCGAGGGTCTAACCTCGTAAAGTTTCGCGGGATGTTAACACATACCGATTCAGCCGTGGAATTTGGGCTCGGTTTCCAGACTCCGATTCTAAGGCCTATCCAAACGGTGGAAACTGCTCACGAATTTCAGATTAGGTGATTCCGAGCCTAATTCCATGCATCCAAACACAACATAAGGGCATTTACAATGGTGATGACCCAGCTGAGTCTATAAGAGGTAGTTATAGGTGATTTTGGTGATGTGGAGGAAAGAGAATGAGGAGAGAGAAGAAGGCTATCTGTAAAGTTTAGACTTCTTACAGACAACTTACATATACCATTTTTGTTGTTGTACGAAGGATGTCTATAACTTATACTCACATATAGCTATGACTAAAACTAGATAACTTAGAGCATCTCCAGTCGCGTCCCCCAAACCGTCCCCCAAAGCGATTTGGGGCGCGCCGGACAAAAAAGCGTTCCGGCCGCGTCCCCCAAAGCCCATTTTTGTCCGGCGCGCCCCGATACGGTGTCCGGCGCCCGAGCCCGTCCCCGTCCCACGGGGACGCTCCGGGGACGCCGGACACAACGCAAGCGAGGCCAACCGACGCGGGCCCGACCCGTCGGCGGCACGGGGAAAATTCGTCTCACACTCCCGCCAAATCCCGCCGCTCCCGCCAAATCGCGCCTATACCGCCGCGCACAGGCCTCCCAAAACATATCCTGCCGCCGATTCATTTCTCCTATCCCGCCGATTTCTTTCTCCCTCCCGCCGTGCACCCGCCGCCGCTACCCTCTCCCCATTCCATGGCGCCGCCGACAGTCCCCAAAAAGATGGCGAAGAAAGCGGCCAAGAAGCCGCCGGGCAATGCGACGATAGGGGCGAAAGCGCCGTTCGCGAAGCCGCGGAAGGCGCCGGCTGCGAAGAAGAAGCCTGGAGGAATGACCGAAGATGAATGGCAGCAAGATTGCCTGCGCCGGAAGCTATCGACGGCGGAGCGGAAAGGACGGAGGGCGGCGGAGGCTGGAGAAGAAGGCTCGGCGGCGCGCCAGCACCAGCACATAATCGCCGGGTGTATCGCCGCCACCAACGCGAGCCCATATAGTACGAACGTGCCGGTGTACGTTCCGGGAGTCTTCTCTCCGTCGCAAGCCGCCTTCTACAACGACGGCCCCTCCGCCACTCCCGGGTGCGTGACGCCTAACTTGTCGCCGCACTACCGGGATGCGGCTGCCGCACGGCGGCTTCAACCCCAACAACCTCTACTCCCGGCGTACGAGCAACGCGAGCCAGGACCCGGTCCGGACGGCGGCCCTTTCACCGGCCGCAGGGGTCCGCTCGAATACGACGGCGCCGGTGCTGAGGAGGACGACGGGGTTGAGGAGGAGGACGACGAGGAAGAGGACGGGGTGGAGGACGACGATGAGGACGAAGAGGGCGGCGAGGAAGAGGACGACGAGGGTGCCGGTGACGATGATCTCGTGGAGGTAGACGCGGACGGCGTGAGGACGAAGAAGAAGAAGAAGAAGAAGAAGAAGAAGAAGGCATCGGGCACACGAGGCCCGAAGTGGACGCCTCTGGAAGATCAATGTCTGTGCGAGTCGTGGGCGACGGTGAGCCATGACTCCATCATCGGCGCCAACCAAAAAGGCGGGAAGTATTGGGCGAGGATCAAGGCCGAGTTCGATGAGCGCAAGCTCATCAACAGCGACTACCGGAAAGTGACAATGAAGAGGAGCCAGAAGGCAATATCGACGCGATGGGCCATCATCCAGGCGTCGGTGAACTCCTTCCATGGGTACCTGATACGTCTCCAACGTATCGATAATTTCTTGTGTTCCATGCCACATTATTGATGTTATCTACATGTTTTATGCACACTTTATGTCATATTCGTGCATTTTCTGGAACTAACCTATTAACAAGATGCCGAAGTGCCGGTTCTGTTTTCTGCCTGTTTTTGGTTTCGAAATCCTAGTAACGAAATATTCTCGGAATCGGACGAAATCAACGCCAAAGTTCCTATTTTCATCGGAAGCATCCGGAACACCGGGAAGGACCGGAGGGGGGCCACGGGGCCACCAAACCCTAGGCCGGCGCGGCCGAGAGGGGGCCGCACCGCCCTATGGTGTGGCCCCCTGTCAGCCCTCCTGCGCCGCCTCTTCGCCTATATAAAGCCCTCGGATCAGAAAACCCGATACCAATTGACGAAACCCACGAAACCTGCCGGAGCCGCCGCCATCGCGAAGCCAAGATCCGGGGGACAGGATCTCTGTTCCGGCACCCTGCCGGAGCGGGGAAGTGCCCCGGAAGGCTTCTCCATCGACACCGCTGCCATCTCCACCGCCATCTTCATCACCGCTGCTGCTCCCATGAGGAGGGAGTAGTTCTCCATCGAGGCTCGGGGCTGTACCGGTAGCTATGTGGTTCATCTCTCTCCTATGTGTTTCAATACAATAATCTCATGAGCTGCCCTACATGATTGAGATTCATATGATGATGCTTGTAATCTAGATGTCATTATGCTAGTCAAGTGAGTTTTACTTATGTGATCTCCGGAGACTCCTCGTCCCACGTGTGTAAAGGTGACGAGTGTGTGCACCGTGTGGGTCTCTTAGGCCATATTTCACGAATACTTACTCATTGAATGGCATAGTGAGGTGCTTATTTATATCTCTTTATGATTGCAGCATGTTGTATCACAATTTATCCATGTGCTACTCTAGTGATTTGTTATTAAAGTAGTTTATTCCTCCTGCATGTGTGCAAAGGTGACAGTGCGTGCACCGTGTTAGTACTTGGTTTATGCTACGATCATGATCTCTTGTAGATTATGGAGTTAACTATTGCTATGATAATATTGATGTGATCTATTCCTCCTACATATGCATGAAGGTGACAGTGTGCATGCTATGCTAGTACTTGGTTTAGTCTGTTGATCTATCTTACACTAAAGGTTACTTAAACATGAGCATTATTGTGGAGCTTGTTAACTCCGGCATTGAGGGTTCGTGTAATCCTACGCAATGTGTTCATCATCCAACAAAAGTGTAGAGTATGCATTTATCTATTCTGTTATGTGATCAATGTTGAGAGTGTCCACTAGTGAAAGTGTAATCCCTAGGCCTTATTCCTAAATACTGCTGAGTTACTACTTGCTGCGTTACTCACTGCTGCGTTACTACTGCTACATTACTACTTGCTTGTTTACTTGTTTTTCTGCGTTACTCTCTGCTGCAATATCACCACCATCAACTACACGCCAAGCACTTTTCCGGCACCGTTGCTACTGCTCATACTTATTTATACCACCTGTATTTCACTATCTCTTCGCCGAACTAGTGCACCTATTAGGTGTGTTGGGGACACAAGAGACTTCTTGCTTTGTGGTTGCGGGGTTGCATGAGAGGGATATCTTTGACCTCTTCCTCCCCGAGTTCGATAAACCTTGGGTATCCACTTAAGGGAAACTTGCTGCTGTTCTACAAACCTCTCGCTCTTGGAGGCCCAACACTGTCTACAGGAAAGGAGGGGGAACGTAGACATCAAGCACTTTTACAGGCGCCGTTGCTCGGGGAGGAAAGGTAAAAGGCTCTCATACTACGGTCTCGGGTAAAGTATTTTTACGGCGCCGTTGTGTGTGTGCTCAAAGCTATTTCCTTTAGATCCTGCAATTGCATCTTGTTGTTTCTTGTTTACACTAGTTTGGCATAATGTACAAGAGTGAGCTTCTTATTCTATTTCCTGATTTAAAATATGGATTGTTTGATGCGAAAATTAAAAAACCTATGAAATCTTCTTTGCATGCTGGTAGTAATATTAGTATGAACGCTTTGAACACCATTGTTGACAATGATATAGAAAGTTCTAAGCTTGGGGAAGCTGGTTTGCATGATATTTTTAGTCCCCCAAGCATTGAGGAGAAAATTTTCTTTGATGATACTTTGCCTCCTATTTCTGATGATGATAATGATAATGGTCTTTTGGTGCCACTTACTGCTGAGAGTAAATTTTGTTGTGATTATACTATGCCTCCTACACTTGATGAGAATAATAATGATAGCTACTTTGTTGAATTTGCTCCCACTACAACTAATAAAATTGATTATGCTTATGTGGAGAGTAATAATTTTATGCATGAGACTCATGATAAGAATGCTTTATGTGATAGTTATATTGTTGAGTTTGCTCATGATGCTACTGAAAGTTATTATGAGAGAGGAAAATATGGTTGTAGAAATTTTCATGTTACTAAAATGCCTCTCTATGTGCTGAAATTTTTGAAGCTACACTTGTTTTATCTTCCTATGCTTGTTACTTTGCTCCTCATGAACTTGTTTATTTACAAGATTCCTATGCATAGGAAGCATGTTAGACTTAAATGTGTTTTGAATTTGCCTCTTGATGCTCTCTTTTGCTTCAAATACTATTTCTTGCGAGTGCATCATTAAAACTGCTGAGCCCATCTTAATGGCTATAAAGAAAGCAACTTCTTGGGAGATAACCCATGTGTTATTTTGCTACAGTACTTTGTTTTATATTTGTGTCTTGGAAGTTGTTTACTACTGTAGCAACCTCTCCTTATCTTAGTTTTGAGTTTTGTTGTGCCAAGTTAAGCCGTTGATAGAAAAGTAAGTACTAGATTTGGATTACTGCGCAGTTCCAGATTTCTTTGCTGTCACGAATCTGAGCCCACTGCCCTGCAGGAAGCTCAGAAAATTATGCCAATTTACGAGCATGATCCTCAGATATGTACGCAACTTTCATTCAATTTGAGCATTTTCGTTTGAGCAGGTCTGGTGGCTTAATAAAATCCATCTTTACGGACTGTTCTGTTTTGACAGATTCTGCCTTTTATTTCGCATTGCCTCTTTTGCTATGTTGGATGAATTTCTTTGATCCATTAATGTCCAGTAGCTTTATGCAATGTCCAGAAGTGTTAAGAATGATTGTGTCACCTCTGAACATGTGAATTTTTATTGTCCACTAACCCTTTAATGAGTTGTTTCGAGTTTGGTGTGGAGGAAGTTTTCAAGGGTCAAGAGAGGAGGATGATATACTATGATCAAGGAGAGTGAAAGCTCTAAGCTTGGGGATGCACCCGGTGGTTCATCCCTGCATATATCAAGAAGACTCAAGCGTCTAAGCTTGGGGATGCCCAAGGCATCCCTTCTTCATCGACAACATTATCGGGTTCCTCCCCTGAAACTATATTTTTATTCCATCACATCTTATGTGCTTTTTCTTGGAGCGTCTGTTTGTTTGCTTTTGTTTTTGTTTGTGTTTGAATAAATTGGATTACATCATGCTTGTGTGGGAGAGAGACACGCTCCGCTGGTTCGAATGAACACATGTGTTCTTAGCTCATAATATTCATGGCGAAGTTTCCTCTTCGTTAAATTGTTATATGGTTGGAATTGGAAAATGATACATGTAGTAATTGCTATAATGTCTTGGGTAATGTGATACTTGGCAATTGTTGTGCTCATGTTTAAGCTCTTGCATCATATACTTTGCACCTATTAGTGAAGAATACATAGAGCATGCTAAAATTTGGTTTGCATAATTGGTCTCTCTAAAGTCTAGATAATTTCTAGTATTGAGTTTTGAACAACAAGGAAGACGGTGTAGAGTCTTATAATGTTTCCAATATGTCTTTTATGTGAGTTTTGCTGCACCGGTTCATCCTTGTGTTTGCCTCAAACAACCTTGCTAGCCTAAACCTTGTATCGAGAGGGAATACTTCTCATGCATCCAAATACTTGAGCCAACACTATGCCATTTGTGTCCACCATACCTACCTACTACATGGTATTTCTCCGCCATTCCAAAGTAAATTGCTTGAGTGCTACCTTTAAACAATTCAAAATTTATTACCTCTGATTTGTGTCAATGTTTTATAGCTCATGAGGAAGTATGTGGTGTTTATCTTTCAATCTTGTTGGGCAACTTTCACCAATGGACTAGTGGCTTCATCCGCTTATCCAATAATTTTGCAAAAAGAGCTGGCAATGGGATTCCCAGGCCCAAATTAACAAACTAAAAATAGACACTCCTCCATGGTATGTGATTGTTGGACGGCACCCGAAGGATTCGGTTAGCCATGGCTTGTGTAAGCAAAGGTTGGGAGGAGTGTCATCATAATAAAACTAAAATAAAAAGGTACTCCTTCATGGTATGAGATTGTTGGCGGGCACCCGAGGATTCGGTTAGCCATGGTTTGTGAAAGAAAGGTTGGAAGGAGTGCCATCTAAAAATAAAATAAAATGGGAGCCGCTCTTTGAAGGTTTGTCTGGCAAGGGGGTTAGAGTACCCGCTACCATTCGTTGACAACAACATACACCTCTCAAAACTTTATTTTTTATGCTCTCTTTATGTTTTCAAAATCAAAGCTCTAGCACAAATATAGCAATCGATGCTTTTCCTCTATGAGGACCATTCTTTTACTTTTATTGTTGAGTCAGTTCACCTATTTCTCTCCACCTCAAGAAGCAAACACTTGTGTGAACTGTGCATTGATTCTTACATATTTGCATATTGCATTTGTTATATTGCTTTGCATTGACAATTATCCATGAGATATACATGTTATAAGTTGAAAGCAACCGCTGAAACTTAATCTTCTTTTGTGTTGCTTCAATACCTTTACTTTGAATTATTGCTTTATGAGTTAACTCTTATGCAAGACTTATTGATGCTTGTCTTGAAGTGCTATTCATGAAAAGTCTTTGCTTTATGATTCACTTGTTTACTCATGTCATACACATTGTTTTGATCGCTGCATTCTCTACATATGTCTGTACAAATAGTATGATCAAGTTTATGATGGCATGCCACTCCGGAAATTATCTTTGTTATCGTTTTACCTGCTCGGGACGAGCGAGAACTAAGCTTGGGGATGCTGATACGTCTCCAACGTATCGATAATTTCTTGTGTTCCATGCCACATTATTGATGTTATCTACATGTTTTATGCACACTTTATGTCATATTCGTGCATTTTACGGAACTAACCTATTAACAAGATGCCGAAGTGCCGGTTCTGTTTTCTGCTGTTTTTGGTTTCAGAAATCCTAGTAACGAAATATTCTCGGAATCGGACGAAATCAACGCCAAAGTTCCTATTTTCATCGGAAGCATCCGGAACACCCGGGAAGGACCGGAGGGGGCCACGGGGCCACCAAACCCTAGGCTGGCGCGGCCGAGAGGGGGCCGCGCCGCCCTATGGTGTGGCCCCCTGTCAGCCCTCTGCGCCGCCTCTTCGCCTATATAAAGCCCCTGGATCGAGAAAACCCGATACCAATTGACGAAACCCACGAAACCTGCCGGAGCCGCCGCCATCGCGAAGCCAAGATGCGGGGACAGGATCTCCGTTCCGGCACCTGCCGGAGCGGGGAAGTGCCCCGGAAGGCTTCTCCATCGACACCGCTGCCATCTCCACCGCCATCTTCATCACCGCTGCTGCTCCCATGAGGAGGGAGTAGTTCTCCATCGAGGCTCGGGGCTGTACCGGTAGCTATGTGGTTCATCTCTCTCCTATGTGTTTCAATACAATAATCTCATGAGCTGCCCTACATGATTGAGATTCATATGATGATGCTTGTAATCTAGATGTCATTATGCTAGTCAAGTGAGTTTTACTTATGTGATCTCCAGGAGACTCCTCGTCCCACGTGTGTAAAGGTGACGAGTGTGTGCACCGTGTGGGTCTCTTAGGCCATATTTCACAGAATACTTACTCATTGAATGGCATAGTGAGGTGCTTATTTATATCTCTTTATGATTGCAGCATGTTGTATCACAATTTATCCATGTGCTACTCTAGTGATTTGTTATTAAAGTAGTTTATTCCTCCTGCATGTGTGCAAAGGTGACGAGTGCGTGCACCGTGTTAGTACTTGGTTTATGCTACGATCATGATCTCTTGTAGATTATGGAGTTAACTATTGCTATGATAATATTGATGTGATCTATTCCTCCTACATATGCATGAAGGTGACGGTGTGCATGCTATGCTAGTACTTGGTTTAGTCTGTTGATCTATCTTACACTAAAGGTTACTTAAACATGAGCATTATTGTGGAGCTTGTTAACTCCGGCATTGAGGGTTCGTGTAATCCTACGCAATGTGTTCATCATCCAACAAAAGTGTAGAGTATGCATTTATCTATTCTGTTATGTGATCAATGTTGAGAGTGTCCACTAGTGAAAGTGTAATCCCTAGGCCTTATTCCTAAATACTGCTGAGTTACTACTGCTGCGTTACTACTGCTGCGTTACTACTGCTACATTACTACTGCTTGTTTATTGTTTTACTTGCGTTACTCTACTGCTGCAATATCACCACCATCAACTACACGCCAAGCACTTTTACGGCACCGTTGCTACTGCTCATACTTATTTATACCACCTGTATTTCACTATCTCTTCGCCGAACTAGTGCACCTATTAGGTGTGTTGGGGACACAAGAGACTTCTTGCTTTGTGGTTGCGGGGTTGCATGAGAGGGATATCTTTGACCTCTTCCTCCCCGAGTTCGATAAACCTTGGGTATCCACTTAAGGGAAACTTGCTTGCTGTTCTACAAACCTCTGCTCTTGGAGGCCCAACACCGTCTACAGGAAAGGAGGGGGAACGTAGACATCAGTACCATCACGACTTAGAGACCAGAGGCGACAGCGGCGCCGACGTCGGCCAACTGGTACGACTGTTTCTTCCATAATCCGTAGCGCCCACATTGTGTTCGATGAAATGACTCTGCTTCCTTTGGTTAGTTTGATCGGGGCATGGAATTGTACGCCAAGTACTCGGAAGGTCACAAGTCTTTCGCGCTGATGCATTGCTATGGCAAGCTCAAAGGGAACGAGAAATGGCGGGCCGACGCGCTTGTCGCCGTCCAAGGGGAAGGACGCCATTGATGCGGACGCGCCGCCGGCAACGTCGGCATGGCGTCCTCGCGGCAACAAGGCTGCCAAGGCCGCCTTGGCCGACGTTGCGTCGTGCGAGAAGACGCGGGCGTCGATCACGAAATGCCTCGCCGACGTCTCCTCGACCTTTATCTCCCGCGACAAGAAGGCCGACGAAAGGTGGGCGGAGCTGCTCAAGAGGCAAGAGGAGAAGGCTGGAGCTCAAGAAACGCGAGGACGACATGTCCCTCGCCGAGAGCGTCGACGGAGGGAATGTCTCCCCGGACGCGAGCGGCGCACAACTTCTTCAAAGGCCGGATCCTCGACGACATCGAAGCCAAAATGGCGGCGGCGGACGCGGCGGCCACGGCGGCGGCATCGGCATCGGCGGCGGCGGCAGCGCGGCAAGAGCAGGCTGACGCGTCTTCTCTTGCTACACCTGCGTCGGCCTCCGCGTCGGCGGCGGAGCGAACGCACCATGCACGGGAACGGGCGGATCGCGACGAGGTCGTCGTGCTCGACGGGCCTGCGTCGACTCGGGACACGACGCCGTCGACCAACCCCTTCTTCTAATTTGCATGCACCACCGGTCCGTAATATGATCGCGCGCCCGGTACTTTGATCGATCGCCGCTACTCGATCGCGACGAACCGGCGGGAACGATCTCTTTTGAATGCATCTATTTGAATTTCTGATTGGGGGCGGCGTTTGGGGGACGCGGCTGGGGAGCGACGTCCCCCAAACGCGGCATGAACAAAACACGTCCCCCAAACGCTCGATCCGGCGCGGTTTGGGGGACGGTTTGGGGGACGCGACTGGAGATGCTCTTACACACATACTATTATAGACTATTGTATACATTGTCTATATCATTGTCTATAGATGATATGGAGTAGTATTACAGACACCATCCGTCTAAACTAATGTACATGCCCTAACTAGTTCAAACTTAACACCGATCACCGGTATGAGTGAGTTGGCCCATATAGACAAGAAGCGAGGTTGGTGCAGCCGGCGCCTCATTTTGGACAAATGCGGCCACCATCTACGACGACTACATCATTCATTATGATTATATCGATCACACCTACATCACATTGGGCTACCTCAACAACAACATCACAACGTACGCAACTCCACATCAGCAACAACTCCGATCAACGGTGTCCGCGTCGTCACTAGCGTCCACGACACTCCCCGTGACTCGGGGGAGAGGAGCCATCGGAAGGGGATACCAATAATGACAAGAAGAAGAGGAGGACGAAGCACATAACTCCAAATCCGGTCGCAATCGTTGATGTGGGCATTATCCTTCGGCTACCGATACGTCTCCGACGTATCGATAATTTCTTATGTTCCATGCCACATTATTGATGATATCTACATGTTTTATGCATACTTTATGTCATTATTATGCGTTTTCCGGAACTAACCTATTGACGAGATGCCGAAGGGTCAGTTGCTGTTTTCTGCTGTTTTTGGTTCCAGAAATCCTAGTAAGGAAATATTCTCGGAATCGGACGAAATCAACGCCCAGCATCCTATTTTTCCACGAAGCTTCCAGAACACCGAGAGTCGCCGGAGGAGGGCCCACCGGGCCTCCAGACGACAGGCCGGCGCGGCCCTAGGGGGGGGCGCCCCCCTAGTGTGTCACCGCCTCGTCGCCTCTCCGACTCCGCCTCTTCGCCTATATAAAGGTCCCTGACCTAAAAACCTCGGCATGTTCGAAACCAGAGAAAACCTTCCAGAGCCGCCGCCATCGCGAAGCCAAGATCTGGGGGACAGGAGTCTCTGTTCCGGCACGCCGCCGGGACGGGGAAGTGCCCCCGGAAGGCTCCTCCATCGACACCACCGCCATCTTCATCAACTGCTGCTTGTCTCCCATGAGGAGGGAGTAGTTCTCCATCGAGGCTCGGGGCTGTACCGGTAGCTATGTGGTTAATCTCTCTCCTATGTGCTTCAATACAATAATCTCATGAGCTGCCTTACATGATTGAGATTCATATGATGATGCTTGTAATCTAGATGTCATTATGCTAGTCAAGTGGGTTTTACTTATGTGATCTCCGGAGACTCCTTGTCCCACGTGTGTAAAGGTGACGAGTGTGTGCACCGTGTGGGTCTCTTAGGCTATATTTCACAGAATACTTATTCACTGTTATGAATGGCATAGTGAAGTGCTTATTTATATCTCTTTATGATTGCAATGTGTTTTATATCACAATTTATCTGTGTGCTACTCTAGTGATGTTATTAAAGTAGTTTATTCCTCCTGCACGGTGTAATGGTGACAGTGTGTGCATCGTGTAGTACTTGGCGTAGGCTATGATTGTGATCTCTTGTAGATTATGAAGTTAACTATTGCTATGATGGTATTGATGTGATCTATGCCTCCTTTCGTAGCGTGAAGGTGACGAGTGTGCATGCTATGTTAGTACTTGGTTTGGTTATGTTGATCTGTCATGCACTCTAAGGTTATTTAAACATGAACATTGAATATTGTGGAGCTTGTTAACTCCGGCATTGAGGGTTCGTGTAATCCTACACGATTAGTGGTGTTCATCATCCAACAAGAGAGTGTAGAGTCTAGCATCTATCTATTTAGTCGTTATGTGATCAATGTTGAGAGTGTCTACTAGTGAAAGTATGATACCTAGGCCTTGTTCCTAAATACTGCTATCGCTTTGCTTATTCTTGTTTCTGCATCTTTACTTCCTGCAATATTGCTACCATCAATGCACGCCTGACAAGCACTTTTACGGCGCCGTTACTACTTGCTCATATTCATTCATACCACTTGTATTTCACTATCTCTTCGCCGAACTAGTGCACCTATTAGGTGTGTTGGGGACACAAGAGACTTCTTGCTTTGTGGTTGCGGGGTTGCATGAGAGGGATATCTTTGACCTCTTCCTCCACGAGTTCGATAAACCTTGGGTGATCCACTTAAGGGAAACTTGCTGCTTGTTCTACAAACTTCTGCTCTTGGAGGCCCAACACTGTCTACAAGAATAGAAGCACCCGTAGACATCAAGCACTTTTACAGGCGCCGTTGCTGGGGAGGAAAGGTAAAAAGCACTCACACACCGGATCCCGGCAACGAAGCACTTTTACGGCGCCGTTGCTGGGAGGAAAGGTAAAAGGCATTCATACTCCGCTCCCGGGTAAAGTAATTTTACGTTGCCGTTGTGTGTGTGCTCGAAGCTATTTCCTTTAGATCCTGCAATTGCATCTTTTTGTTTCTTGTTTACACTAGTTTGGCATAATGGACAACAATGAGCTACTTATTCTATTTCTGATTTAAGACATGGATGGTTTGATGCGAAAATTAAAAAACCCATGGAACATATTAGTATGAACGCTTTGAACACCATTGTTGATAATGATATAGAAAGTTCTAAGCTTGGGGAAGCTGGTTTTCATGATCTTTTTAGTCCCCCAAGCATTGAGGAGAAAATTTACTTTGATGATACTTTGCCTCCTATTTATGATATTATAATGATATTGGTCTTTTAGTACACTTTGTTATGGAGGATAAATTTGATTATGATTACAATATGCCTCCTATATTTAATGATGAGAATAATAATGATAGCTACTTTGTTGAATTTGCTCCCACTACAACTAATAAAATTGATTATGCCTATGTGGAGAGTAATAATTTTATGCATGAGACTCATGATAAGCATGCTTTATGTGATAGTTATATTGTTGAGTTTGCTCATGTTGCTACTGAAAGTTATTATGAGAGAGGAAAATATGGTTGTAGAAATTTTCATGTTACTAAAACACCTCTCTATTTGTTGAAATTTTTGAAGCTACACTTGTTCTATCTTCCTATGCTTGTTACTTTGCTCTTCATGAACTTGTTTATTTACAAGATCCCTTTGCATAGGAAGCATGTTAGACTTAAATTTGTTTTGAATTTGCCTCTTGATGCTCTCTTTTGCTTCAACTACTATTTCTTGCGAGTGCATCATTAAAGCTATTGAGCCCATCTTAATGGCTATAAAGAAAGAACTTCTTGGGAGATAACCCATGTGTTTATTTTACTACAGTACTTTGTTTTATATTTGTGTCTTGGAAGTTGTTACTACTGTAGCAACCTCTCCTTATCTTAGTTTTGTGCATTGTTGTGCCAAGTAAAGTCTTTGATAGTAAGGTTCATACTAGATTTGGATTACTTGCGCAGACATGATTTCTTTGCTTCGTCACGAATTTCGACCTGCCTCTCGTAGGTAGCACGGAAAAATATGCCAATTTACGTGCGTGATCCCCGGATATGTACGCAACTTTCATTCAATTTGGGCATTTTCATTTGAGCAAGTCTGGTGCCTCAATAAAATCTATCTTTACGGACTGTTCTGTTTTGACAGATTCTGCCTTTTATTTCGCATTGCCTCTTTTGCTATGATGGATAAATTTCTTTGTTCCATTAATGTCCAGTAGCTTTATGCAATGTCCAGAAGTGTTAAGAATGATCGTGTCACCTCTGAACATGTTAATTTTTACTGTGCACTAACCCTCTAATGAGTTGTCTCGAGTTTGGTGTGGAGGAAGTTTTCAAGGATCAAGAGAGGAGGATGATACAATATGATCAAGGAGAGTGAAAGCTCTAAGCTTGGGGATGCCCCGGTGGTTCACCCCTGCATATTTTAAGAAGACTCAAGCGTCTAAGCTTGGGGATGCCCAAGGCATCCCCTTCTTCATCGACAACATTATCAGGTTCCTCCCCTGAAACTATATTTTTATTCCATCACATCTTATGTACTTTACTTGGAGCGTCTGTTTGTTTTTGTTTTTGTTTGAATAAATGCTTGTGTGGGAGAGAGACACGCTCTGCTGGTTCATATGAACACATGTGTTCTTAGCTTTTAATGTTCATGGCGAAGGTTGAAACTGCTTCGTTAATTATTATATGGTTGGAAACGGGAAATGCTACATGTAGTAATTGATAAAATGTCTTGGATAATTTGATACTTCGCAATTGTTGTGCTCATGTTTAAGCTCTTGCATCATATACTTTGCACCCATTAATGAAGAAATACTTAGAGCTTGCTAAAATTTGGTTTGCATAATTGGTCTCTCTAAGGTCTAGATAATTTCTAGTAAAGAGTTTGAACAACAAGGAAGACCGTGTAGAGTCTTATAATGTTTACAATATGTTTTTTATGTGAGTTTTGCTGCACCGGTTCATCCTTGTGTTTGTTTCAAATAAACTTGCTAGCCTAAGCCTTGTATCGAGAGGGAATACTTCTCATGCATCCAAAATCCTTGAGCCAACCACTATGCCATTTGTGTCCACCATACCTACCTACTACATGGTATTTCTCCGCCATTCCAAAGTAAATTACTTCATGTGCTACCTTTAAACAATTCAAAAGCTATT
>NC_061509.1:61788613-61844431 GCF_022539505.1 Lolium rigidum
ACTCTTTTTCTTTTTGTATTTTTCTTTCTTTTTCTCACTATGTAAGGATACTACTATCTATGTAAGTATGTCACACTTCTTTTTCTTATTTTTTTCACAACGAGCTTGCTTCGTAGCTTTGCTCAACGCACGCACACCCTCACGGTCGGGACGCTTGCGCAATGCTTCGCAACACTAGAAAGCCACTCTCGATGGGAAAGGTACGCAAAAGAGGCTAGGGCTACAAGTTAGGAGGCAAGTTATACCACTTGATGATGGTGGCCGACGATCTTGAACTTGCGATGGTGGTGGAAGGTGTCAAATGAACCGCTTGGATCCTCGGGGTGCCGTCGTCGTTGTCGATGTTGCGGAAGCTTTGTGGTAGCTGAAATGGCACTCAAACCGAAGTCCAAACACAAAAGGGATAGTACCAATGCGAAAAACGAAGTTAGATGTGAAAAATTTGGCCAGGCGGAACTTCCGGTGTCTGGGGGCGGAACTTCCGGTCCGGGGCGGAACTTCCGGTCCTGCCGGGCGGAACTTCCGGTCCTGCCGGGCGGAACTTCCGGTCGCAATCAGATCTGCGGGCTGTTCTTCGATTTGGGCGGAAATCCGGGCCGAAAATCTTCGAATTCGCGAAAAATTTGGCACTAAAAGTTGTGGGAAGAAGGGGGAATTGCAGATCAACACCAAAGACAAGTTTCTATTGGACCAAAACCACCAAAAACTCAACAAATCGCGAGATCCAACCAAGGCCAATTTGGGGCTATTTTTTGGGATTTTCGAAAAATTTCTCAAGAATTTTTTTGGGGGTGTGGGGGTCAAATCCGTGGCAATCAAGGAGCTCTTAATACCATATGATAAGGGCTAAGCCCAAGGGTGTGCCCGATCTTCACGGATTTGGGTGGAATTCGTGGGGGAGGTGGAAGAACGCGATGAACACGAAGAACGCGAGGGGGATCGTGGGATACAAACACACACACGCACACAAATCGGTTTGTCCTCGTTGGCCCGAACCACCAACTCGATAGAAGTTGCAGGAAAAGACCTTTCGGCAGAAGTCCCGCAAAAAGATCGACGAATCGAAATCCTATAGATCTAGAAGGGTGAAAAGACCAAAATCGATAGAAGTGCAAGCAAAAGACCCAAAGGTAGAAGTGCAAGCAAAAGATCAAGATTGGTAGAAGTCACCAAAGAGATATAATAGGATTCGATAAGGAGCCCGGGTGGGTACAAGATCTAAGATCTATGGCAGGGGTTCCCACAAGGGTCAAGAGCAAAGCTCAGGTTTAATTTCTAATCTCAGATCTGAGCCAACAAGGCTATTTGTAGTTGGTGGGGCGAAGGGGTAAGTTACATGCTGAATCTGCCAGTTTTGGTGCTGAAACGCGTGTAGGCGGAAGTTCCGGCCTCAGGGGCGGAAGTTCCGGCCTCAGGGGGCGGAAGTTCCGGTCGGGCGGAAGTTCCGGCCAACTTCCGGCCTAGTTCCGGAAACGACCGATTTCCTTGCAGTAACATCCCGGGGCGTTTCGGCGCATTTTCGAAACTAGGGCGGAACTTGGGCGGAAGTTCCGGTGGGCGGAAGTTTCGGTGGGCGGAAGTTCCGGTCGGATCCTTTTTTCTGGGCGCTGGAAGGCATCTGGGAGGCATCTGGCCGGAAGTTCCGGTCCTGGGGGGGGGGAGTTCCGGCTGGGGCGCTGTAGCTCCATCTTCTTCATTTCCAGCTCTCTCGCCATTGGCTTGGTCTCCATGGCTTGCGTCTTGGTCGATGTACCTGATTGAGCATAGGGTATTCGCATGAAGTAGCATGCCATCCAATGATGCATCAAATGTATACGTGGAAAGGAGCGAATTCACCTCTTGGTGTAGGGCTTGGGCTCGAGCTCGTGTCATTGGACCACGAGTAGGGCTTGTCGGTCTTGATGTAGTGTCGACCTTGGGTAGGGCTACATCATAAACTTGGTGGCGCGCTGCTTTCTAGGTGGCCCCCTTGATGATGATGTCGACACTGTCCTCTCCCGACGAATACTGGGCGTTGCAGATGAACAGTGTGTCACTCGATCCCAACCCATGCCTGGCGTCGCAGTTCAAGCAGTAGTACGAGGTCATCTCTTAAGATATGGGGTTATCGGATCCGACTGACATTGAAGACGTCGACCGAGGAGTTGAAGGCGAGTTCGTCGAGTCCGTTAGGCCAACTGAAAGGTCGACTGACGACGACATGCTTGCCTCTGTGGCCCATGGTGGTGATTTCCTTACTGACCTGGGGGCACATGGTTCTAGTAGTCGAAGAACTCCCTCTGCGATGACGTTGAAGTGGACGCTGCCGAACGTCATCTCCATGTTTCCTTGTAGATCTGAGAAAGTCGAGCGTGAGGAATCGCTGTGCGGCGTGAACTCGTAGGAGCCGAATCGAATCGGGCTTCCTAGACTTGGCGATGATGACGATGATGGTGTCGACGAAGCTGCCGACGACATGACTGGATCTGCCGATGTTGGGTCTTGTGCCGACAGGGTTCCCACAGACGGCGCCAATTGTCGAGGGTATTCCTCGGCAATGCCCTCCGATTGGGGCTTAGGGTGTATGGAATCCTGTAGGCTAACACGAGACATCGATGAACAGACAAGCGGGGAGAGCAATTTACCCAGGTTCGGGACCCTCGATGAGGTAAAACCCTTACGCCCTGCCTGTCTGATCTTGATTATGAGAATATTGGGTTACAATGGGGTGCCGAAGGTTTTGGCTGTGTTCTCGTCGAGAGGCTAAGTGCTACGATGACCTAGCTCTAGACTTCTGGTGGCTAAAGTTACTATGATTGATTCCGTCCCTCGGCATCCCCTCTCCTGGCCTTTATATAGGAGGCCATGTCTCAAGAGATCTGTCCGGGTACGACTAGGTTTACAAAAGGCCTAGCTCTAAACTTTCCTTGTTCGGCTTCCCTCTTGCCTTGTTCTTCAAGGGATCTTCTTTTGCACCGTCCTAGTGGCCCACCTTCCCGTCGGGTATCTTCATGGGCCTCCAGTTGAGCCGCACAGGATATGGCATTGTCAGTTACCCGAAGGTTAATGCCCACATCACTCGTCATTTATTCCAGTCACATATTCGATGAAAAGCATACTTCAAGGAAGTCAATAAATAAAGTTGAGCCTACACCCAAGTGCAAACACTCGGCTGTAGCCTCGGGGGCTACTCCCATCGGGAGCGCTGGTCGCGCACCCGAAGAAATGTAATCAATATAGCAAGCCAATACAGAAGGAGCTTCAAGATCCTATTCGACAAAAGATAGCAACCCGGAAAAAATGAAGGAGCATCAAGAAATAGAGCATTCCATTAGCCGAACCAAAGGCACTCGACAATATATTGTCAGAGCTCCTCAGTCGCGAATTAATCTCTGAATGCCGCAATACTTTGCGAAGGTAAGTCCCCAGGATCCGTCCTGCGCGGCGTGGCACCGCCTCTGACGGCGCTTTGCTACTTTTTCCGTATCAACAGATACGAAGAAAAATCCTAACGGACGCGTTAGGTACCCGATAAAACATGACTGGAATTCGGCATCTGGTAAGACCTTAAGCGGCACATGTCGAATTACGCCAGTATCCCGAATTCGTGTCCGGGGACGCGAGTTTGAAGTAAGTTTATACGGATTGCCACAAGTGCATTAACTGGTACCCGAGTTTTCGGATGAACCATCCCTATTTACCAATATCCCTATGCAATATAGAAGTCGAGAAAAATATAGTGTTTCCGTGCACTCGAAATATATGAAAAACAAAGAAATGAAGTCTGGATATTTCATCTGATTTCATCTTATTCTGCGACTCAAATAAATATAGCAAAGTTGTTTACCTAAAGCTTCGGCTTCATGAAGAAAAATGTATATCAAAATAAGATAAGATAGCAAAATAGTTTACTCGACCCGAGTTTTCGGGTTTTTCTCTTGCAGGTAAATATATAAAGGTTTGTAGACTCAACTCGACTCTGTGACTCGAGTGGAGCCTAATCCCATCGGGAGCGCTGGATTTTATTAAATCCTCTAACAGGAGTCGATAAAAAGAGGGGTTGCGCCCAGAAATATAGTCAAGTTCTTCATCGAGTAGTACAACTTGAGTCTATGCCAAAGTGCAAGCACTTACACATAGACTCGGGGGCTACTCCCATCGGGAGCGCTGCCGCACACCCGATAGAAAAAAATAATTTCGAGAATCGTCGACATCATCTACGCTACACATGATCTACGACATGGACCTCGCCTTGTATTTCTTCGACTTCAGAGATGGTTATGCTTGGAGTCTCTACGCAAGTCTTCGACTTCCTTAGACACTCGGGGGCTACTGACATGGGTATACCCTTCGGGTACCCATTATTAGTATACCTGGCTCAGCTCAGCCCAATATGGAGAAGGCCCAAACAAGGCAACCCGAAGAAGTAGTCGACTAGGACTCTTGTAAAACCCTAGGCTGGTTGCATATATAAAGCCAGCCAGGGCACCCAACAGAGAGAGAGGACAACAGATAGACAGCATAGCTCCGCCTACGGCGGCACCCTGTAAACATACATATGATCATATAGTAAATTGCTAGCAGCACGTAGGGATCCTCCACCGAGTGGACCCAAAGCTGGGTACGTCGTGTGCCTAATCTCGTTCCCGGAATCTCCATCGTCGCTCTCTCCCGAAACCCAAGTCTACAATACGTAGGCATTGCCGAGGTGATCCCTCGTCAACAAGGCCAGTGGAGAAGCACAAGAAGGATCCTAATGAAGAAGAAGGCCTCGTTTCCATTCTTGGTCGTGTAGGATCTGAGCTTGCGGCTGCCATCATCACAGCCGGTGAGAAATCTGCCCCTCAGCCACCTCTTGATGAAATCCCTGATGCACTATATGAAACTTTGTTGGGTATGGAAGGCTTTAGCGAGGCGCAAATTACTCACTATTTTGCTTTGGTTGAGAATCCTAAAAGTGCCAAAGCTTTCATGAAGATGGGACACACAGGTCAGTAGACTTGATGGCTAGGTACATCAACAAAGAGTGGAAAGATTAGATAAGGTCGAGTGATCTTATGTGTGTCGAACCTTATGTGTGTCCGAACCTTCTATGTATGTGATCTTATGTGTGGTCGAACCTTATATTCGTCGAACGAATATGTGTGTCGAAACCTTCCATGTTTGTGATCTTATGTGTGTCAAAAATTTCATTTTTGTGAGTCTTTATTACAATTATCGTAACAACTGATATATAATCGGTTGTTGTTGTGTTTTGGTTTGAATTTACTCGAAGATCTTTGCACAAATTTGAAATAACAAGGAAACTGTTTTCTCACTTTTTATGGTTCGTTCAATCAACCAAACATGAAAACTGGTTCGCACCATTTACTCAGACTCAAACAACCAAATACGAGAGTGGTTTGTTCCATTCACTCCAACCAATCACAAAACTCGGTTCGCTCCAACCAGACAACCAAACACTCAGACGAATGGGGTGGCCCGGCAAAATATGGTTGGCCACAACCTATGCAGTCTGAACCCCCAACCAAACTCATCCTAAGGGCATCTCCAACCTGGCGACCCAAACGGCCGCGCTGGGCCGTCCGTTTTGGGCCGTTTGGGTGGCCGCGCGGACTCCCGGACAACGGCATGCGTCCGCATGTCCGTTTGGGTCGCACGCTGCACCCAACGCGCGGAGGTATCGCATATTTGAAGAAAAACAAAAAAAATTAAAATGTAAATTTAAACTATATTTCATTAAGCATATGCCCTATTTTGGGAAAATTTGTACACAGCCCTAATTTGGGCAAATAACTAACAAAAGAAGCCCTCTATATGGGCTTTAAATTTAAAACAAATATAAAAAACCCTAATCTAGGGTTTGGTCGAGGACGCGGTGGCCGCCGGTGCGCCGCCTAGTCCCTGTGGCCATCGTCGCTGTCGGCGTCGACGATGTCCCCGGGCGGCGAGACACTATTGTGGCTCGACCGCGCCGGGGACTCCGGCCATGGAGACCACAGGGCCTCCTCCCAGGCGGAATGGGGGTCCGGAGCCGCCCGCTGCTCCGCCGCGGCAGCATGGAGCTGCGCCTCCCTTTCCTGCTAGGCGAGGCGCATGGCCTGCTGGCGCCTCCCCTCCTCCGCGCGGCGCCTGGCCTCCTAGCGCTGCTCCTCCTCCGCGCGGCGCCTGGCCTCCAGGCGCTGCTCCTCCTCGCGGCGGAGCCTGGCCTCCTCGCGCCGCCGCGTCGCTTCCTCCTCCCGGCGGGCCTGGGCGAACAACTCCCAGGCCTCGGCGTCCTCGACCGCCTGCCGGGCCTCCTCCTCCATCGCGGAGGTGCAAATGGCCGCTTGGAGTTGCAGCCACTTCGCTTCCTCCTCCGCCGCTGAGATGATGAGGGCGGCGCGGAGGTCGGGGTCCTCTTCGGAGGACTCCGGCTTGGGCTGCAGCAGCAGCGGCGCCGGTTGCGCCAATGCTGCGTCGCTGGGGGCGGCCTCTCCGATGTGGAGGCCGCCGCGGTTTCCTCCGGCGGCTGCTGCTGGCCTCCCCGTTGTTGGCTCCGGGAGCGAACCGTCGCTTCGGGGCCATGGCGGCGGTTGCGCTCGGGGAGTGTGCACTCGAGTGGGGAGTGGACTGGAGGGACAGATCCCTCCAGTCCACATTTAATAAGTCTCCCCGGTCACCGACAGGTGGGCCCAAGGGAGACGAGCAGGCCAGCAGCCGAACGCGACCGGACGCGCATCCGCGGCCACGCAAAACTGGCCCAGATTTAGGCCGGGTTTGCGTCGTTCCGGATCGCGGCCATCCGCATTTGCGGTGCGTCGCCGCGTTGGGTCGCGTATTTGTCCGGCTGCGCGAGCGCGGGATGGATCGCCGCGTTGGAGATGCTCTAAGTAGGAAGCCCAAAGTTGCAATAGTCAACCTATTCCAACAAAATCGACCCAGCGGACTACTATTTGAACGTGCATTCTCCAGTTAAACCCCTAAAACCAAAGGTTGAACTCAGTGGTGGACCCAAGCGTCTCTAAGCCTGGATGCGCACCCATACTTTCAGCCAGCGACGCAGCTTATTTTCATGAAAATATGATGAAAATTTAATCGAATTTACATTGTGCCCATACTTGATAAAAGTTATGTGTCTGCCACTGTTTGTACTCCCTCCGTTCCAAAAAAAAAGTACTCAACTTTATATAGATATAAAGGTATATAAATATATTTTAATTATAAATATCAGAGTACATGATCGATAGTGGCAGTAGCTAGCACTGAGGAACTCTGCCTTGGCCGTCAAGCGCCGGTTGCTTTCATCATCTTTCGCGGCGTCAAGAGCCTAATAAAACAATGATTCTGAACGAGACATCCGTGTCATGTCGCCGTCTTTTGCCCAGCAAAAGATATTCGGGTCATATAGAAACAACATGATGTCGTGGACAACATACGCACTTGAAAATGAGACATGTAGGCGATCCTTATCTTGAGACCAACGGGAGGTCCAGTCAGACGAGCTACACAATTGATTGGCAACCGAGAGCTATCGTATCACATCTCACACGTGCGCTTCAGGCCAATATTCCGGAGTGGTCTGTGTTTTGTGGTAACACATGGCGGACCTTGAAAGGAAAATGGTTAGAGCATCTCCAGTCGCGTTCCCCAAACCGCCCCCCAAACCGCGCCGGATTGAGCGTTTGGGGGACGTGTTTCGTTCGTGCTGCGTATGGGGGACGTCGCTCCCGCTTGCGTCCCCCAAACAAAATTTCGCAAATTTTAAACTTAACTAGATTCGATTAGATTCGTCCAAACTTACATAGATTCGAACGAAATTTGACTAACTTTAAAACTAAACCTAATCTAGAACCACTTGCGGCGGCCGGAGGCGTCGTAGTACCGCTCGGAAGTTGTACATCTCGTCGGTGACGACCTCCCGCTTAACGCGCTCGTCGACGGGCTCGTCCACGGGCTCGTCCTTCACCAAGCCGCTTGGTCCTGCCTCGCCGTCGTCGGCGAGGTCCACCGCCGGCTTGCCGGAGTCGCGGATGGACATGGCGATCGCCGCGTCCGAGTTGCCCTCCGGGCGTCCTTGTCGTCCATGGACGCCAAGAACGCCGCCCGCAGCCCTCGGGCGAGTCCTCGGGGCCGTCGCCGGCTGGCGATGAGCCGCTGCTGCCGCTCGTACTCCGCCGGCCAGCCGCCGCCCGCGACGCTTCCTCCGGCTCCTCCTTCACCTCCGGCCGGGATGAGCGAGGCGCCGCCGCGCCTCCCTTGCCGCCGCCCGTCGCCGCTACCGCCACGCCTCGTGTTGACGGGCGTCGCCGGCTCCTCCTTGACCTCCCGTTTGGGAACGGTGTACGGCGCCGACCGGTACGACGAGGACGGCGTCGATCGCGCCGGCCCCGAGGAAGAAGAGTGCGAGGAGGGACGAGTACGTCGTCCTCCTCGGCTGCCATTGAGGAGACGGCGGCGGCGACGACGGCATCTCCGGCCTTGGAGCGCCGTTGCGGAGGCCGCGGATGACGTTCTCGAGGGTGCGCCCGAACGCCCCGGAACCGTGGCGCGGCCTTCCCCGTTCCAGCCGTTGGGCCCGCCGATGAGGCCGGTGGTGCTCGTGCATCTCGACGTCGTACTTGGCCTTGAAGTACGTGACCCACCGGTCGTCGTTGTCCTTGGCCGCCCATGTCGGATCCGCCCGCTCCTCGGCGGTGAGTTGAGCCCGACGGGCCTTGATGGCGTCCCACCATTGCTCGCGTGTCCGGCTTCGGCGGCGGCGGGATGCCAATGCCGTTCACGGTCATCTTCCGGCCGCCCGGCCTTGGCGAGCCCGCATGTCCGGCGGGACCGGATACCGGGCGTGGTGCGGCCGCCCACGCCTCCGCCACGGTGAGGCCGCCGCGGCCGAAGCCGTTCGCCGCGGCGATCTTGCGGGAGGACGAGCTCGACATTTTTTGAGCGGCGAGGAGAGGATCCGGGAAGCGAGGCGGCGGCGACGAGAAGGATTATGATGAGCGGCGATAACCGGAGGGCGTCTTAAAACGACGGCGGCAGCCGGGTGGTTGCACGCAATAACTCCGGCGCGGACGGCCACGCGGCCATGCACGACGAGACGCGTCCCTCGCGTCGCTCGGGAAAACAGGGACGCCATTAACGTCGCTTGACCAAAGGTAGGCGACGGGGTTTTAGCCTTCCGTGCCGCTGACGCGTCGGGCCCGCGTCGGTTGGCCTCGCGTTTCGTTGTGTCCGGCGTCCCCGGAGCGTCCCCTGTGGGACGGGGACGGGCTCGGGGCGCCGGACACCGTATCGGGGCGCGCCGGACAAAAATGGGCTTTCGGGGATGCGGCTGGAACGCTTTTTTTGTCCGGCGCGCCCCAAATCGCTTTGGGGGACGGTTTGGGGGACGCGACTGGAGATGCTCTTATGTCTAGGACAGACAAATCAATACACAGTGCGTCCAGTGACCGATTGAAGTCGAAAATATTGTTGAAGCCAGACCAACATATGACCTCCGTCTATTTTATACGACACCCCCAATATTTTGGTTTAGTGAAGAACATTGTAACACTTATTGCTTAGTGATTTAGGCACATTTGGCCCCCTAGTAAAGTTTACACCATCTTGCCGTTGCAGTCTAGACAAGCGAAGTATACAACGTGGCAACTGATGATAATTATTTCGTTTTTTAGTGGTGATGATAAATATTTGATGTCACTGGGCCAGAGCTGATTATTACCCTGAAGAACTGACGAGATGAGGTGGGCCAAGAATTTATCACAAAACATCCCTCACAGATTCCATCAGATTGACCCTATCATGCTTTGTCTAGTCTGCTTTATGCAATTTGAGGTGGGCCAAATAAGTCACCCCACATTATTATTCATCAATGATGAGTCAGGAAGCACTGAGAAGTGAGAACTAACCAGGAGTAAACACAACACAACGTCAACTTCTCAATCTGTGAACTGTTCAAAACAGAAAATCCTCGACATGTGAATAGTTAGTTTGAAATGAACTCAAAACAGAAGAAAAACCAGTGGATTTTTGCTCAATAGAACGAATTAATTGAATAGAGAAGGCATGCCTTCTTTGGGACAATTGTCATTACAGAGTTGATGCAAGATATACAGAACAGTTTACCAGAGTCCTCATGTTGTCACCAGAAGCCCAATATTCACTCTCATCATCTACATCTGGCACTTTTATCCCCCTATGTTTTGCTTACAATCGCTTCAAGCTCTTCTTCCTCGCATCCACCTTCTTCTTATCGACTGGCGCTTTTGTGGCAACAGGTCCTTCCTTCTTGGGCAATGCTGCAGATGTACCAACAGCGGGCTCGGCAGGAGCATTCTGATCCTGTGAGTTTGAACCGAGCACTTTGGTGGCAGCAGCTGTAGCACATAATGTCGTGGGTGCCGATGGTGCAGTTTCGCCGAGATTTGTGCTTGACTGATCCACGTTTACAGCTGTGGTTGACTCGGAGATACTTCCACTCTTGGGCTTACTCTTGGGTTTGAGGGCATGAATGCTGGTGTATAACCTGCATATGGCGCGTGTAGACAATTAGGTAGTGCTCTGAATTGTCAAAATCTACAGCTATGGTATCTCCAAAAAAGAACATAACATTTAGCTTAATACTCCAGATTTTGCAGCACTATAGTATAATCGACGCTGGACAGGCATAATACTCTAAATTTTGGAGCACTATAGTACAACAGACGCCTAGGTGGATGCAATACTCTAATTTTTACCAAGGAATGAGAAAAAAATGACTCCCACATATAGTGCAGGCAGGTAGGTAGGATGTCTTCTAGGTGTCCCTAGTCTATATTGACACAGTGATACTCAATGAAAAGTCAAAAAGGTAACCTTGCATGCCGTGCATAGTCCTCATAGTTTTCAAGTAACATCTTTCCAGCCTGCTCATTGAGCGCAGATTCTGGGAATGGTTCAATCAGTAGGCATCTCACCACCTATCAGACGAATAAAAAGAAGCTGAAAGTCATTAATCAATAGTTACACCTGATGTATGCACTAGGGCCAAGCAATGATGCAGCATGCACTAACCAGTAGAACATGCCGTAATCCATGAGTAGGATTCCAGTCCTTTTTCAACGTGTTAACACAGATTTCACCTCTGCTTGATATATTTGGATGGAAAATTTTGGTCACGAAAAATCCTAAGAAGTGAAAGACAGGTCAATATTTGTTTTACGAAACAATCAAATAGAGGACAAAACACAATTACTCAGGCTTTGGATGAGCACAAAAGATACACAAAAGATAGTCAGACCTTTTGGTGGAGATTGAGGGAAGTCACAGGACAAGACTAGCTTCATCCGGAAAATCCCGTTCTCGTACGGAGTACCGCCTGCGAATCATTTCAAGATCCAAATTTCAGAAATTAACATAATAAAGAAGCACATATTGTACAAACTCAGAATATGACATATACTTCTGAAAATAGACACACTTTCAGTATCTAATTATGAACACAAGCAACATATGAAAATCACGTAAAAAGTTAAAAATAAATGCAATTGGAGGGGAACAAGCATTAGAGGAAACACATAAAAAATGTAGTGTTTTTCAATATCAAAACCTCTTAAGTGAACCTTACCAGGTCCCTCTATGTCTGCAGAAATACTCGTGAAGTCGTCGTCATTCACAATCACTCTGATCCCTTCTGGAGGCGATTGGTCAAGATTCTTCAATTCTTTAGCCAATTGCCTAATGACATTTGGTGGGAGGTTTTCATTGGTTGCCTTCATGAAAATGAACACTCGACATTAAAATCATGTGAAGAGCACATCATCATAGCAGAATTTTGTCATCAACATCAAACGTTTTGCCACGAAAAATGAACTGTAATAATCACCATGGAAGGAAGGCAGCAAATAGCTTTATTCTAGCTTCGTCAGCAACTTTGGTGAGGATATCCTTCCACAATAGTGATAAACTTCCTGATAACAGATGCAGCCTACAGAAAACAGCAATTAACATCATGATTGGGTAGAAGCCGCAAAGAGATGACCATAATAGCATAATTTATAAAATGTCTTGAGTACATGATTTTCAGTTTTAGAATAGAAGATATTATGAACAACAAATCTTATACTTAATTACACACATGGTTTCTGCAATACATCTCTCGGATTCTCAGGCACACAATTAAGTGACTGAAAGATGGAAGGGTGCAAGTGGGTGGTTCTACATGTGAACATAAGGGATACTATTTTTTCTAAGAATTTTGGGAGAAAAAGTTATAACAGCTCCTTTTGTTAGTTACCTTAGTTACATTTGGTGATTAACACGAATTTTTCTCCTCTTCGCAAAAAATATGGCTAGTTTCACTACATGTGTTTCTATCTTTCGAACACATCTGTTTTCATTTGTTTAGAGTATTAACATAGCTTGTTTCATGGCAACTCGCTAGCAGCTTTACCACTATTATCTTTTCCTAAATGGACTAGGAAATTGAGCATCTACTGTTGGGGCTTGAAGAAACATACAAAACAAATTGCGCAGACAAAATAGTTCTAGAGGACTCAAATCCTATGCATATAAGGCTAGACTCCGCTCATAGTATCGGATGTGAATTCTTTGATTTTAGTTACTTCCTAATGAACACATGCCTCCCCCTGATAGCTCGGCGATTGGTAGTGGTGTTGCAGCTCTAGGCCATTCTTGTTGGTGGTTGGGTCATCGTATCGGATGTGAATTGTTTGATTTTAGTAACTTCCTAACGAACACATGCCTCCCCCTGGATCGGCGATTGGTAGTGGTGTTGCAGCTCTAGGCCATTCTTGTTGGTGGTTGGGTTTCTTTCGAGGTGAAAGCCGTGCTCGGCGTCAGCCCTGGTCGTTGTTTCGCTCCCTAGAGGTGTTTTTGTGGATACCTCTCCCTCATAATTTGGTGCCTCCAGATGAAAATCTATATCCTTGATCGAGCAAAGGTGACGCTCTCTCCTTGCGGCGTCGCTTTGGAGTCCGGTTCTACAACGTTGCTTCAGGCCTGCATCTGGGTCTCAAGTCGCATTGTTGATGGTAATACATTCGTGAAGTCATCCTTGTGATGGAGTCTCGGCTAGGGTTGCCCTAAACCAATGATGCCCTGTGTTGTTTCGTCATCTAAAGGCATGGAGTTCAAGCTACGGAGACCCTTTCTAGACTTCAGATTAGCTTGAAGCTCCAGTTTCATTTCATTCTTTGTGGGTGTCTTTCTTTTCTTTGCCATGTGCTTGCATTGTAAGCTGATATCCTCAGCATGGTGATGTGTGTGACCGTTAATGGCTTTATTAATTTAAAGTCGGGCGAAAGCCTTTTATTTTATCTAAACAAACTAACACATGCCTGATTGGTAATGCCACACATGTTATGCCAGTAGCACTTTCCAATCCAGACACGCATAGAACCTAAAACCTATAGGATTATTTTTCCTAACACATGCCTGATTGGTAATGCCACACATGTCATGCCAGTAGCACTTTCCAATCCAGACACGCATAGAACCTAAAACCTGTAGGATTATTTTTCCAAACTTACACATCCAAGACGGTAAGGGATTGAGGGAAGGGGAACCAACATAGTAATAAACCTAACAGTTCAATGTGACAGAGTGACAAAAGCGCGCAATAGGAAGAAATTAAATCACAATTCCGTAGGTAAACCTAACAGAAACATCCCAAACGACTGGCCATTTGGTCCTATTCTTGCAGGAGATGACTACTTGCACCCAAAACTAATTAGAATACATACACCCTTAACCCAGTTTTTCTTCCATGGATACATAAACCTTAACCCAGTCCACCCTCCATGGATGCATACCATCTAAAGATCAGGATTAGAGTTCCCCACCAAAACCATCAACTCCCCCCAACCTCTTGGTTTCTGAACATCGTGTCTACACCTAACACATCCAACTCAGATGAACGAACCATGAAGCAAGCATTTCCAGATCCCAGCCCTCTGTCTCTCTTCCGGAGAAACCATCACCGGAGCAGATCAGCTCAACTTCTCACAGACTGCTATCTCCTACAATGTGAGTCTAAGTATGCGTCTAATTACATACAGTAATGCCGAGCCGATCGAGGACAGTACCGCGAGTTCCCCCCTAGAAATCTCGCACCACCCGGACCTCACTTGACAGAACGGGCAAACCCCGCCACTCGCCTGCTCATTCCTACCCAATTCGCGAAACAATCCAAAATCGCCACTCGCCCAGACTCGAAAACCTCCCAAATTCGCTAGTCCTACCCCACGGATCGAACTAAACTATCAGATCACGAGCAGGCGCCGCGAGAACCGCGGAATGGCCCGGAGCAAATCGGCTCGAACCGCAGGGAGAGATGAATCGGGGGAGGGATCGGCGAGTTACCAGAGGGGACGCGGCCAATCTGGGGGGCGGCGTCGGATCGTGCCCAATGATTGAGGGCTCGTGGAATTTTGGGGGAAAGCAAAAAAGCGAGAGGAGGGAGAGCCGAATGGGATGGGTGACGTGGCTGTCGACCGAGCCACGGAGGGGCTGGTACTTGTAGGGCGTGAGCGGGAGGGAGGAGCGTGCGAGCGCGTGAACGGTCGGAAAGTGTGTAGCCGTTGGAGCCGCGCCGCGCCACGGGGCGATTTACACAAAAATAACCCAAAAGTGGAAGAAAAGCACAGACTGACCCTCCGGCGAAACTATTTCACCAATCTAACCCTTTGCGTGGCGCGCCCTCCGGGCGCCACACATGCCCATGTGGCTCCCCTCGCCGGCGCCAGCCGACCCGCCCGACGTGGCTCCATCGACGCCGAGCTGGCGCGCCCATCCGACGTGGCGGCATGTGTGGCGCCCTCCCAACGGCGCCACACATGCACTTGTAATCCCCCAAAACATACCGTAAGACAATTCCTCCGGGACTTAGCCGTTTTGCGAGGCTCGATGTGTGGCGCCGATGCCACGGCGCCACACTAGCATGTGTGGCGCCGATGCCACGGGCGCCACACATCCACTTAAGTGTGGCGCCCGCGCCCGCCCCAGACCCGACCATCTTCTTCTCCGTTTCTTCTCCTCTCTCCCTCTCTCCCCAAGGCGGCCGGCGGTTCCTCCTCCTCCCTCTCTCTCCCCCAACAAATCGGCCACAAATTCATCGGATCCGACCGGCCAATCTCTTCCCATCCATTCCTCAAGGTAATCCCCTTCGAATCCCTCACATTCATCCACTAATTTCATAGATCTTGCTAGATTTACACATGAACCCTAGACATGGAAACTAGATTTGAAATGGCTATGTATGTGTTGAATGTGTATGTGTAGGAACCCTAGATATGTAGGAACCCTAGATATGTAGGAACCCTAGATATATAGGAACCCTAGATGTGTTGAATGAAATTTTACATGTATGTGTTGAAATCCTTATGTATGTATGTGGTGAAAGGCAAAATTGGAGCTTAGCAAATGCATTCTATTGTCTTACATATGTCTATTATGTGCCTAGGAATGGTATGTCTTACGAAATTCATATGTGTGATGTATTTGGATATGAACTCTCATGTATGTGTGATGTATATGTGATTCGAAAGTTAGATATATTCTCATGTATTCTTGATGGAATAACTCATATTTGTTAGGAATGTATGTGTGATGGCTTATTTGGATATATTCTCATGTATGTGTTGCTCATATTTGGTATGAATGGCTCATAATATGTTGTATGTGTTGCTCATACATGTAGGATGGTGTGGCTTCTGGATGAAGAGTACGACAGGGAGCACCGGGCTGTTCATATGATCGGAGAGGGGAACGGATCTTCACCCTTTGAAGATTCGTTACCATGGCACACCGGATATACCTTATGACGAGAGGTACACGGAGTTCATCCGGCCTACCGGTCTTATGCCGTTCATATCCCTTGTAAGCCGTGGGGGCCACACATGAACCCCTCGGCACTCACCGCCCTTGTCGACCGGTGGAGGCCGGAGACTCACACCTTCCACTTGAGGGCCGGCGAGATGGCCCCTACTCGCGCAGATGTTTCCATGATCCTTGCACTACCTATTCGTGGCGAGCCACCGTGTATGAACACAGCCTTCGATGGGTGGCGCCAGCAGATGGTGGGGCTTATTGGCGGTGGCTCCTCCGCCGCCGAGAAAATCCAAAGGAGAGAGTTCCCGCCGGCGCGTCTTTCACTTGGATCGAACTAACTTTGCGAATGCCCCATAGAGGCCGACGAGGACACTCTGAGGACGTACGCCCGCGTGTACTTATGGTACATGATTTCCGTGACTCTCTTTCCCGACAGTGGGGGTAAGCCGGCCCATTGGTGTTGGCCGAAGGCGCTTACGGTGTTGGACGCCCGGTGGAGTTGGGGAACAGCGGCACTTGCCTACCTCTACCGGCAGGTGATGATTTGTTCTATGTACTATTTTCCTATAGTAGTGCGCTACACAAAGTAGTAACCAAATATCTTATGTACGCAGTTGGACGAAGCTTGTCGCAGGATCGGGAGCAAGACTTGTCGCAGGATCGGGAGCAAGACTGGGAGCGGCGGTATTGGTGGATGCATGCTCCTACTTTCCGTATGGAGCTGGGACCGCCTATCGGTTGGGCGTCCTGGGGTACTCAACGAGACGCCATGGCCTCATTTCCCTCACTTTCCTCGATCGGGAGCCCACTTGGGCATACCTTTGGGACAATGTCTCGGAGATGACGAGCGATCCAATGGTCATGTACTGGGCAGTACACTGCGGAGTTGGACACTCTTACCGCTGAGCAGTGTAACCGATCACCGCGGAGTTGCAATCCTAGTTTTGATTGATTCTACCGGCATCTACTAAATAATTGTATGCTGCGAGTGGAATGGGAGCCATATGGTACCTACTACCGTATTGGCGCGGCGATGACCGACCTAAACCCCAAGTGCACGGAGGAGGCGCGGTTCCGGCGTATGCGCTGCCCACTCATATGCATGTGGCTTGTTGAACACCACCAGCCGCAAAGAGTGATGAGACAAGTTTGGGCCGTATCGGGAGTGCCCACCAACGTGGCAAGACACGGACAAGGCGCTTCACGGTGTAAACTTCGGAATCATGCGATGGAAGATTCTTGATAGAAGAGGTACAAACTAACTTGTTGATTCTTGCGGGCTTGATAGGCAGCGGCAGAGGAAGATCACAAATTGGCCAGTCCATCATAGCGGCCACATCACAGCCGTTCCAACACCGCTTGGAAGCGGCACGGAATGCTGGCCCCGAGCGGATTGTGCCTCACGACTTCACCGCTTTCAACAACTACCTCGAGTGGTTCCATCGGAACACGCGTATCGAGTTAGTGAAGCGCGCGTATCGTGAAGAGATCTTGGACGACCCCATCCGAGCTTCGATGAGGTTGGGCAAAGCCAGCACGACACTTTTGCTCGCAGAGGGAGATCGACTTCTATTGCTTCCGAGCTGAACTTCGTGGTAATGGATTCTCTCACTAACTAGTACATCATCTAGATTGCCATGTGCTCGCTTAAATTGTGTATGCTATGTTTGTCACAGCGGGAGGAGATCCGTAAAACAGCCGAGGAGTGCGAGGTTGTGTGGGAGCAAGAGCCACACAGATGAAAAGCCTGTCGGACCGTTGCGGAATTTCGTTAAGGTATGATCAGCAACTTTGAATGTACGCAATTATGTGCTGGTGGCTTTGTAACCGTGAGTTCCATGACGCAGAACACTGCACGAAAGATGCGGCGGTTAGCGAACTTGCTAGGTTGCCGCGAAGGCGAAATCCCTACATCCTCCTCTTCGAAGAACATGTATGGACTATTTTGTTGCTGCGAAACATGTTCTTACTAATTTCAACTTTTGTAATCTCATGTGTTCATGTTTGTGCAGATTCCTCCCGAGGACGACCTAATTCCGAGTCAAGGCGTACTTCCGAAGCGTACCTCCAAGCAACGGTCAGCTTACCGCTTGAAGCCAAGGGGCAAGGCTCCAAACCGGTACACTCCGGAAGATTATGTCAACCGAGGAAAGAAGGTTGTCACTGATGACGGGCCGCCGCGGAGATCAGCTATGTCGAGGATGAGGAACGACGAGCCGTTCTCTTCAGAGGAGGAGGACGAGGAGGAGGAGGAGGAGGAGCAGGAGCAGCAGCAGGAGCAGCAGCAGGAGCAAGCAGCAGGAGCAGCAGCAGCGAGAGCAAGCAGCAGGAGCAGCCAAGGCAGCGGACGAAGAGGATGGCCGTCCGGAAGCAGCCCACGAGGACGGCACGTCGAGGACGCAACTAGGATGTGCTACGTGTTGTTGTGAACTCTATATTCATAAGTATCGATTTGTGAACCCTATGTCATTTCGAACCATGGTCTGTAATGCTACTTGTTGTTTGAATCTACGTGCTACAATGTGACCTATGAAGTGTTATATGTGTATGTCATGAAATTGCTACTTGTTGTGTCCAATGTTGTACTCAGTAATCGTTGGAGTTTGGTAGGATTTTTCGGGTTTTTAACAAAAGTCAGTGTGTGGCGCCCTCCACTCTGGCGCCACAAGTGCTAGTGTGGCGCCCCTGGCATCGGCGCCACACATGCCAACCTATATGAACTATTGGGTCGAAAACATCCAGGGGCTTCGGACGATAAGTCCTTAGCCGTTCTCGCGAGCCTCTATGTGTGGCGCCCGTGGCATCGGCGCCACACATGCTAGTGTGGCGCCCGTGGCATCGGCGCCACACATCGAGCCTCGCAAAACGGCTAAGTCCCGGAGGAATTGTCTTACGGTATGTTTTGGGGATTACAAGTGCATGTGTGGCGCCGTTGGGAGGGGCGCCACACATGTCGCCACGTCGGATGGGCGCACCGCGCTCAGCGTCGATGGAGCCACGTCGGCTGGGTCGGTGGCGCCGGCAGGAGGGAGCCACATGGGCATGTGTGGCGCCCCTGGGAGGGGCGCCACACAAAAGGGTTAGATTGGTGAAATAGTTTCGCCGGAGGGTTAGTCTGTGCTTTTCTTCCACTTTTGGGTTATTTTTGTGTAAATCGCCGCGCCACGGCGGCGCCAGCAAGGCGATGAGCCTGGTTTTTGAAATTTATGGCAGCTGCGGCCAGCGACCGGGATCGAGATGTGGGTGTGATCGGGATCGCTGATTGGAGGTGGACCACCGGTTCTTGGTGGCAAGAAGACGAACGGGAAGGATGAACGAATGATGAGAGCGGCGCCGGTTCTGGATTAGTGAGATCATTTGCAACTCGATGTGGATCGGGGGTGCTAAAATTCTCGAGAAAATACACTAAAGTCCGCAAACCGATCATGTGATAAACAATAAAACAATTCCCGTGATCTTTTGAACCATAATAATCTGATAAGCACGGTCTCGGATAAAACCTTAAACTTTTCGGTGAGCATCCTAACTTTCTAATCCTACTATTTTCGCTTGTCGGGTCCTAAAATACTGATCAGGAAATGATGATGCGGGGTCTAACATGAACACAACTCCCAATGCCGGTTGCATCTTTCCTCTTATGTACACATGGGAGGGGGTAAGAAAAAGGAAGAGATTAGGCAGAATGCTGGTGAGAAACTCAGCTCGCTAGAGCCACAAAGGTGGAGGATGTCGAGTGGTAGCAAGGATGAATCGAGGGAGCCTAGCGGTGGGCTTGGACGCCGCCGTGAAACCGCGTGTTTGCGAAATCGAGCGGTTGGAGATGAAATAGAATTTCTACTTCGGGTGTTGATTTTAGGGATTACGAATCTAGGATTCAATTCATACCACCGCTCTAAGATCAAGGTTTAATAAACTTTAAAGTAGTAGACTTTGCTCATATGAAAAGGATTCGATGCGAGTTGGCCTTGTCGTTGGACCAGACACTCCGCAACAAAATTTAAGGTCCAAGGTTTGACCCATACCTACTCTCATATGATAATGAGTGAACCTATAGGTGCAAGTTACTATTGGTCGCTAAGCTGATAAGTAGTATGTCTAGTTGTGCGGTTTTCGAATATAGTACCTTTCCTCAAAGTGTTGCATAAATAACATTGTTGTGGGGATAGCTAAATCCTACCTAGGGGGTCCAACACACGTTCATGCATGGCACCTAGATGGCATTGCCATCAAGATCAAAACAAGACTAAGACAAAGATCCAATTAGTTTATGGCCCCGGGGATGTTTGCAAGGCTTGGGGTTTGTAGCCACTAGTTAAAACACTTCTCTCACAAAAGTTAGTGGGTATTGAGATGGCATTTTTCTTGTACCTAGCCATCAATAAAGATACCATCTTCGACATTTCTCCCAGCATAAGACTAAGTCATGCTCCCACAAGGTGACCGAGACCTACTCAAAGAACATTGCCTTGTTAACTCTCCCATGGTGTAAATTGACCTTCTCCATAAGGCCAACTCACATGCCCTTTACTTACCACAATATCACTTATTTTGAAACTTCCGACAGTAGGAAAGGTTCCTAAACTACAATATGACATGACCACGCTACACGAGATACCCCTACTTTCTCGTTGTTCGATTACAACAACATGTGCAATTTATACAAACAAGCTATAATAAAATCCACTCAAAATGATCTCACGAGATTCACACAAAACCATCTCACGTGTTTCACATCTAAGGATCACGATTCATATTATACTAATAACAAGTTCATTTAACCGAAAGCAAAGGACATCTCAAGTTGATAAGATCTAGCATGCAAGCATGCAACGTACTATTAGAGACCCACGATACCGTGTTTTCTCTATAGAAATTCATCATCACACGGGGTGATAACGAGAAACATGGGCTTCCCCTTTGCGATTGTTGTAAGCCTAAATTAGTTTTGAAAACTTGGTTACAAACTGCAAAATCGTTGAGAAAAGCAAGCACCGTAGGCACGTGTAAGAGAGCTCAATACAACACAAAACATAGAAACAACATCTCATGAAAGCTTGGCCAACATTTCTTTCGGTCTCTCTACATATTCTCATTTCTACTTTACCTCTCCTACTATTCAACGATTATCTCATCATATAATTATTAAAAAAACTAAGATAGAGATAACATGTTGACCAATTAAAATTTGAATAATGCAACATGATAAAAAAACAAGTAAAGTGATTGAAGAACATATGTAAAATAAAAGTACACAATCATGGTTGTTGAAAGCATGCAAGCTTCTTAAAAGTTTTTTGAAGCCTAAAAGGATCAATGTTGTTGACTATAAATGTTGACCGTGAATTTATAAAGTAATTTCCTTCTCTAAAAAAACCACCTAGATAGGGAAATGCCTTTTCAAATTCAATGGCTTAGTAGTTTCAGTATGAGATGTTGTAGCCAATATCCATTCATTAAATTGGTTTAAGAACAAAGAGTTAGCAATGTAGCCGTCTACTCATAATGCAAAGCCATATACTAATAATTGTTGGGGAAAATATTACCTTCACTAATCTTCGTGATATTGTAACTCAAAGTCCACGTACATAAAGCAATGACGCAAGAATTTTTTTGTGGTCGTAGGAATGGCTAACAAATAATGGTCCATCTAGAAAAATATCTTATTAGATACATATGAGGGATAAGTATATCATAACAACTATATAAACCATCCAAGTTCTCTACAAGTGAACAATACAATCAAACTTGGTATAATTTAACAAAGTCTTTTTAAAGTGCAACTCAATTCAACAACTTTTTTTTTCAAGAAATAGCGACTTTGTGCAAAACAAAATTCATGTAGCCGAGAGTTAGTAACCAATTTAAAATAAATTCTTGATTCTTGGACAAGAAAATGTGGCTATTTTATAGAGATTAAGTTAGGTCATTGCAATGTAATAAGCACTACTAAAGCTTTGTATTTTTCTAGTGTGTGCACTTGAAATGATTTAATTCATAACGTGAAGCATATCATGAAATCTAGCATATAAATATTTTGTAATTATGTGTTAAAATTTAGGACATAGGTAGTAACATCATGCTACAAGTATGTAGACACAACCAAGATTATTTATAAACATGTATATTGAGCATGTCCTAGTGAGAATAGAAACCGGTAAATAGAATAAAAGGAAATAAGAAAAACCACAATACATGCCACAATGGTGATTCACATTTCAGTATCGCATAGGTAAGCTAGATTGTTGATTGCTTTATGCTTGGGTAAGAAGCTGAATATACAAAAATCAGAACATATTAGTTTTAACAAATTGATTTATGTCATATAATAGAGTAGAGTAGCTTAGGTTGGTTTACATACCAGGTACCAAGTCCCAGCCTTCCAAACACATAATAAGGACATCAATATGCCCAATCTTCAACAAACACATAGAAGTGAATATTGGTAGTTTGTCGTGTGAAATTGCAGATAGTGCAAAATATGTTGTGGAATCGACACTCCGCCAATTTAGTATGTAAAATTTAATATACTAGCTTGTTACAACTCACAACCACATATTATACTTTTTTATGTTGTAGAAAATCAATGTGCAAGGTTGTGGAAGCACATGAGAAATCAACCAAATATTACTCGTGAAACTTCCATCTCTTAGATAACAACTGAACCCTAACTCATCCCATCTTCCCTAGCTTTGGTCCCGCTGCCCATCATAGCAAAACGAAACATTAAATCAAGAACTTCAAGATCCAAAAACAAGATTAAAAAAACACAAAAAAATATACTCAATGTTTAAAAGATAGTTGTCTACATGGCAATTTTTTTGTCATGTTGATAAACACGAAGTTCATCAACACATAAAGAATCACAACCAATACACGCAAGAGTACATGCTACTAGCGACATCAAAGTACTTTACATTACCCACACCTTGCGGATCACATCAACGCCGTCCACGTACTCAGTGGTGATCACATATTCAACACATACAAAATCAAGAAATGTCAACGACAATGTTGAATGGCCTAGTCTACTAGACAAAATTTTAGACATATCTCTTGCTACCTATCTCATGCAAATAAACGTTCATCCTCCAAACAACAGGGAAGGTTGGAAATTAATGTCATGGGACCGAGTATCTCAAAACAATCAACATATCGTCGGTAAACTTCCACCATCATTTCATCATGTGTGAAAATGAAAATTTTGACCTTTTTGGGAAGTTTAGACAAAAATTAGCCCTCGTGAAAAATAATTCTGAACTTGACCTTTCTTCTGAGTGTTTTAAGTTGGGGTGTTGAGGTTAGAGGGGTTAAGGACTTTAATTCCCTCGTATGGTTGGTGGGTATGGGAATTGATTAAGGAGGGAATGAAGGGAGTATACTCCGACGGGTCTCTTACCCGTAGAGGGCATCATAATTAGTCCGAGGAATGGGAATTGAAAAAAAAAATGATCTCCGTTCGTTGCACACGCTAAGAGTATGCATCTCCCACAAACACACAAGCGAAAGAAAAATCGTTGTCCAATTCCCACCACTAATTCCCATCCCACACCAAAGCGTGTGATTAGGACTACTAATCAATTTCCCAAGACTAATCCCTCGACAAACTTTCACCTCTAAACCCCTATGCCTATTCACTGAAGCTGCCAAACACGCTGAGACAAGTAAGAGCATCTCTAGCAGAGCTCGTAAAAATGCAAACCGAAAACTCGAGTTCAGTCTTCCAAAAACGTGTTTACGAGTCGCAAAACGGTTGGCACAGAACATACCCTGTAAACTAAAATTGAAAAACGGAATATTCAAAAAATTATCTTCTTCGTAAGAAATGTCCGCGCTACTGTCTAGATCTCCTCGCGGCCGCCGCCCAAGCAACAAAACGGAATATTCGCAAAACAGCCGCCGTGAGCCGCATATTTCAAGCAACAAAGCACAATGCCGCGAATTTCAAGGCAAAGCAGCTATAGTACATGCGCGTGTGCGCATCCGCCTGAAGCATGAAGCAGCTAGTACATGCGCGTGTGCGTATCTGCCTGAAGCTTGATGGTGGCGGATTCCAGGAGATCTAGCTATGCCAACAGCTCGATTGATAATTAGAATTAGTACCACCACCAGCTATGGAATCGATTGATATTTGCTGAGAATTGACATAGATATGGTTGGAATTGGAGCAGGCTGACAGAATATTTGATCGGCGATGCACACTTTTAGCAAAAGCAGCGAGAAATCGGCGGCTGAAGGCGGTTGTACGGACGACAGCGCTGGAGAAATCTATTCGGTTTTGAGCCTGTAAACTGCCCTTCAGTCTGTATTAATAGGGATTGAGTGTGAAATTTTTTGGGCCCTTGAGAATGTTTTTTAGGCCGAGCAGCGAGTTCAGTCTCTGTTCTGCCCCACTTTTGACCCGAACCCGTAAATCGGCCGGAAAAATACGGTTCTGCGTGATTACGGGCTCGTTAGAGCATCTTTAACAGAGTCCGAACTCGCGGCCAAAACTGAAAAAGTCCGACGAGAATAGGGGTTCGGTTCGAAGATGGGCCGAACATAGCCCGAACTCGCGGCCCGGCACGTAAAACGAGTTCGGTCCCCCGAGAAACCAAGCGGATGCCCCGTATTAAAAGGGGCCGCGGAGGGGAGTTCGGCTCCTAAACCCTACTCCCCTCCGCCGCTTTCACTCCCGCTGCCGCCGCCTGCCTCCTCTTCGGCGAGCGATTCCGCCTCCTCCGACACCGCTCCGCCACTTCGGCCACCACCCCTCCTTCCGCAATGGGGCGTTTAAGACGCGTGGGTAGGGGAGGTGGCCGAATCGGCAGCGGAAAAGCACCTCGGCGTCCGCCGGGTGTACGGGCAGAGGCGGACCGCGCTAGGCGGTCGCGCTCCGACGGCGCATGGAAGCGGGCCGGCCGGAAGTGGCCGGAACTTATCGCACGCCGTCAAGCGCGTGAGGAGGCGGCTGAGGAAGTAGAAGCGGAGGCGCCCGCCGCGCCCCGCGGGGCAACGATGACGATGACGACGCTGAAGGGCCGCCTCTAGCCTGCGGGAGCGCCTCCGAGGCGGCGGCCTTCGAGGTGGCGGCGCTCATCGTCGCCTAGGAATAGCCAGCGACCAAAAACCTTCCGCCGGCGACATCAAGCGCCCCGGTGACAGTATAGTCCATCCAGGGACTAAATCTAGTCTCATTTAGGCCCCTATTACCGAATGTAGGTCGAAGATGCATGTATTTTGCCTGCCTTATTGTAAATTATCAACGAATTCATCATGATCGGAGCAAATCGAGTTCAATCGCGAGTTTTATTTTCCCGCGATGTTTGATTTCCGTGTTTTCGGCTCACGAGTTCTGTTTCTGTTCTGCGCCATTACAAAATCCAACAATTTGTCACAGTTCGGAAGATCGAACTCGTAGTTTTCGATTCCACGATATACCAGCTGTGCTAGAGATGCTCTTATAGTTTTTTTTTTGATATACTAGCTGTGCTAGAGATGTTTGGATGTAATGAATTGAGCTTAGAATTGTGGAATTGAAATTCGGCCCTCCAATTCTGGCGTTTGGTTGCCTGTGGAATTTAGGCCCAGAAACATACGGCAATTCCAGCCCGCACCCACGCGGAGGAGTTTTGTTCGCGGGTCAATTCGGAGGGGCGAGCTCCGTATTCCCACAGAATTGACGAAGCGGTACGCGAGTCTCTCCCGAGTCCCGAGCCACCGCGACGCGTCTCCTAGCGAACTCCTCTCGACCGCGTCTCCCCAAGCAGCCGCCGGCGACGCGGTGCGTCCTCTCCGCCCTTACCCATCAGCCCCATGCCCTCCTCTCTCTCCTCTCGCCATCCGCCTCCTCTTTGTACGACGCAAGTGTTGGCCGTGTAGCGACGGCGTCCGCCATTCCCCTGCCACAAACCCTAGGCTGGGCCATGGTTGGGGAACGGTGCGGGAGGTAGTGAGGCGGCGAGAGGGGTAGCGGCGTTGGCCCTCGCCCCGTCGGCCCGTCCCATATCCTCGCCCCGCCGGCTTGCCCCCATGGCGCTCGCCCAGCCAGCATCTTCTCTGTCTAATTCTAGAGGACTCAAATCCTATGCATGTAAGGCTAGACTCTGCTCATTGCATCGGATGTGACTTATTTGATTTTACTAACTTCCTAACGAACACATGCCTCCCCTGATGGCTCGACGATTGGTACAGTAGTGGTGCTGCAGCCCTAGGCCATTCGAAGCTTGTAATCCTATGCATGTAAGGCTAGACTCTGCTCATTGCATCGGATGTGACTTCTTTGATTTTACTAACTTCCTAACGAACACATGCCTCCCCTGATGGCTCGACGATTGGTAGTGGTGTTGCAGCCCTAGGCCATTCAAAACTTGTTGGTGGTTGGGTTTCTTTCCAGGCGAAAGTCGTGCTTCGACATTCCCAACGACAGCGTCAAACCTGGTCGTTGTTTCCCTCCCTAGAGGTGTTTTTGTGGATCCCTCTCCCTCGTAGTTCGGTGCTTCCAGATGAAAATCTATATTCTTAATCGGGCAAAGGTGACGCTCTCTCCTTGCAGCGTCGCTTTGGATTCCGGTTCTACAATGATTACTTCGGCCATGCATCTGGGTCTCAAGTCTTGTTGTTGATGGTGATACACTTGTGAATTCATCCTTGTGATGAAGTCTCGGCGAGGGTTCTCTCTGAGCCGATGATGGCCTGTGTTGTTTCATCATCTAGAGGCATGGAGTTCAAGCCACGGGCATCCTTTCTAGATTTCAAATTAGCTTGAAGCTCTGGTTTCATTTCATTCTTTGTGGGTGTCTTTCTTCTCTTTGCCGTGTGCCTGTATTGTAAGCTGGTATCCTCAGCATGGTGTTGTGTGTCTGTGCTGTTACCGTTAATGGGTTTATTAATTTAAACTCGGCGAAAGCCTTTTATGTAAACAAACTACACATGCCGGATTGGTAATGCCACACATGTCATGCCAGTAGCACTTTCCAATCCAGACACGGATAGAACCTAAAACCTATAGGATTATTTTCCCAAACTTATACGTCCAAGACGGTAAGGGATTGAGAGAAGGGGAACCAACATAATAATAAATAGTTTCAGGCTTCATAACAGTAAATAAATAGCCTAATGGACAGAGAGAGAGAGCATAGTTAGCAACTTTACACCGTTTTTTATCAGTCCAATGCGACAGAGTGACAAAAGCGCGCAATAGGGAGAAATTAAATCATAATTCGGTAGGTAAACCTAATAGAAACATCCCAACCTAGTGGTCATTTGGTCCTATGCGTGCAGGTGATGACTACTTGCACCCAAAATTAATTAGAATACATACACCTTAACCCAGTTCTTCTTCCATGGATACATAAACCTTAACCCAGTTCATTTTACACACCATATAAATATCAGGATTAGAACTCCCCACCAAACCATCAACTCCCCCCACCCTCTTGGTTTCTGAACATCGTGTCTACACCTAACACATCGAACTCAGCTGAACAAACCATGAAGCAAGCATTTCCAGATCCCAGCCCTCTGTCTCTCCCTGAGAAACCATCACCGGAGCAGATCAGGTCAACTTCTTATGGACTGCCATCTCCTACAATGTGAGTCTAAGTATGTGTCTAATTACACACACCAATGCCGAGCCGATCGAGGACATTACCGCGAGTTCCCCCTAGAAATCTCGAACCACCCGTGACCTCACTTGACAGAACGGGCAAACCCCGCCACACCCGCCTGCTCATTTCAGCAAAATTCGCCGAAACAATCCAAATTCACCACTCGCCCAGACTCCAAAACCTCCCAAATCCGCTAGTCCTACCCACGGATCGAACTAAACTATCAGATCACGAGCACGCACCGCGAGAACCGCGGAATGGGCCGGAACAAATCGGCTCGAACCGCAGGGAGAGATGAATCGGGGCGGGGAGGGGGGAGGGATCGGCGAGTTACCAGAGGAGACGCTGCAATCTGCGTCGGATCGTGCCCAATGATTGAGGGCTCGTGGAATTTTGGGGGAAAGCAAAAAAGCGAGAGGAGGGAGAGCCGAATGGGATGGGTGACGTGGCTGTCGACCGAGCCACGGAGGGGCTGGTACTTGTAGGGCGTGAGCGGGAGGGAGGAGCGTGCGAGCGCGTGAACGGTCGGAAAGTGTGTAGCCGTTGGAGCCGCGCCGCGCCACGGCGGCGCCAGCAAGGCGATGAGCCTGGTTTTTGAAATTGAGTGAAATGCATCAATAGTCCCAGAAGTTACCGACCATGTCTAAAAAGGTCCTAGAACTCAGAAAATGCATCAAATCAGCCCTAGAACTTGTCCTCGATGTCTGCATACGGTCCTCGATACGTATAGAAATGACATGGCAATGTAACTAGACCCACTGAACTACTGAACCGGTCCTAGATGGCCCGCGACGGCCGCATGCTCTGCCAAACTAGAGAAGCTTGCGGCGAGGAGGTGATGCAGCTAGCTAGGTAGTACTATTTGTGATGGTCTCCTGGGAGTTGCGTGGTCAGACTTGTATGTTTAATTCTTGACTTGCATGATTAGACTTGTGATGGTGTTGTATTCATAGTAGATTTATAAACTGTTGGTTATTTCGGCTGTTCGAAAAAAATAGAGGAGGTTATACCAAAAATTTGAATCGATACGTAGTAATATTAGCAGTTGATTATATAATATATGATATAAAGTGCAGCTTTACTCCAACTTGTTTTGTCATGAAATTTGCTGGTTATAAGAGCATCTCCACCGGCAGACCCTAAATAGGCGTCGGCAGGAGCGCTAGCACCTCCGTTTGGAGGACATCGGCACAACATCCTCTATTCGTACGAAGTTCAAACGAAATTTGTACAAATTTAACGCGAATTCAAACTTAAAAACTAAAAAAAATCATCTAGCGGCGCGGGGAGTCGAAGGCGCTGAAGTCCAGCTTTGTCGCCGCCGGACGACCCGAAGGACCAGCTCGTCGACGTAGTCGGCCTTCTCTTCCTTTGGCGCAGTGGCTCCGATGGTCCGGCGAGGTCGACGTACTTGGCGCCGTGGTCCCCGGCGGACTACACCGCCGCCTGCCGCGGGTCGATCGCGATTTGTCGTTAGTCTTCATCGACGGAGCGGCCGACAATGTACTGTAGGGCGGGGGACTCCGCGTCGTCGCCGTCGCCACGGAGGGCCGTCTGCGCCTCGGCCTCCTTCTCCCACCATTTCTTCTTCGCCGATGGAAGTGGTGGCGAGGCGTCCTCCTCGTTCACGCGGGAGCGGCGTCCTGACCCCGTCGTCCGACGAGCCGGAGCAGAGGATGCGCGCCTCGCGTCGCCGCGGATGACGACACCTCCGGACGGAAGCGCGGGCGCGGTCGAGCTCGTGCGCGCGATGGCGCACGATCCGGTGTGTGAGGTTTCGGACGCCGCGGTCCGTTCCGGTTCCGGCGCCCTCTACCGGGTAGGCGGCGGCTCCATGTTCGCCGCCTGCGAGAAGTATAGCGGCTCCCGTTGCCTGCGGACGCGTGGACGGTAGCCGTATTGGCGTAGTGTGTCGTCGACGTCGCGGCCGTACCACCAGGCACGGCGGCCGACGTTGTTGAAGCGGCCGCCCGAGGGGTTGTCCGTCCGCGCGAGCTCGACGGCGCGCTCGTGTTCGAAGCGCCCTGCCCAGGACGGGCTTTCGATGGCGTTCTCCGGCAGGCTCCTCTCCTCCCGCGTCATCTCGGCCCGCCGTTCCCTCGGCGAGGGTGCGAGCCCATTTTCGTTCCCGGCCGCCAAATTGCTATCGGGACCGCCGGTGGAGATGCTCTAAGTGGTAACTATTAAGGTCCCAAATTATGGTGTGGAAATTTCAGTTGAATTAAATTGCCGTCGGAGCAGGCGGAGTCTCGGCACAGTCTGGTTAGGCCTGCAGGCTGCTCGTAGATCGCAAATATGTTGGGCGCGCGACAAGTGCAGCCATGGAGGAGGCGATCCAAGGCATGCATGAAATCTTGTTAACCACCTACGGATTCATGTTTGACATAGATGCACACATCACGTACGTACGCATGTACATGTACGTGCATATTTATACAGCTGGTGATGTATTATTTTGTAAATCAGAAAAGAAAGGCAAAATAAGAAATCCAAGCAATTTGCGGTGCATGTTAAATTTAATTTGATAACTTGAAAGTGCAAATCCATCGAGGTGAGCACGCATGCTCGAGCCAGTCCATCACATCGCGAATTTGTGCACACCGTGCGGCTGGCGTGGGCCATCCAGGACTGCATCAGACATCAGTACGTGGGTCCATTTATATAGCCACGTCACCTCTATACGTATTCAGGACCGTATATGGATTTGGAGGACAAGTTCTGGGACTGTTTTGATGCATTTCCTGAGTTTCGGGATCCTTTTGGACATTGCTGGTAACTTCTGGGACTGTTGGTGCCCAATGATTGAGGGCTCGTGGAATTTTGGGGGAAAGCAAAAAAGCGAGAGGAGGGAGAGCCGAATGGGATGGGTGACGTGGCTGTCGACCGAGCCACGGAGGGGCTGGTACTTGTAGGGCGTGAGCGGGAGGGAGGAGCGTGCGAGCGCGTGAACGGTCGGAAAGTGTGTAGCCGTTGGAGCCGCGCCGCGCCACGCGCGGCGCCAGAGCAAGGCGATGAGCCCGGTTTTTGAAATTTATGGCAGCCTGCGGCCAGCCGACCGGGATCGAGATGTGGGTGTGATCGGGATCGCTGATTGGAGGTGGACCACCGGTTCTTGGTGGCAAGAAGACGAACGGGAAGGATGAACGAATGATGAGAGCGGCGCCGGTTCTGGATTAGTGAGATCATTTGCAACTCGATGTGGATCGGGGGTGCTAAAATTCTCGAGAAAATACACTAAAGTCCGCAAACCGATCATGTGATAAACAATAAAACAATTCCCGTGATCTTTTGAACCATAATAATCTGATAAGCACGGTCTCGGATAAAACCTTAAACTTTTCGGTGAGCATCCTAACTTTCTAATCCTACTATTTTCGCTTGTCGGGTCCTAAAATACCGATCAGGAAATGATGATGCGGGGTCTAACATGAACACAACTCCCAATGCCGGTTGCATCTTTCCTCTTATGTACACATGGGAGGGGGTAAGAAAAAGGAAGAGATTAGGCAGAATGCTGGTGAGAAACTCAGCTCGCTAGAGCCACAAAGGTGGAGGATGTCGAGTGGTAGCAAGGATGAATCGAGGAGCCTAGCGGTGGGCTTGGACGCCAGCGTGAAACCGCGTGTTTGCGAAATCGAGCGGTTGGAGATGAAATAGAATTTCTACTTCGGGTGTTGATTTTAGGGATTACGAATCTAGGATTCAATTCATACCACCGCTCTAAGATCAAGGTTTAATAAACTTTAAAGTAGTAGACTTTGCTCATATGAAAAGGATTCGATGCGAGTTGGCCTTGTCGTTGGACCAGCACTCCTGCAACAAAATTTAAGGTCCAAGGTTTGACCCATACCTACTCTCATATGATAATGAGTGAACCTATAGGTGCAAGTTACTATTGGTCGCTAAGCTGATAAGTAGTATGTCTAGTTGTGCGGTTTTCGAATATAGTACCTTTCCTCAAAGTGTTGCATAAATAACATTGTTGTGGGGATAGCTAAATCCTACCTAGGGGGTCCAACACACGTTCATGCATGGCACCTAGATGGCATTGCCATCAAGATCAAAACAAGACTAAGACAAAGATCCAATTAGTTTATGGCCCCAGGGATGTTTGCAAGGCTTGGGGTTTGTAGCCACTAGTTAAAACACTTCTCTCACAAAAGTTAGTGGGTATTGAGATGGCATTTTTCTTGTACCTAGCCATCAATAAAGATACCATCTTCGACATTTCTCCCAGTATAAGACTAAGTCATGCTCCCACAAGGTGACCAGACCTACTCAAAGAACATTGCCTTGTTAACTCTCCCATGGTGTAAATTGACCTTCTCCATAAGGCCAACTCACATGCCCTTTACTTACCACAATATCACTTATTTTGAAACTTCGACAGTAGGAAAGGTTCCTAAACTACAATATGACATGACCACGCTACACGAGATACCCCCTACTTTCTCGTTGTTCGATTACAACAACATGTGCAATTTATACAAACAAGCTATAATAAAATCCACTCAAAATGATCTCACGAGATTCACACAAAACCATCTCACGTGTTTCACATCTAAGGATCACGATTCATATTATACTAATAACAAGTTCATTTAACCGAAAGCAAAGGACATCTCAAGTTGATAAGATCTAGCATGCAAGCATGCAACGTACTATTAGAGACCCACGATACCGTGTTTTCTCTATAGAAATTCATCATCACACGGGGTGATAACGAGAAACATGGGCTTCCCCTTTTGCGATTGTTGTAAGCCTAAATTAGTTTTGAAAACTTGGTTACAAACTGCAAAATCGTTGAGAAAAGCAAGCACCGTAGGCACGTGTAAGAGAGCTCAATACAACACAAAACATAGAAACAACATCTCATGAAAGCTTGGCCAACATTTCTTTCGGTCTCTCTACATATTCTCATTTCTACTTTACCTCTCCTACTATTCAACGATTATCTCATCATATAATTATTAAAAAAAACTAAGATAGAGATAACATGTTGACCAATTAAAATTTGAATAATGCAACATGATAAAAAAACAAGTAAAGTGATTGAAGAACATATGTAAAATAAAAGTACACAATCATGGTTGTTGAAAGCATGCAAGCTTCTTAAAAGTTTTTTGAAGCCTAAAAGGATCAATGTTGTTGACTATAAATGTTGACCGTGAATTTATAAAGTAATTTCCTTCTCTAAAAAAACCACCTAGATAGGGAAATGCCTTTTCAAATTCAATGGCTTAGTAGTTTCAGTATGAGATGTTGTAGCCAATATCCATTCATTAAATTGGTTTAAGAACAAAGAGTTAGCAATGTAGCCGTCTACTCATAATGCAAAGCCATATACTAATAATTGTTGGGGAAAATATTACCTTCACTAATCTTCGTGATATTGTAACTCAAAGTCCACGTACATAAAGCAATGACGCAAGAATTTTTTTGTGGTCGTAGGAATGGCTAACAAATAATGGTCCATCTAGAAAAATATCTTATTAGATACATATGAGGGATAAGTATATCATAACAACTATATAAACCATCCAAGTTCTCTACAAGTGAACAATACAATCAAACTTGGTATAATTTAACAAAGTCTTTTTAAAGTGCAACTCAATTCAACAACTTTTTTTTCAAGAAATAGCGACTTTGTGCAAAACAAAATTCATGTAGCCGAGAGTTAGTAACCAATTTAAAATAAATTCTTGATTCTTGGACAAGAAAATGTGGCTATTTTATAGAGATTAAGTTAGGTCATTGCAATGTAATAAGCACTACTAAAGCTTTGTATTTTTCTAGTGTGTGCACTTGAAATGATTTAATTCATAACGTGAAGCATATCATGAAATCTAGCATATAAATATTTTGTAATTATGTGTTAAAATTTAGGACATAGGTAGTAACATCATGCTACAAGTATGTAGACACAACCAAGATTATTTATAAACATGTATATTGAGCATGTCCTAGTGAGAATAGAAACCGGTAAATAGAATAAAAGGAAATAAGAAAAACCACAATACATGCCACAATGGTGATTCACATTTCAGTATCGCATAGGTAAGCTAGATTGTTGATTGCTTTATGCTTGGGTAAGAAGCTGAATATACAAAAATCAGAACATATTAGTTTTAACAAATTGATTTATGTCATATAATAGAGTAGAGTAGCTTAGGTTGGTTTACATACCAGGTACCAAGTCCCAGCCTTCCAAACACATAATAAGGACATCAATATGCCCAATCTTCAACAAACACATAGAAGTGAATATTGGTAGTTTGTCGTGTGAAATTGCAGATAGTGCAAAATATGTTGTGGAATCGACACTCCGCCAATTTAGTATGTAAAATTTAATATACTAGCTTGTTACAACTCACAACCACATATTATACTTTTTTATGTTGTAGAAAATCAATGTGCAAGGTTGTGGAAGCACATGAGAAATCAACCAAATATTACTCGTGAAACTTCCATCTCTTAGATAACAGCTGAACCCTAACTCATCCCATCTTCCCTAGCTTTGGTCCCGCTGCCCATCATAGCAAAACGAAACATTAAATCAAGAACTTCAAGATCCAAAAACAAGATTAAAAAACACAAAAAAATATACTCAATGTTTAAAAGATAGTTGTCTACATGGCAATTTTTTTGTCATGTTGATAAACACGAAGTTCATCAACACATAAAGAATCACAACCAATACACGCAAGAGTACATGCTACTAGCGACATCAAAGTACTTTACATTACCCACACCTTGCAGATCACATCAACGCCGTCCACGTACTCGGTGGTGATCACATATTCAACACATACAAAATCAAGAAATGTCAACGACAATGTTGAATGGCCTAGTCTACTAGACAAAATTTTAGACATATCTCTTGCTACCTATCTCATGCAAATAAACGTTCATCCTCCAAACAACAGGGAAGGTTGGAAATTAATGTCATGGGACCGAGTATCTCAAAACAATCAACATATCGTCGGTAAACTTCCACCATCATTTCATCATGTGTGAAAATGAAAATTTTGACCTTTTTGGGAAGTTTAGACAAAAATTAGCCCTCGTGAAAAATAATTCTGAACTTGACCTTTCTTCTGAGTGTTTTAAGTTGGGGTGTTGAGGTTAGAGGGGTTAAGGACTTTAATTCCCTCGTATGGTTGGTGGGTATGGGAATTGATTAAGGAGGGAATGAAGGGAGTATACTCCGACGGGTCTCTTACCTGTAGAGGGCATCATAATTAGTCCGAGGAATGGGAATTGAAAAAAAAAATGATCTCCGTTCGTTGCACACGCTAAGAGTATGCATCTCCCACAAACACACAAGCGAAAGAAAAATCGTTGTCCAATTCCCACCACTAATTCCCATCCCACACCAAAGCGTGTGATTAGGACTACTAATCAATTTCCCAAGACTAATCCCTCGACAAACTTTCACCTCTAAACCCCTATGCCTATTCACTGAAGCTGCCAAACACGCTGAGACAGTAAGAGCATCTCTAGCAGAGCTCGTAAAAATGCAAACCGAAAAACTCGAGTTCAGTCTTCCAAAAACGTGTTTACGAGTCGCAAAACGGTTGGCACAGAACATACCCTGTAAACTAAAATTGAAAAACGGAATATTCAAAAAATTATCTTCTTCGTAAGAAATGTCCGCGCTACTGTCTAGATCTCCTCGCGGCCGCCGCCCAAGCAACAAAACGGAATATTCGCAAAACAGCCGCCGTGAGCCGCATATTTCAAGCAACAAAGCACAATGCCGCGAATTTCAAGGCAAAGCAGCTATAGTACATGCGCGTGTGCGCATCCGCCTGAAGCATGAAGCAGCTAGTACATGCGCGTGTGCGTATCTGCCTGAAGCTTGATGGTGGCGGATTCCAGGAGATCTAGCTATGCCAACAGCTCGATTGATAATTAGAATTAGTACCACCACCAGCTATGGAATCGATTGATATTTGCTGAGAATTGACATAGATATGGTTGGAATTGGAGCAGGCTGACAGAATATTTGATCGGCGATGCACACTTTTAGCAAAAGCAGCGAGAAATCGGCGGCTGAAGGCGGTTGTACGGACTGACAGCTACTGGAGAAATCTATTCGGTTTTGAGCACCGTAAACTGCCCTTCGATCTGTATTAATAGGGATTGAGTGTGAAATTTTTTGGGCCCTTGAGAATGTTTTTTAGGCCGAGCAGCGAGTTCAGTCTCTGTTCTGCCCCACTTTTGACCCGAACCCGTAAATCGGCCGGAAAAATACGGTTCTGGCGTGATTACGGGCTCTGTTAGAGCATCTCTAGCAGAGCCCGAACTCGCGGCCAAAACTGAAAAAGTCCGGCGAGAATAGGGGTTCGGTTCGGAGATGGGCCAGAACATAGCCCGAACTCGCGGCCTGGCACGTAAAACGAGTTCGGTCCCCCGAGAAACCAAGCGGATGCCCCGTATTAAAAGGGGCCGCCGAGGGGAGTTCGGCTCCTAAACCCTACTCCCCTCCGCCGCTTTCACTCCGCGCCGCCGCCGCTGCCTCCTCTTCGGCGAGCGATTCCGCCTCCTCCGACACCGCTCCGCCACCCCGGCCACCACCCCTCCTTCCGCAATGGGGCGTTTAAGACGCGTGGGTAGGGGAGGTGGCCGAACTCGGCACGGAAAAGCACCTCGGCGTCCGCCGGGTGTACGGGCAGAGGCGGACCGCGCTAGGCGGTCGCGCTCCGACGCGCGCATGGAAGCGGGCCGGCCGGAAGTGGCCGGAACTTATCGCACGCCGTCAAGCGCGTGAGGAGGCGGCCGAGGAAGTAGAAGCGGAGGCGCCCGCCGCTGCCCCGCGGGGCAACGATGACGATGACGACGCTGATGGGCCGCCTCTAGCTTACGGGAGCACCTCCGAGGCGGCGGCCTTCGAGGTGGTGGCGCTCATCGTCGCCTAGGAATAGCCGGCGACCAAAAATCCTACGCCGGCGACATGCAGCGCCCCGGTGACAGTATAGTCCATCCGGGGACTAAATCTAGTCTAAATTAGGCCCCTATTACCGAATGTAGGTCGAAGATGCATGTATTTTGCCTGCCTTATTGTAAATTATCAACGAATTCATCATGATCGGAGCAAATCGAGTTCAATCGCGAGTTTTATTTTCCCGCGATGTTTGATTTCCGTGTTTTCAGTTCACGAGTTCTGTTTCTGTTCTGCGCCATTACAAAATCCAACAATTTGTCACAGTTCGGAAGATCGAACTCGTAGTTTTCGATTCCACGATATACCAGCTGTGCTAGAGATGCTCTTATAGTTTTTTTTTTGATATACTAGCTGTGCTAGAGATGTTTGGATGTAATGAATTGAGCTTAGAATTGTGGAATTGAAATTCGGCCCTCCAATTCTAGCGTTTGGTTGCCTGTGGAATTTAGGCCCAGAAACATACGGCAATTCCAGCCCGCACCCACGCGGAGGAGTTTTGTTCGCGGGTCAATTCGGAGGGGGCGAGCTCCGTATTCCCACAGAATTGACGAAGCGGTACGCGAGTCTCTCCCGAGTCCCGAGCCACCGCGACGCGTCTCCTAGCGAACTCCTCTCGACCGCGTCTCCCCAAGCAGCCGCCGGCGACGCGGTGCGTCCTCTCCGCCCTTACCCATCAGCCCCATGCCCTCCTCTCTCCTCTCGCCATCCGCCTCCTCTTTGTACGACGCAGTGTTGGCTGTGTAGCGACGGCGTCCGCCATTCCCCTGCCACAAACCCTAGGCTGGGCCATGGTTGGGGAACGGTGCGGGAGGTAGTGAGGCGGCGAGAGGGGTAGCGGCGTTGGCCCTCGCCCCGTCGGCCCGTCCCATATCCTCGCCCCGCCGGCTTGCCCCCATGGCGCTCGCCCAGCCAGCATCTTCTCTGTCTAATTCTAGAGGACTCAAATCCTATGCATGTAAGGCTAGACTCTGCTCATTGCATCGGATGTGACTTATTTGATTTTACTAACTTCCTAACGAACACATGCCTCCCCCTGATGGCTCGACGATTGGTACAGTAGTGGTGCTGCAGCCCTAGGCCATTCGAAGCTTGTAATCCTATGCATGTAAGGCTAGACTCTGCTCATTGCATCGGATGTGACTTCTTTGATTTTACTAACTTCCTAACGAACACATGCCTCCCCCTGATGGCTCGACGATTGGTAGTGGTGTTGCAGCCCTAGGCCATTCAAAACTTGTTGGTGGTTGGGTTTCTTTCCAGGCGAAAGTCGTGCTCGACATTCCCAACGACAGCGTCAAACCTGGTCGTTGTTTCCCTCCCTAGAGGTGTTTTTGTGGATCCCTCTCCCTCGTAGTTCGGTGCTTCCAGATGAAAATCTATATTCTTAATCGGGCAAAGGTGACGCTCTCTCCTTGCAGCGTCGCTTTGGATTCCGGTTCTACAATGATTACTTCGGCCATGCATCTGGGTCTCAAGTCTTGTTGTTGATGGTGATACACTTGTGAATTCATCCTTGTGATGAAGTCTCGGCGAGGGTTCTCTCTGAGCCGATGATGGCCTGTGTTGTTTCGTCATCTAGAGGCATGGAGTTCAAGCCACGGGCATCCTTTCTAGATTTCAAATTAGCTTGAAGCTCTGGTTTCATTTCATTCTTTGTGGGTGTCTTTCTTCTCTTTGCCGTGTGCCTGTATTGTAAGCTGGTATCCTCAGCATGGTGTTGTGTGTCTGTGCTGTTACCGTTAATGGGTTTATTAATTTAAACTCGGCGAAAGCCTTTTATGTAAACAAACTACACATGCCGGATTGGTAATGCCACACATGTCATGCCAGTAGCACTTTCCAATCCAGACACGGATAGAACCTAAAACCTATAGGATTATTTTCCCAAACTTATACGTCCAAGACGGTAAGGGATTGAGAGAAGGGGAACCAACATAATAATAAATAGTTTCAGGCTTCATAACAGTAAATAAATAGCCTAATGGACAGAGAGAGAGAGCATAGTTAGCAACTTTACACCGTTTTTTATCAGTCCAATGCGACAGAGTGACAAAAGCGCGCAATAGGGAGAAATTAAATCATAATTCGGTAGGTAAACCTAATAGAAACATCCCAACCTAGTGGTCATTTGGTCCTATGCGTGCAGGTGATGACTACTTGCACCCAAAATTAATTAGAATACATACACCTTAACCCAGTTCTTCTTCCATGGATACATAAACCTTAACCCAGTTCATTTTACACACCATATAAATATCAGGATTAGAACTCCCCACCAAACCATCAACTCCCCCCACCCTCTTGGTTTCTGAACATCGTGTCTACACCTAACACATCGAACTCAGCTGAACAAACCATGAAGCAAGCATTTCCAGATCCCAGCCCTCTGTCTCTCCCTGAGAAACCATCACCGGAGCAGATCAGGTCAACTTCTTATGGACTGCCATCTCCTACAATGTGAGTCTAAGTATGTGTCTAATTACACACACCAATGCCGAGCCGATCGAGGACATTACCGCGAGTTCCCCCTAGAAATCTCGAACCACCCGTGACCTCACTTGACAGAACGGGCAAACCCCGCCACACCCGCCTGCTCATTTCAGCAAAATTCGCCGAAACAATCCAAATTCACCACTCGCCCAGACTCCAAAACCTCCCAAATCCGCTAGTCCTACCCACGGATCGAACTAAACTATCAGATCACGAGCACGCACCGCGAGAACCGCGGAATGGGCCGGAACAAATCGGCTCGAACCGCAGGGAGAGATGAATCGGGGCGGGGAGGGGGGAGGGATCGGCGAGTTACCGGAGGAGACGCTGCAATCTGCGTCGGATCGTGCCCAATGATTGAGGGCTCGTGGAATTTTGGGGGAAAGCAAAAAGCGAGAGGAGGGAGAGCCGAATGGGATGGGTGACGTGGTCGTCGACCGAGCCACGGAGGGGCTGGTACTTGTAGGGCGTGAGCGGGAGGGAGGAGCGTGCGAGCGCGTGAACGGTCGGAAAGTGTGTAGCCGTTGGAGCCGCGCCGCGCCACGGCGGCGCCAGCAAGGCGATGAGCCTGGTTTTTGAAATTGAGTGAAATGCATCAATAGTCCCAGAAGTTACCGACCATGTCTAAAAAGGTCCTAGAACTCAGAAAATGCATCAAATCAGCCCTAGAACTTGTCCTCGATGTCTGCATACGGTCCTCGATACGTATAGAAATGACATGGCAATGTAACTAGACCCACTGAACTACTGAACCGGTCCTAGATGGCCCGCGACGGCCGCATGCTCTGCCAAACTAGAGAAGCTTGCGGCGAGGAGGTGATGCAGCTAGCTAGGTAGTACTATTTGTGATGGTCTCCTGGGAGTTGCGTGGTCAGACTTGTATGTTTAATTCTTGACTTGCATGATTAGACTTGTGATGGTGTTGTATTCATAGTAGATTTATAAACTGTTGGTTATTTCGGCTGTTCGAAAAAAATAGAGGAGGTTATACCAAAAATTTGAATCGATACGTAGTAATATTAGCAGTTGATTATATAATATATGATATAAAGTGCAGCTTTACTCCAACTTGTTTTGTCATGAAATTTGCTGGTTATAAGAGCATCTCCACCGGCAGACCCTAAATAGGCGTCGGCAGGAGCGCTAGCACCTCCGTTTGGAGGACATCGGCACAACATCCTCTATTCGTACGAAGTTCAAACGAAATTTGTACAAATTTAACGCGAATTCAAACTTAAAAACTAAAAAAAATCATCTAGCGGCGCGGGGAGTCGAAGGCGCTGAAGTCCAGTTTGTCGCCGCTGGACGACCCGAAGGACCAGCTGTCGACGTAGTCGGCCTTCTCTTCCTTTGGCGCAGGCAGCTCCGATGGTCCGGCGAGGTCGACGTACTTGGCGCCGTGGTCCCTGGCGGACTACACCGCCGCCTGCCGCGGGTCGATCGCGATTTGTCGTTAGTCTTCATCGACGGAGCGGCCGACAATGTACTGTAGGGCGGGGGACTCCGCGTCGTCGCCGTCGCCACGGAGGGCCGTCTGCGCCTCGGCCTCCTTCTCCCACCATTTCTTCTTCGCCGATGGAAGTGGTGGCGAGGCGTCCTCCTCGTTCACGCGGGAGCGGCGTCCTGACCCCGTCGTCCGACGAGCCGGAGCAGAGGATGCGCGCCTCGCGTCGCCGCGGATGACGACACCTCCGGAAGGAAGCGCGGGCGCGGTCGAGCTCGTGCGCGCGATGGCAGACGATCCGGTGTGTGAGGTTTCGGACGCCGCGGTCCGTTCCGGTTCCGGCGCCCTCTACCGGGTAGGCGGCGGCTCCATGTTCGCCGCCTGCGAGAAGTATAGCGGCTCCCGTTGCCTGCGGACGCGTGGACGGTAGCCGTATTGGCGTAGTGTGTCGTCGACGTCGCGGCCGTACCACCAGGCACGGCGGCCGACGTTGTTGAAGCGGCCGCCCGAGGGGTTGTCCGTCCGCGCGAGCTCGACGGCGCGCTCGTGTTCGAAGCGCCCTGCCCAGGACGGGCTTTCGATGGCGTTCTCCGGCAGGCTCCTCTCCTCCCGCGTCATCTCGGCCCGCCGTTCCCTGGCGAGGGTGCGAGCCCATTTTCGTTCCCGGCCGCCAAATTGCTATCGGGACCGCCGGTGGAGATGCTCTAAGTGGTAACTATTAAGGTCCCAAATTATGGTGTGGAAATTTCAGTTGAATTAAATTGCCGTCGGAGCAGGCGGAGTCTCGGCACAGTCTGGTTAGGCCTGCAGGCTGCTCGTAGATCGCAAATATGTTGGGCGCGCGACAAGTGCAGCCATGGAGGAGGCGATCCAAGGCATGCATGAAATCTTGTTAACCACCTACGGATTCATGTTTGACATAGATGCACACATCACGTACGTACGCATGTACATGTACGTGCATATTTATACAGCTGGTGATGTATTATTTTGTAAATCAGAAAAGAAAGGCAAAATAAGAAATCCAAGCAATTTGCGGTGCATGTTAAATTTAATTTGATAACTTGAAAGTGCAAATCCATCGAGGTGAGCACGCATGCTCGAGCCAGTCCATCACATCGCGAATTTGTGCACACCGTGCGGCTGGCGTGGGCCATCCAGGACTGCATCAGACATCAGTACGTGGGTCCATTTATATAGCCACGTCACCTCTATACGTATTCAGGACCGTATATGGATTTGGAGGACAAGTTCTGGGACTGTTTTGATGCATTTCCTGAGTTTCGGGATCCTTTTGGACATTGCTGGTAACTTCTGGGACTGTTGGTGCCCAATGATTGAGGGCTCGTGGAATTTTGGGGGAAAGCAAAAAAGCGAGAGGAGGGAGAGCCGAATGGGATGGGTGACGTGGCTGTCGACCGAGCCACGGAGGGGCTGGTACTTGTAGGGCGTGAGCGGGAGGGAGGAGCGTGCGAGCGCGTGAACGGTCGGAAAGTGTGTAGCCGTTGGAGCCGCGCCGCGCCACGGCGGCGCCAGCAAGGCGATGAGCCTGGTTTTTGAAATTTATGGCAGCTGCGGCCAGCGACCGGGATCGAGATGTGGGTGTGATCGGGATCGCTGATTGGAGGTGGACCACCGGTTCTTGGTGGCAAGAAGACGAACGGGAAGGATGAACGAATGATGAGAGCGGCGCCGGTTCTGGATTAGTGAGATCATTTGCAACTCGATGTGGATCGGGGGTGCTAAAATTCTCGAGAAAATACACTAAAGTCTGCAAACCGATCATGTGATAAACAATAAAACAATTCCCGTGATCTTTTGAACCATAATAATCTGATAAGCACGGTCTCGGATAAAACCTTAAACTTTTCGGTGAGCATCCTAACTTTCTAATCCTACTATTTTCGCTTGTCGGGTCCTAAAATACTGATCAGGAAATGATGATGCGGGGTCTAACATGAACACAACTCCCAATGCCGGTTGCATCTTTCCTCTTATGTACACATGGGAGGGGGTAAGAAAAAGGAAGAGATTAGGCAGAATGCTGGTGAGAAACTCAGCTCGCTAGAGCCACAAAGGTGGAGGATGTCGAGTGGTAGCAAGGATGAATCGAGGGAGCCTAGCGGTGGGCTTGGACGCCAGCGTGAAACCGCGTGTTTGCGAAATCGAGCGGTTGGAGATGAAATAGAATTTCTACTTCGGGTGTTGATTTTAGGGATTACGAATCTAGGATTCAATTCATACCACCGCTCTAAGATCAAGGTTTAATAAACTTTAAAGTAGTAGACTTTGCTCATATGAAAAGGATTCGATGCGAGTTGGCCTTGTCGTTGGACCAGCACTCCTGCAACAAAATTTAAGGTCCAAGGTTTGACCCATACCTACTCTCATATGATAATGAGTGAACCTATAGGTGCAAGTTACTATTGGTCGCTAAGCTGATAAGTAGTATGTCTAGTTGTGCGGTTTTCGAATATAGTACCTTTCCTCAAAGTGTTGCATAAATAACATTGTTGTGGGGATAGCTAAATCCTACCTAGGGGGTCCAACACACGTTCATGCATGGCACCTAGATGGCATTGCCATCAAGATCAAAACAAGACTAAGACAAAGATCCAATTAGTTTATGGCCCCAGGGATGTTTGCAAGGCTTGGGGTTTGTAGCCACTAGTTAAAACACTTCTCTCACAAAAGTTAGTGGGTATTGAGATGGCATTTTTCTTGTACCTAGCCATCAATAAAGATACCATCTTCGACATTTCTCCCAGTATAAGACTAAGTCATGCTCCCACAAGGTGACCAGACCTACTCAAAGAACATTGCCTTGTTAACTCTCCCATGGTGTAAATTGACCTTCTCCATAAGGCCAACTCACATGCCCTTTACTTACCACAATATCACTTATTTTGAAACTTCTGACAGTAGGAAAGGTTCCTAAACTACAATATGACATGACCACGCTACACGAGATACCCCCTACTTTCTCGTTGTTCGATTACAACAACATGTGCAATTTATACAAACAAGCTATAATAAAATCCACTCAAAATGATCTCACGAGATTCACACAAAACCATCTCACGTGTTTCACATCTAAGGATCACGATTCATATTATACTAATAACAAGTTCATTTAACCGAAAGCAAAGGACATCTCAAGTTGATAAGATCTAGCATGCAAGCATGCAACGTACTATTAGAGACCCACGATACCGTGTTTTCTCTATAGAAATTCATCATCACACGGGGTGATAACGAGAAACATGGGCTTCCCCTTTTGCGATTGTTGTAAGCCTAAATTAGTTTTGAAAACTTGGTTACAAACTGCAAAATCGTTGAGAAAAGCAAGCACCGTAGGCACGTGTAAGAGAGCTCAATACAACACAAAACATAGAAACAACATCTCATGAAAGCTTGGCCAACATTTCTTTCGGTCTCTCTACATATTCTCATTTCTACTTTACCTCTCCTACTATTCAACGATTATCTCATCATATAATTATTAAAAAAAACTAAGATAGAGATAACATGTTGACCAATTAAAATTTGAATAATGCAACATGATAAAAAAACAAGTAAAGTGATTGAAGAACATATGTAAAATAAAAGTACACAATCATGGTTGTTGAAAGCATGCAAGCTTCTTAAAAGTTTTTTGAAGCCTAAAAGGATCAATGTTGTTGACTATAAATGTTGACCGTGAATTTATAAAGTAATTTCCTTCTCTAAAAAAACCACCTAGATAGGGAAATGCCTTTTCAAATTCAATGGCTTAGTAGTTTCAGTATGAGATGTTGTAGCCAATATCCATTCATTAAATTGGTTTAAGAACAAAGAGTTAGCAATGTAGCCGTCTACTCATAATGCAAAGCCATATACTAATAATTGTTGGGGAAAATATTACCTTCACTAATCTTCGTGATATTGTAACTCAAAGTCCACGTACATAAAGCAATGACGCAAGAATTTTTTTTGTGGTCGTAGGAATGGCTAACAAATAATGGTCCATCTAGAAAAATATCTTATTAGATACATATGAGGGATAAGTATATCATAACAACTATATAAACCATCCAAGTTCTCTACAAGTGAACAATACAATCAAACTTGGTATAATTTAACAAAGTCTTTTTAAAGTGCAACTCAATTCAACAACTTTTTTTTTCAAGAAATAGCGACTTTGTGCAAAACAAAATTCATGTAGCCGAGAGTTAGTAACCAATTTAAAATAAATTCTTGATTCTTGGACAAGAAAATGTGGCTATTTTATAGAGATTAAGTTAGGTCATTGCAATGTAATAAGCACTACTAAAGCTTTGTATTTTTCTAGTGTGTGCACTTGAAATGATTTAATTCATAACGTGAAGCATATCATGAAATCTAGCATATAAATATTTTGTAATTATGTGTTAAAATTTAGGACATAGGTAGTAACATCATGCTACAAGTATGTAGACACAACCAAGATTATTTATAAACATGTATATTGAGCATGTCCTAGTGAGAATAGAAACCGGTAAATAGAATAAAAGGAAATAAGAAAAACCACAATACATGCCACAATGGTGATTCACATTTCAAGTATCGCATAGGTAAGCTAGATTGTTGATTGCTTTATGCTTGGGTAAGAAGCTGAATATACAAAAATCAGAACATATTAGTTTTAACAAATTGATTTATGTCATATAATAGAGTAGAGTAGCTTAGGTTGGTTTACATACCAGGTACCAAGTCCCAGCCTTCCAAACACATAATAAGGACATCAATATGCCCAATCTTCAACAAACACATAGAAGTGAATATTGGTAGTTTGTCGTGTGAAATTGCAGATAGTGCAAAATATGTTGTGGAATCGACACTCCGCCAATTTAGTATGTAAAATTTAATATACTAGCTTGTTACAACTCACAACCACATATTATACTTTTTTATGTTGTAGAAAATCAATGTGCAAGGTTGTGGAAGCACATGAGAAATCAACCAAATATTACTCGTGAAACTTCCATCTCTTAGATAACAGCTGAACCCTAACTCATCCCATCTTCCCTAGCTTTGGTCCCGCTGCCCATCATAGCAAAACGAAACATTAAATCAAGAACTTCAAGATCCAAAAACAAGATTAAAAAAACACAAAAAAATATACTCAATGTTTAAAAGATAGTTGTCTACATGGCAATTTTTTTGTCATGTTGATAAACACGAAGTTCATCAACACATAAAGAATCACAACCAATACACGCAAGAGTACATGCTACTAGCGACATCAAAGTACTTTACATTACCCACACCTTGCAGATCACATCAACGCCGTCCACGTACTCAGTGGTGATCACATATTCAACACATACAAAATCAAGAAATGTCAACGACAATGTTGAATGGCCTAGTCTACTAGACAAAATTTTAGACATATCTCTTGCTACCTATCTCATGCAAATAAACGTTCATCCTCCAAACAACAGGGAAGGTTGGAAATTAATGTCATGGGACCGAGTATCTCAAAACAATCAACATATCGTCGGTAAACTTCCACCATCATTTCATCATGTGTGAAAATGAAAATTTTGACCTTTTTGGGAAGTTTAGACAAAAATTAGCCCTCGTGAAAAATAATTCTGAACTTGACCTTTCTTCTGAGTGTTTTAAGTTGGGGTGTTGAGGTTAGAGGGGTTAAGGACTTTAATTCCCTCGTATGGTTGGTGGGTATGGGAATTGATTAAGGAGGGAATGAAGGGAGTATACTCCGACGGGTCTCTTACCTGTAGAGGGCATCATAATTAGTCCGAGGAATGGGAATTGAAAAAAAAAATGATCTCCGTTCGTTGCACACGCTAAGAGTATGCATCTCCCACAAACACACAAGCGAAAGAAAAATCGTTGTCCAATTCCCACCACTAATTCCCATCCCACACCAAAGCGTGTGATTAGGACTACTAATCAATTTCCCAAGACTAATCCCTCGACAAACTTTCACCTCTAAACCCCTATGCCTATTCACTGAAGCTGCCAAACACGCTGAGACAGTAAGAGCATCTCTAGCAGAGCTCGTAAAAATGCAAACCGAAAAACTCGAGTTCGGTCTTCCAAAAACGTGTTTACGAGTCGCAAAACGGTTGGCACAGAACATACCCTGTAAACTAAAATTGAAAAACGGAATATTCAAAAAATTATCTTCTTCGTAAGAAATGTCCGCGCTACTGTCTAGATCTCCTCGCGGCCGCCGCCCAAGCAACAAAACGGAATATTCGCAAAACAGCCGCCGTGAGCCGCATATTTCAAGCAACAAAGCACAATGCCGCGAATTTCAAGGCAAAGCAGCTATAGTACATGCGCGTGTGCGCATCCGCCTGAAGCATGAAGCAGCTAGTACATGCGCGTGTGCGTATCTGCCTGAAGCTTGATGGTGGCGGATTCCAGGAGATCTAGCTATGCCAACAGCTCGATTGATAATTAGAATTAGTACCACCACCAGCTATGGAATCGATTGATATTTGCTGAGAATTGACATAGATATGGTTGGAATTGGAGCAGGCTGACAGAATATTTGATCGGCGATGCACACTTTTAGCAAAAGCAGCGAGAAATCGGCGGCTGAAGGCGGTTGTACGGACGACAGTCACTGGAGAAATCTATTCGGTTTTGAGCCTGTAAACTGCCCTTCAGTCCGTATTAATAGGGATTGAGTGTGAAATTTTTTGGGCCCTTGAGAATGTTTTTTAGGCCGAGCAGCGAGTTCGCTCTCGTTCTGCCCCACTTTTGACCCGAACCCGTAAATCGGCCGGAAAAATACGGTTCGGCGTGATTACGGGCTCGTTAGAGCATCTCTAGCAGAGCCCGAACTCGCGGCCAAAACTGAAAAAGTCCGGCGAGAATAGGGGTTCGGTTCGGAGATGGGCCAGAACATAGCCCGAACTCGCGGCCTGGCACGTAAAACGAGTTCGGTCCCCCGAGAAACCAAGCGGATGCCCCGTATTAAAAGGGGCCGCTGAGGGGAGTTCGGCTCCTAAACCCTACTCCCCTCCGCCGCTTTCACTCCCGCTGCCGCCGCCTGCCTCCTCTTCGGCGAGCGATTCCGCCTCCTCCGACACCGCTCCGCCACTTCGGCCACCACCCCTCCTTCCGCAATGGGGCGTTTAAGACGCGTGGGTAGGGGAGGTGGCCGAATCGGCAGCGGAAAAGCACCTCGGCGTCCGCCGGGTGTACGGGCGGAGGCGGACCGCGCTAGGCGGTCGCGCTCCGACGGCGCATGGAAGCGGGCCGGCCGGAAGTGGCCGGAACTTATCGCACGCCGTCAAGCGCGTGAGGAGGCGGCTGAGGAAGTAGAAGCGGAGGCGCCCGCCGCTGCCCCCGCGGGGCAACGATGACGATGACGACGCTGAAGGGCCGCCTCTAGCCTGCGGGAGCGCCTCCGAGGCGGCGGCCTTCGAGGTGGCGGCGCTCATCGTCGCCTAGGAATAGCCAGCGACCAAAAACCTTCCGCCGGCGACATCAAGCGCCCCGGTGACAGTATAGTCCATCCAGGGACTAAATCTAGTCTCATTTAGGCCCCTATTACCGAATGTAGGTCGAAGATGCATGTATTTTGCCTGCCTTATTGTAAATTATCAACGAATTCATCATGATCGGAGCAAATCGAGTTCAATCGCGAGTTTTATTTTCCCGCGATGTTTGATTTCCGTGTTTTCAGCTCACGAGTTCCGTTTCGTTCCGCGCCATTACAAAATCCAACAATTTGTCACAGTTCGGAAGATCGAACTCGTAGTTTTCGATTCCACGATATACCAGCTGTGCTAGAGATGCTCTTATAGTTTTTTTTTTGATATACTAGCTGTGCTAGAGATGTTTGGATGTAATGAATTGAGCTTAGAATTGTGGAATTGAAATTCGGCCCTCCAATTCTGGCGTTTGGTTGCCTGTGGAATTTAGGCCCAGAAACATACGGCAATTCCAGCCCGCACCCACGCGGAGGAGTTTTGTTCGCGGGTCAATTCGGAGGGGGCGAGCTCCGTATTCCCACGGAACTGACGAAGCGGTACGCGAGTCTCTCCCGAGTCCCGAGCCACCGCGACGCGTCTCCTAGCGAACTCCTCTCGACCGCGTCTCCCCAAGCAGCCGCCGGCGACGCGGTGCGTCCTCTCCGCCCTTACCCATCAGCCCCATGCCCTCCTCTCTCCTCTCGCCATCCGCCTCCTCTTTGTACGACGCAGTGGTTGGCCGTGTAGCGACGGCGTCCGCCATTCCCCGCCACAAACCCTAGGGCTGGGCCATGGTTGGGGAACGGTGCGGGAGGTAGTGAGGCGGCGAGAGGGGTAGCGGCGTTGGCCCTCGCCCCGTCGGCCCGTCCCATATCCTCGCCCCGCCGGCTTGCCCCCATGGCGCTCGCCCAGCCAGCATCTTCTCTGTCTATTTTTTTCTGTCTATTCACTACACTTCTCTGTCTATTCACTTCTCCATACATGGTGTTCTAATGTATTTTTTCTGCAGGAATTAATAAGGGCTGAGTTCAATTGATCTCTGACATTTTTTGAAGCTAATTGTTTGTTATTTTTATGGTCCATTTGAACGCAATCATTGCTGCATTTCACTGTTCCCATCAACACCGAGACAGTGAAATTGTTGGATGATGAAAACTGTACTTAGTTGGTAAAAGTGTTGAGGTCTGCTGTCCAAGCATCCAAATATTCTAATGTATTATTTTTCATACGTATAGACAACTTTATATTGTTCAAACTCAGTAAAAGATCAAATTCAACGGTATAGGCATCCAAACAGGAATTTGAGTTGGGTGCCACCACTTGATTCCAACAGCCGATAGTATCCACAACCAAACAATAGAATTAGAATTGAGGTCATTTCCTTTCCACCTTAGATTTGGTATTCCAATCCAATTCAATTCTAAAGCCTAATTCTGTGCATCCAAACACAGCGAGTTGCTCTAACCACAATTCAGTATCACTCCTCGGCCGGAGTATATCTCACCACGATTCAGTATTTGGGCCGGAGTGTATATTGGGCCGCAGCGACGTGTGCATAAGGCTCGGCTAGAGGCTCGACGACTCATTCGTGGGGTACGTGTCGACTCCTGATAGGCAGCGCGTGCAGCAGTGCAGCTATAAAGAGGAGGGCGCTGGACGAACCCTAAGCCTATCCCATCCATCGCCCCCTCGTCGACCTGCCGCCGCCGCAATAGTACATCGGTCTAATCGCTCGTTTTCTTGCGTCGTCTTTTGCACTTCTGTTTATGGTGTTCAGATCGCTGATGCTTTGTTTTGTGGTTTAATCCATCTGCTTGCACGGATTCTTATTTCTTTTTTACCCGTGTCAGTGCTAGATTTGGATCAATTTTAGGCTCTATATTATGAGTCAACAGCAGGCGTCTCTCGATGGCGTCCTGACTGCCGCATGGAGCCTAGATCGATTAGCCAGGAGAAGATTGTTTGGAGATCCATCTTCTTAGTTCCAAGCCACAAAATCTGGCCATACTTCTAAACCACTATCTCGCCCCTTGGATCTTGATTTCTTTCTGAAGATCTGCGAGATTTCGATGTTTGATTTGAGACGGCTCAGACGAACGGGTGCTCGGTTTTTTCGTTGGACGAGTCGCCCTTTGCACAAAGTGCCCATAGAAACCGGCGGCCGACTTTCACGATTGGTTGGGAGCGTCGTGTATCTTGCCCCATCCAAATTTAAAGCGGCCATATTTCCAATTGATTCTGAATTGTTCGCTTTTGTTTTTCTTTGGTGTTACCTTTGTAAGTTTATTTTCTGTCACTTGGACTGAAAGAAACAAACCTATAACCGGATGGGATCATCAGATCTACATCCTTTGCAAGTTACAGTATCGTTGTAAATTGATTTCAGTAAGTACCTACTCCGTATAAAAAATTGATGTGCTCTCAGTTATTGTTCAAAATAATCAGAGTTGAATTATAACCCAATTACATTTGAAATGCAGTCTGAGAAATTATATTTTGCTCTGGTTTCTTCCCATGCTGTTTTTCTTGAATGGATATGAGGATCCTTTCCCCAAATGATCGACTATGATTATAATGTGCGCACATGAAATCCTTATCAGAGGATTCCAAGCCAGAAATCTGATCCATTTAACACAACAGTTGCTTCTCCACTTTTTCAATTTCGTTTTATTCGTACTTTTTTCGTTTGTTACAAACCGTCTAAGGTGCAGACATTCATGCTAATCAGCCAACCTTTCAGTTCACTATATAACGTAAATCACCATAAAACGAAACAGACCTGATTCTTGAAGGGTTTAGAATGATGTTTCTTCGATTGAAGACTTCAAATGAGGATTTGCCACTGTCCTGAAGATAACATCCGATCAGAGAACGACCTTGCCTGCTTCACTCCTTTCGTCTCCAGCTTGGGTGCCTCATAAAATGGTGAAAATAATACAATTGCTCAAGAACTTGAAGCTACCCACAAATGATGTAGCCGGCCACAATGCAGACCACTTTGCACGATGCAAGCTCTACGGCAAGATCACCAATGAAGACCACTTTGCACGATGGAAGCTCTACGGCAAGATCACCAATGAAGACACAGTAGGATGGCAACTGTGATCGTGAAATGACAGATCTCACAACGCCTTGCTGAATCCTAGGAAAGGTGAGCACAACAAAATCGGGAGGATCTGACCGTACATGCCTTCGAAAGAGCTGGATAGTCGCCCCTGTTCAAGGATTTGTCGCTTGCTCTGCATCCGGCGTCGCCTAGATCCCAAGCCGTTTGGTCGCCGCCTGAGTGTCCTCAGTGCGGAGCAACGTGGACCAAGTCATGTTCAAAGAATGTATTAACAAAACTATTAAATATTTCGAACTTCTTTGTTGAAGTCGTCTTGTCATTTTAATTTCTATGCGCAAATTGCCATAGAAATTAAGATCTGATGAAATGGTTTCTGAAAATGATATTTAGCTCGAGCATAGAGCCTGAGAAATCACTTTGTGCTCTCATATACAAATTGATAAACGAACATAATAATTTCAGTAATTTACGCGCAAGAGAATAACAAAATGGCAATACAATTGTTTGAACAAGTTAGTAATTTCGAACAATCTATCACAAGTTATGTTATACAAAGCAGGACAGGAAGAGTAAATTTGGCTGCCACGAAATGAATAAATTGGCCAGAAAACTACAAACAACATAACGTGTACAAGTTGTGATAGTTAAGCAGGTTGAAAAAAATGAATATCAAATCTTCCCCAACAACAAATGAATAGATCGAGCTGAAAACTCTGAACATTTACGACATGGCATCACAACAGCACATAGTAACGGGGGACATTATATCAGACATTTGGACAATCAGCAAAGTGTCGGCACTTACACATCTCCTTGACAGCAACACTCCACAATCACAGTCACAACCATTTCAGCCCACTATGCATCATTACGGTAGCATTTATATGCACATATCTAATAGTAAGTTCATTCTACATAGCAGAACAAACGTATACAACGAAGATAACAAGGCTGCTTGCTGTATCAGTAGAGCCATTGGGCAACAGGGCCCAGACCATGTGTGGTAATACACATCTTATTAGATTGGTGGGATGTTTGAAAAAGAGAAGCCCTTGTATCCCTTGTAAGCGTAGTAGGCGATTCTTGTGTAGTAGAACCCAGGGATGAACATTACAATGCCCAAAATCATGAAGAAGATTCCTGTTCCAACAAAAGAGTGGTAAGTTTTAGCTAAGGGAAAGTTTCAAGGGCAAGCTTATGCACGAACGCAACCTTTCTAAGATGGTTTTTAGTTAAAATAGATTTATCTTCATGAATGTTATTCAAAAGTCTATTCTGCATCTAGAATGGCAATGCCCATATCATGCAGATCCCTTTTTCCAGCTAAAGAGTGACGAGGTTTAGCTAATGGAAGGTTTCAAGGGCAAGCTTGTGTATGGATGCAACCTTTCTATGACTGATTTAAGTAAAAATAGATTTATGTTCATCGATGTTATTTAGCATCCACAAAATTTTTAGACCACACTACAGCTGAACTTCTATCATAAAAGCCATACCAGAATCAAATATATTATAGATAAAAGAAATGATTTAGGGTCTGTTGGCAATGCATGTGGTCTTCGATTGCTATTTGGATTGAAACCAAGCCCTCACATGGCACATTAATTTTCAGCGATGTGCAGGTGAAACGAAGGATGAAACTGTGCGCATCTATCGCCGGTCGGCAGGTCCGCATTGGTCCTGTGCTACTCCGGCGGGTACCAGTGTTGATTTGCCTTTCTTCCTCCTTTCTAAACTAAATCACATCGCACCAATGGGTCAGCTGGAGGCCCCTCAATTCTAACACCGATCCCCTTTTCTATGACGCGATTTACCTCAGTCTTGGGCTCTTTCTACAAGTGAATATTGACTACAAACATCATCCAATTTGAGTACGTGCACTCAAAATTTGAGCTCATGCTATCTGATAGTTCAGACAATGGGTCGTGAGAATGCAAAATCATCGTGTTCCTCCCGAGCATGGCTCCTTGCCCAATTCACTTTGTTAAAATAGATATCTCTCACCAAATGCAAGCATCTACATATCCAAAATCTCCTCTACAGGCATGATCAAAGAATTATACCTCACATTTGCATGTTCTACACTTATTACCAGCAATATCATACCCATATAGATATCTCTCACCAAATGCAAGCATCTACTTATCCACCCAAACAGAGAAATAAACCCAATTGAATCCTGCCTCGCATCACTAGAAGTCTAGAACCTGAGCCCCCAGCTGGTAATAAGTAATACGGAATTGCTAAGTTTCAGCTAGCTGAGACATAGCTTATGTCTCAGTCAACCCATAAGATGTTCTTATGGCTGTAGTTCCGAAATTGCAGCAAGTACAGGGTTCTAGATGTAATAATAATTCTTCCGGACAGAGAAGAAGGGGAAAGGAGATGCGGGCTGACCGTGCGCGCTGTCCCCGCCGACTTGGTTGGCGGCCATGAGGAGGCCGGCGATGACGCCGAGGGCCCCGAAGGCGAGGAGGGCGGCGGCGAAGGCGATCTCCTTGACGGGGGCGCCGCGCGGGCCGCCGATGGCGCCGCCGACGAGGTCGTCCTCGTCGGTGATGGAGAAGGCGTGGTCCACGTAGGCCATGCCGGGCAGGGACCTCGCTAGCTAGCGTTTCCCGAGGAGGAGGCGGCGGCGGCGGGCGGGGTGGATTCGCGCGCGCGCGGATCCTTGTCGTGGGTTGGCGGCGGGTTGGTCGCGGGTGGAAGATGCAGCGCAGGTGTGAGAGAGATCGGCTGGGTGGGTCGCTTGCGAAGGTAGATTTGGATTGGGTTGGCCGGGAGCGCCGGGTCAACAACGCGATGGTAGTTCGGCACGATAGGGATGTGTACACGGTACTCATGCTACCATACGGATTCGCACGCCCAGCAGCACGTCGAGACACCCTTTGCAGCGTCATTTTTATTTTTTGCAAACTCACTAACCTACACATTTAACAATGGCAGACTCGGCTCCATTCTCAACCAAAAAAAAGTTGTACTTTTCTTAATCATGGAACTTAAAAAATGTTTCCTAGCATATATTAAAAAGTAGTCCATATTAAGATTTTGCAAGTTTGTAGTATAGATCAACAACTACCTGTAGAAAAACAAATAGATTTTTAAAATTTTAAAGTACCATTTTTAAATATCTAAAAATAAGGCTCATTTGGTTCATAGGATTTGTAAAGGAATTGTGTAGGATTTGGATATTCAATGAAAAAAAAAATTCTATACAAGTGTTTGATTCATAGGAACATATCCTATAGAAGGAACATATCCTATAGAACTAATCCTATAGGAATCTTGTAGTGTAAATCCTATAGGAAAAAAATATTAGGTCATACCTCATGGAAAAAATCCTTTGCTACAGTCAAACATACTTCATCTTTTCATAGGATTCAAATGAGCACGACATCTCGAACCTATGCATTCCCTATTCCTATGTTGTCCATATACTATGAACAAAAGGATACCTAGAGGGCTACATGTAGCACGACCTTCCTTTTAAGTTTCCGCGGTAAAGTAACTAAAGAACACAATCATCCACAAAAGACCTTGTACACGCTACATCCACTGACGACCACCATACTTTGTTACCACTGCAGGGATTATTGGAGAAGAACGGTGAAGAGGACCATCATCCAGGAAACAAAAACACCATTGCCCAATGGCTTTACAAGACAAATTGAAGACTTTGTTGAAAGAACACGAACACGAACGGCGACACTCAAATCTCCGGTGAGCAACGCCACGAAGGCCTAGCCCACATCCACTAAGGGATTTCCTCGAGGCGGAAACCGGGCCTTTACAAGGTTCTTGGGGCACACATCCACAACCGAATTGGAGGCTCCCAAATCTGTTACAACACAACAATCAACAACAATACATCAACACAAATCAACTAGGAATCCAAAGAGAAACACTAGCAAGGGGGCCCTCAACAAAATGAGGGGGAAATGCAAATTGCTTCGGTGAAGATGTAGATCGGGGTCTTCTCCTTCGATTCTCCAAAGCACAAGGGATTTGGGTGGTTGTGGGAGGAGATCCGATGGATTTGATGTTCTTGGTGGCTCAACAATGGTGTATGTCCTTTTTGGAGGGGGAATGAGCAACCCTAGCACATTGGAGAAGAAGGCTTTAAATAGTGGCCGCCGAAACAGCCGTTGCGTGCCGTTGGAGAGGGGTGGCCGGTAGTACCGGCCAGCTTGGGCCGGTACTACCGCTCCTAGGCGACGCGCGCGACCATCGGGAGGAGGCCACGTGGCCGGAGGGGCTCGGTCCGGGGAGGGTGGGGCGGAGCCTCCGGCCGGGTACCGGCCGAGGTACCGCCGGGGCTCCAACCCCCCGGCTAGTATACTCGAGCCGCCCGCCGCCACCGGTACCTTGGGCGGTACCATGGCCGGAGCCTCCGGCCGTGGCCGAGCCGGCGGTACCGCCCAAGCCTCCGCTCTCTCTCTTCTTTTCTTCTTTTCTTTTTCTCTTCTTCTTCTCATTTCTTTCTTTCTTCTTTTCTTTCTTTTCTCTTCCGATATCTTGCATACTCTTCACGCTTTAAGCATCTAGAGAATGTAATAACCTACAAATATTATAAACCGAAATGTTCATATATTATCATTGTCATCAACACCAAAACTACATATAAAATGAGATATGATCTTTCAATCTCCCCCTTTTGGTTTCTTGATGACAATATAAGATTTGCAAAAGATGAGAGTATTTGAGCAGAGAAAATATAAGATTTGCATAAAAAGCTCCCCCTAGACATGTGCATCTAATAGAATTAACATTTGAATAAGAGGCACTTAATCTAGGATCAAACTACTCAAGTAAATACGAATCACCAACAAGTGCAAAGATGCTTAGTAAGCAAATAAATTCATCACTTGTATAGAGAAGAGACAACCATATGTGAGTAAAGACAAGTGTTGAGTTTAGAGATCATACCACATGAAGTTCACTTAGTCTTTACCATAGATAGATAGATAGATAATGTCTCATACATAAATAGATAGCCCCTATGTCTCACACACATAGATAAGGTG
>NC_061509.1:61844531-61959847 GCF_022539505.1 Lolium rigidum
CAAGTTCTGGGAGAAGAGTCCGCTTGATGATATTAATATTGAGTATGCAGCCAGAGATGCTTATGTTGCGTATCAACTGTATCGTACAATTCTTGCCTGCAACTATGGACAGCGGCACAGGCTACCTCCGCAAGCAACAGCAACAGCATTGCAACCCAGTTCAACGGTAGGCGCAGAGGCTTCTTCATCGAGCATCTGCAAAGTAGAACAAGTATTGGTTGGCACGAAGCGACCAAGTGGGGATGAAGGGTGGACACAAATTCGCATGACTGATGGGCATGAATATTGGAGTGCCGCGTCCTGGAAATTTCCCATGTATTATGAAACAAGCCCTCCTCATTATCTTGAGGGCGAGTGGGATGATTGGCCAGAGGACAAGAAGCCGAAGATAGATTGGAGTGATGTGCCTGCCGACACACCCGTGTTCTATGCTAAGTGAAGTGTGTATGTTCATACCAGGCTTTTTGTGTAAATGTGATGAACTACTTGTCTAAAATGCAAAGTGTGTGTTTTGCACTTGAAAACATCTTCAAGGAATTTGCTGTGTGTACGTCGAAAATTCAAGTGTGTGAGTGTGTAGCTGAATAAGGGCTACTATGTTATTTTTGTGCGTGTGATCCTTTGTTACAAATGCAAACCCTGTCTCTACACCTGAACAAATGTTAAACGTTTTAATACCCGTGTTCATACTGTGTTTTTATGTATGTATCTGAGATGTTTACTCTTCATCATGAAAAATGATCAACAAATATGTACCAACCCTCACATGTACTTTTTATCAACAATTGAGTTAATGTTTTACCAACCCATTTAATTTTTTGTTACCTCTTTATTTTTAGTTTCTTTTTTTATTTTTTGTTGTAGACAAAAGGTGGTCCTTCTTGTTTTTTAAGGGAGCAAGGGAAAAAATAATTATCTACCCATGCATTCAGTATTCATCAACACATGAGTTCACCTGTTACCGACCCATTTTCGTTATTTTTAGCTGCATCTATTTTTTTTCTTATATATGAACCTTTTGGTTTCTTTTTTGTTTCTCACGTGAATAGGGTGAACCTACTTATCAACCCTCCCATGCACTCTTCATCAATAGGTGGCTCAATGTTTTACCAACCTATCTACTCTCTTGTTACCATCTTATTTTCTTTCTTTTTCTATAGACAAATGTGGTACTTTTTGGTATTTTAAGTTAATAAGGGAACCTACTTATCACCCCTCCCATGCACTCTTCATCAATAGGTGCCTCAATGTTTTTACCAACCCATCTACTATTTTGTTACCTCCTTTTTTTTCTTTTTCTTTACACAAAGGTGGTCCTTTTTGGTATTTCAAGGGAACAAGGGAACCTACTTATCAACCCTCCCATGCACTCTTCATCAATAGGTGACTCAATGTTTTACCAACCCATCTACTCTCTTGTTACCTTCTTCTTTCTTTCTTTTTTCTATAGACAAAGGTGGTCTTTTTGGTTCTTTAAGGGAATAAGGGAACCTACTTTATCAACCATCCCATGTAATCTTAATCAATAGGTGGCTTAATGTTTTACCAACACATCTACTCTTTTGTTACCTGCTTTTTTTTCTGTACACAAAGGTGGTCCTTTTTGTTTTTTAAGGCAACAAGGGAACCTACTTATCAACCCTCCCATACACTCTTCATCAACAGGTGACTTAATGTTTTATCAACCCATCTATTATCCTCTAACCATTTTCTTTCTTCCTTTTTTCTGTAGACAAATTTGGTCCTTTTTGTTATTTTAGGGAACAAGGTAACCTACTTATCAACCCTCCCATGCAGTCTTCATGAATAGGTGGCTCAATGTTTTACCAACCCATCTACTCTTTTGTTACCTCCTTCTTTTTTTCTTTTTTTGTACACAAAGGTGGTCTTTTTTGTTTTTTAAGGGAACAAGGGAACCTACTTACCAACCATCCCATGCACTCTTCATCAATAGGTGACTCAATGTTTTATCAACCCATCTACTCTCTTTGTTACCTCCTTGTTTTTATTTCTCTTTTTTTGTACACAAAGTTGGTCCTTTTTGGTTTCTTAAGGGAACAAGGGAACCTACTTATCAACCCTCCCATGCACTCTTTATCAATAGGTGGCTCAATGTTTTACCAACCCATCTACTCTCTTGTTACCTCCTTATTTCTTTCTTTTTCTGTAGACAAAGGTGGTCCTTTTTGGTTTTTAAGGGAATAAGGGAACCTAATTATCAACCCTCCCATGCTCTCTTGATCAATATCTGGCTCAATGTTTTTATCAACCCATCTACTCTCTTGTTACCATCTTATTTCTTTTCGTTTTCTGTAGACAAAGGTGGTCCTTTTTGGTTTTTTAAGGGAATAAGGGAACCTAATTATCAACCCTCCCATGCACTCTTGATCAATATCTCGGCTCAATGTTTTATCAACCCATCTACTCTCTTGTTACCTCCTTATTTCTTTCTTTTCTCGTAGACAAAGGTGGTCCTTTTTGGTTTTTTAAGGGAATAAGGGAACCTAATTATCAACCCTCCCATGCACTCTTGATCTATATCTGGCTCAATGTTTTATCAACCCATCTACTCTCTTGTTACCTCCTTATTTCTTTTTTTTTCTGTAGACAAAGGTGGTCCTTTTTGGTTTCTTAAGGGAATAAGGGAACCTAATTATCAACCCTCCCATGCAATCTTCATCAATAGGTGGCTCAATGTTTTATCAACCCATCTACTCTCTTGTTACCATCTTCTTTCTTTCTTTCTTTTTCTGTAGACAAAGGTGGTTCTTTTTGGTTTTTTAAGGGAATAAGGGAACCTACTTATCAACCCTCCCATAAGGGAACCTACTTATCAACCCTCCCATGCAATCTTGATCAATAGGTGGCTCAATGTTTTATCAACCCATCTACTCTCTTGTTACCATCTTCTTTCTTTCTTTTTCTGTAGACAAAGGTGGTCTTTTTTTTTGGTTTTTTAAGGGAATAAGGGAACCTACTTATCAACCATCCGATGCACTCTTCATCAATAGGTGGCTCAATGTTTTATCAACCCATCTACTCTCTTGTTACCATCTTCTTTCTTTCTTTTTCTGTAGACAAAGGTGGTCCTTTTTTTGGTTTTTTAAGGGAATAAGGGAACCTACTTATCAACCATCCGATGCACTCTTCATCAATAGGTGGCTCAATGTTTTATCAACCCATCTACTCTCTTGTTACCATCTTCTTTCTTTCTTTTTCTGTAGACAAAGGTGGTCCTTTTTTTTGGTTTTTCAAGGGAATAAGGGAACCTAGTTATCAACTCTCCCACGCACTCTTGATCAATATGTGGCTCAATGTTTTATCAACCCATCTACTCTCTTGTTACCATCTTCTTTCTTTCTTTTCCTGTAGACAAAGGTGGTCCTTTTTGGTTTTTTAAGGGAATAAGGGAACCTACTTATCAAGCCTCCCATGCAATCTTCATCAATAGGTGGCTCAATGTTTTAGCAACCCATCTACTCTCTTGTTACCTCCTTTTTTTCTTTTCCTGTACACAAAGGTGTTCCTTTTTGTTTTTTAAGGGAACAAGGGAACCTACTTATCAACCATCCGATGCACTCTTCATCAATAGGTGGCTCAATGTTTTACCAACCCATCTACTCTCTTGTTACCTCCTTTTTTTTCTTTTTCCTGTACACAAATGTGGTCCTTTCTGTTTTTTAAGGGAACAAGGGAACCTACTTATCAACCCTCCCATGCAATCTTCATCAATAGGTGGCTCAATGTTTTATCAACCCATCTACTCTCTTGTTACCATCTTCTTTCTTTCTTTTTCTGTAGACAATGGTGGTCCTTTTTGTTTTTTAAGGGAACAAGGGAACCTACTTATCAACCACCCGATGCACTCTTCATCAATAGGTGGCTCAATGTTTTACCAACCCATCTACTCTCTTGTTACCTCCTTCTTTCTTTCTTTTCCTGTACACAAAGGTGGTCCTTTTTTGTTTTTTAAGGGAACAAGGGAACCTACTTATCAACCATCCGATGCACTCTTCATCAATAGTTGGCTCAATGTTTTACCAACCCATCTACTCTCTTGTTACCTCCTTCTTTTTTTTTCCTGTACACAAAGGTGGTCCCTTTTTGTTTTTTAAGGGAACAAGGGAACCTACTTATCAACCATCCGATGCACTCTTCATCAATAGTTGGCTCAATGTTTTACCAACCCATCTACTCTCTTGTTACCTCCTTCTTTTTTTCTTTTCCTGTACACAAAGGTGGTCCTTTTTGTTTTTTAAGGGAACAAGGGAACCTACTTATCAACCATCCGATGCACTCTTCATCAATAGTTGGCTCAATGTTTTACCAACCCATCTACTCTCTTGTTACCTCCTTTTTTTTTCTTTTCCTGTACACAAAGGTGGTCCTTTTTGTTTTTTAAGGGAACAAGGGAACCTACTTATCAACCATCCGATGCACTCTTCATCAATAGTTGGCTCAATGTTTTACCAACCCATCTACTCTCTTGTTACCTCCTTCTTTTTTTCTTTTCCTGTACACAAATGTGGTCCTTTTTGTTTTTTAAGGGAACAAGGGAACCTACTTATCAACCCTCCCATGCAATCTTCATCAATAGGTGGCTCAATATTTTACCAACCCATATACTCTCTTGTTACCTCCTTTTTTTTTTCTTTTTCCTGTACACAAAGGTGGTCCTTTTTGTTTTTTAAGGGAACAAGGGAACCTACTTATCAACCATCCGATGCACTCTTCATCAATAGGTGGCTCAATGTTTTACCAACCCATCTACTCTCTTGTTACCTCCTTTTTTTTCTTTTTCCTGTACACAAATGTGGTCCTTTCTGTTTTTTAAGGGAACAAGGGAACCTACTTATCAACCATCCGATGTACTCTTCATCAATAGGTGGCTCAATGTTTTACCAACCCATCTACTCTCTTGTTACCTCCTTCTTTTTTTTTCTTTTTCCTGTACACAAAGGTGGTCCTTTTTGTTTTTTAAGGGAACAAGGGAACCTACTTATCAACCATCGGATGCACTCTTCATCAATAGGTGGCTCAATGTTTTACCAACCCATCTACTCTCTTGTTACCTCCTTCTTTTTTTTTCTTTTTCCTGTACACAAAGGTGGTCCTTTTTGGTTTTTTAAGGGAATAAGGGAACCTACTTATCAAGCCTCCCATGCAATCTTCATCAATAGGTGGCTCAATGTTTTAGCAACCCATCTACTCTCTTGTTACCTCCTTCTTTTTTTCTTTTCCTGTACACAAAGGTGTTCCTTTTTGTTTTTTAAGGGAACAAGGGAACCTACTTATCAACCATCCGATGCACTCTTCATCAATAGGTGGCTCAATGTTTTACCAACCCATCTACTCTCTTGTTACCTCCTTCTTTTTTTTCTTTTTCCTGTACACAAATGTGGTCCTTTTTGTTTTTTAAGGGAACAAGGGAACCTACTTATCAACCCTCCCATGCAATCTTCATCAATAGGTGGCTCAATGTTTTATCAACCCATCTACTCTCTTGTTACCATCTTCTTTCTTTCTTTTTCTGTAGACAAAGGTGGTCCTTTTTGTTTTTTAAGGGAACAAGGGAACCTACTTATCAACCACCCGATGCACTCTTCATCAATAGGTGGCTCAATGTTTTACCAACCCATCTACTCTCTTGTTACCTCCTTCTTTCTTTCTTTTCCTGTACACAAAGGTGGTCCTTTTTTGTTTTTTAAGGGAACAAGGGAACCTACTTATCAACCATCCGATGCACTCTTCATCAATAGGTGACTCAATGTTTTACCAACCCATCTACTCTCTTGTTACCTCCTTTTTTTTTTCTTTTTCTGTACACAAAGGTGGTCCTTTTTGTTTTTTAAGGGAACAAGGGAACCTACTTATCAACCATCGATGCACTCTTCATCAATAGGTGGCTCAATGTTTTACCAACCCATCTACTCTCTTGTTACCTCCTTCTTTTTTTTTCTTTTCCTGTACACAAAGGTGGTCCTTTTTGTTTTTTAAGGGAACAAGGGAACCTACTTATCAACCATCCGATGCACTCTTCATCAATAGTTGGCTCAATGTTTTACCAACCCATCTACTCTCTTGTTACCTCCTTCTTTTTTTTCTTTTCCTGTACACAAATGTGGTCCTTTTTGTTTTTTAAGGGAACAAGGGAACCTACTTATCAACCCTCCCATGTAATCTTCATCAATAGGTGGCTCAATGTTTTACCAACCCATCTACTCTCTTGTTACCTCCTTCTTTTTTTTCTTTTTCCTGTACACAAATGTGGTTCTTTTTGTTTTTTAAGGGAACAAGGGAACCTACTTATCAACCATCCGATGCACTCTTCATCAATAGGGGTGATTTTGTATTGCATTGGCCGCCGCGAAGGCTACGTGAGCCCAAGCTCTCCTGCTCACCCATGTTGTTGCGCGTCGAGGCGTGCCACGGGACGAGCAACTGCGACGTGCAGCGCGTGCTGGCGCCCCATGTTCACCCGGTGGATGGCCAGCACGGTCCTCATCTGCGTCCATCAACCGCCGATGGCCACCTTGAGCGCGGAGTGGGGGAAGGTTGCGGGCAATAGTTGGGGATGGTCGCCCCCTCGCCCAAGCATGTCCATCGCCGACAGAGCAAGCACAACAAAATCTCCCCCGCAAGCACCGTAAGATCTCACAACACCGGCAAGCATCACAAGATCACCCCACAAGCACGGGAAAATCTCCCCGCAAGCCTCTTGTATTTTTTGTCAATTGTTTGCTCGGTTATAGTAGTTGATAGAATTGGGTTCAGATGTATTGATTTTAATGAGACAGAGAAATTTTAGTCTTGTATTAAATATAGGTTATATTTGTCATTGACCAAAAAAGAACCGACAACTGCGTACACCTAATTGACAAGGACGAATAAAGGCCAAAATTAGACTGGAGGACTGGAGGGAGGCAGTGAGGCACATTTCAGGTAAAAAAAAACATACACTTTCTATTAGCAGTCCAAACCCTCCCTTGAATGAAAAAAATCCGTTTTTTTCTCTCTCTTTTCAACGTTTTTTGAGATCATCGCAGAATTCCCCTTCTGCCTTCTCGTGTTCTCCACCCCCTAGTCGCGGACCCTAGACCCCATGGCGGCCAAGAGCTGCGGCCCGGACCTCCTGGATTGGGTCGGCACCGACATCTCCGCCTCCATCTTCCACCTCCTCGACCACCCCGCCGATCTTGTCCGCGCCGCTGCTGTCTCCCGACCATGGCGCAGATTCGGTGAGCAATTCTCGCCCTCCTCTCCAATGGCTATCGATTCTTTATATCATCGCCGTCTTCCTGAGTTCCCCCCATTTACCTCAGTGATCGAGAACAACTTGACCAAGAGCCTGTGCCTGCGGCTATGCCCGGAGGTCGCCACCCTCGCCGCCGTGGCGGAGGTGACCAGATCGGCGTCCTCACCTGCCGTCCCCGTGTCAGAAAGCGTGAGGGACTTCAGGATATTCTCAAACCTCGCCGGCGCCGTCGTCTCCGCCCCCCGCAACCACGACGTGGCCATCTTCACGCACTGTATCGGCGCGTCCAGCACAGACCAGTTCCCCAAGGAGACCATGGAGCACACCCTCGACGAGGATTACATAGTTAATTTCCGCCCGTCCTATTGGTCCAGCGGCGGGGCGGACAGCCCCGATGAGCCCGAGAGCCTTACCTACAGGCTCAATCATGATATCTGCATTGTCGATGAGATTAAGGTGCAGCCGTTCGAAGGTGCGTTGTCACTGGTTTAGCCGTCGTCGTATTTGCAAATAGTTTGAGTTGCACACCCCCAATTCATTGATTAGTGTTCCCAATTAGTTGAGGATCGCAAGGCACTGTTAACTATTCTCTTTGTTAAATTTCTCTTGTCAGGTGATTGATTGATTATACTTTGTTTCGATTTGCCAGCCTATTTTCAGCATGGGGATCCTATATACTCTGCCAAGGCGGTGCGATTTCGGATGGGCCATTACAAGCTTCCGCGTGGATCAGAGTCATTTGTCACCCATAAGGATGAGAACAAGATGGTAAATGCTGACAAAAATTACATGTGGACTTACACTTCACCAGAGTACCCTATGTCGCAGGTGAGTTGGGAGCATCTTTTTCATGTTGGTATGTCTGCTCATCGACCAGAAAATTCTAATATGATACTCTGTAGCATAGCTAATCCATGCAGTAAAAAAACACTCTTTTATTTAGGCAGACTTTCTTATGTTTAGATAACTCGGAAAAATGGACAAATAAATACAGTCAGTATGATGTGATATACTGTATCGTGATATAACAAAGTATCGTAGCAATATTGATCGATATTATATGTAGAGATGGCGTTATAACACCCTCTATTTATGGCTTGGTAGGAAAATGTACTACAATCCTTCAAGCTCCCACGCCCTGTCCTTTGCATTGGTGGTGTGGTGATGATTGAACTATTGGGCGGAGTACAAAAACAACAAGCAGATGATAGGTATTACATATGGTAAGTATGATCTGCTTTTGCAAAAAATGGCATGATGATGCAAAGTATTGGAGGCTGCATGTAACTCCACTCTCAGGCTGGTACATCAAATGCACAACTTAATACTTGTTCACTTCGCCATGAGGAACGAAATTATGTGCGCCGGGAACTTAATTCTATTAAATGATGATTTGTCCTGTAACTTTTTTCCTTTTACCTAGTTCATCTTGGTGTATACATAATTTTGTGATGCTTCTACCTATAGCATTTACAAGATGCATTTGTCTATATGTTGCATTAACCACAAAGAAGTGCGATTTTTCAGTGGTGTATATAGTGCGATAATCTGAATCATGGAGTAGAGTTTACTAATTTATGTTCTCACTACCTTCCCGGCTTCCCTTGCAATGCTGAAACACCATTTTTTCCCTTTTTCGTGTTAACAGTATCTGCAGTGCTCAAGTGAAAGGGCGCTCTCTCTCACCAATGTTCATGTTTGACATCTCGGATCCTGAAGGTTATTCGATCCTCAAGTACTTGCCGAATGCCAAAGAGGACATGAAGCAAGATGATACTAAAGAGTCACTAGAGTGGCTGTCTCTTATTGCTAGATACAATAAGATGAATCAAGTAGCGGTGATGAACGCGCTTATGGGGCCACTTTTCATGAATGAATATGATGTGGATGACGTCTCAGACGACGATTTTTTTGAGTAGATTTGCTTACTGGAATTCAGCTACAACTTTGTCAGCTGTTTGTAGTTAAGTGAACATCTCTGAACTCTGCAAGCCTTAGTTAAGTTCTGAAACCTGGTCAGGACAAGTACTCTTATCGTTCAAGCTTGGTCATGTGTGATATTGTTCATTTATCACTTATCAATGGCGTTGGTTGGTGTGATGATTGCTGAACGTTATGGCACACTATGATACACTAGTCTTATTGCATAGACGCTGGATGCAATCTTATTGTTGTCGAGCTGCATCACCAGATGTCCAGATTGAACCTTGCCTGTGGCCTTTGGCTAGGATGGGATAACGCCGAATGAAGAGAGATATTGACCAAAGTGGAAATGCACAAAATAAAGAGTCTTTTACCGACAAATGGATGTACAAGCATATAACCGGCTATGGGATGGATCGATCGTTTCTCCAAAATTCTACTGAAGATAGAGATCTGATTGTGACTTGTTTCGAACAATACCATACCAACAAAGGATAACATGACTAAAAAAGGAAGTGCGCAGGAGTACAGTTCGCAAAATCTATCCAGGATAAGACACAGTTCATCTCTTTTCTTTCGCTGTCACATGGCCAAATATGTCTAGAGTGTGGTTAGCAGATAGATTAGGGCTAGGAATAGACTGGGGAACTTCGCACAATTCTCTTTGTGGCTCCCCCAATACCTTCCGGAGAGAAGTATGTTCAAATAACTGTCCTCACTGCAATCTGTGGGCAATCTGCGAAACAGAGCTTGTTTTGAGGTGAAGTTCATTAGATTCCTGGCTGAATTAATGTGCTATTCTCGTGCTTTTCTTAAATACAACACATTTACATAACTCAAAGGAGAGTGAAGAACTTGCGGAGGTGCAAACATTCTGAAAATCATTGCGATGCAGGTGCATAGTGGCTTTGGGTCGTATGGGAATTTCCAGCACATTGCATAGAAGCAACTATATCCAGAGGAAAATGAAGTCAACCTGAAGTTACAAAGGCCGGCTTCGATAACTCGAAGTTACACTTGATGATTTTAGAACTCACCCGACTTCAAAATTGATGGTTGAAAACCTGACTGACTTTTACAACCAATATACTACTGCATGATGAGAAATGCTATAGTACCACGCTTTTCATCCGATTTTCGTACGATGCCTACTCACACATGAATCGGTGCATTTCCTTGTCCCAGCAGAAGAAGAATTAAGAGTCCTGCTATACACACGACAAGTTATGTCCGATACTCGTACGATTCTAGGTACTCTAGCTATGAATCTTGGGAGAATTGGATCCATACCATTAAAATATCTCATCTTTAGAAAAATAGCACTGAAACATTGTGCATTAGAAAAGTACCATTGAAAACAAGCTCCGTTACAGCTCTAGAACAGAGGGAGACCAAAGCAGACGCAGCTTTGTTTCCTACAATCATACTCCTTATCATGGACGGCTGGTTAGTTTGCATATAATACTAGTACTCCGTAGTTGTTTGTGTTCGCGCGTGTTAGTAGTAGTTCCTGTCCGTCTCGTCTTCAAGTTAGAGTCCGATTGGGTTGAGGGGTTGCCTGCAGTTCGTGCGACTATATATACACAGTGGGATGTGTATTAACTATAGAGGGAAGAAAATAAGAAACAAAAAATCTGAGCCAAATTCTGATCACGCTCGTGAACTTCAGCAATCGAGTTTCCCTAACTTGGAAGCAGCATCGAGGTAGACGAGCGGCAGTACTCACGAATTCACCCTCATCTGCAATGGCTTTCGCCGGCGTGTCTATCGTTGGTGACGGTGAGGTTGTGGGACATGTCACCAATGTCTCCACGGCCAGTGGGTACCACCTGCTCGTGGTTAACCGCTACTTGCATTTCAAAGCCACTACACCTAATGGAAAGAGAATCCAATCTCTCACTTTCATGGTCGGAGGCCACCATTGGTGCATCGACTGCTATCCTAATGGTAACAGAGAGTGTGCCAACTCTGTATCTCTGTATCTCCGCCTTGTTGATGAAAATGCTGCAGAGGCCTTGAAGGTGCAGTTCGAATTTAGTTTCGTCGACCAGCTTGAGAAACAAAATTCGACATATATTCGTGCATGCCAGCCAAAGAACTTTTCGAGCAGTCATCCATCTTGTGGTTACAAGAATTTTATAAAAAGCAAAGCCCTTGAGAAATCAAAGCATCTAAAGGATGATTGTTTCACTATCCGATGTGACCTCGCTGTTGCCACCACCATGGACCTCTTCATCAAGGTACCGGCTTTTTGTCTGCAACAACAAATCAGCGATCTCCTGCAGTCTAAGGAGGGAACCGACGTGACATTCAAGGTTGGTGATGACATGTTTGCTGCCCACAGGTGCGTCCTTGCAGCTCGGTCCGCAGTCTTCAAGGCAGAGCTATTTGGCCCCATGAAGGAGGGCACGATAGCAAGTGTCATCCACGTAGAAGACATGGAAGCAATAGTGTTTAAGGGCTTGATAAGCTTTATTTACACCGATTCACTACCCGAAATGGAGAATGACATGGTAGAGGAAGGGGAAGGTCAGGAAGCACCGTGGCTGCAACATTTGCTTGCAGCAGCGGACAGATACGATCTTCAAAGGCTGAAAGTACTATGTGAAGAAAAATTATGTGAACACATCGACGTGAGTTCGGCGAGGGATATTTTTACTCTAGCTGAGCGGTACAACTGTTGTGGATTGAAGGAGGTCTGCCTTGAGTTCATCAAAACTCCTGCTAATTTGAAAGAGATAACGGCGGGTGACGGCTTGGACGACATATTTAGAACCAGCCCCTCTCTTCTAAAGGAGCTCATCAAGAAGTTCGCTTCATAAAATCGATACAAATAGTTAACTCCTGTTATCTAATATCCCTGATTTAGGGGTTTGTACTAGTGGTAGTTTCTTTTCAAATTTCAGACATGTCAGTCAATTTTTTTTTTTTTTTTTTTTGTAGAAGTCGATCCCAGTTGGAACAACCTGGCAATTGGATTGACCTTTCCATTTCATCAGTTCCACGATTCTAATTCAATCCTCGTGGCTTACACTAGTTTGAAATAACATAAATCCAAATCATAAAATTATTACTTATGTGAATTACGATGATTTGTTTTACTTCTTTATTTTGAGTAATACCGGAATTCTTAGAAGAGATCAATTAGTCGATTAGCTTACCCCGCGTTGACAAAGTATGCCGTCGGCGTCTCCCTACCCTCGATGCTACCAGAGTAGGTCATCGAGCATCGTTATTCAGCTCCCTCACGGTAGACAGTGAAGACCGATCGCCGTGGAGGCCTCGCATGAGAGGTATCAAAGATGCATATCCCTTTGTGCCTCCAAATTATTCAGAAATTCCTAACAATCAAAGTTGCTACATCTGGTTGAGCAGTTGATTTCTACTTGAGATTTCACCAAACAAGTGAATAAATGCTCGAATTCGATCGCACGATCTGTTTGCGGCTGGAGGTGTCCCGAGTGTTCCGGCGCAATTCTTTCTAATGATTTTTTATTGAGAAAAAAAATTACATAGGGAATAAATGAAAATAAAAAACTAAAAGGTACATGTAGCGTCCCTACCCCAGTCTACTCCTCGTCCTCCTCGTTGTCGATCACGACAAATTTCAAAATTGCCCACAACCAGTTGGCAGCCGGCGGAGCATGCGTCGGTGCTGCCGGTGGTGGAGGTGGGACAACCCACGAATTGAACGACGAAGGTGGACGCGGCGGCGGGTGCGAGGCCGAGTTCTGCAGCGCCCGTTCGAGGGCCTCATTTTCCGGGAGGCCTGTCGGCATTATGTCGGTGGTGTAACGGGATAGCAGCGAAAGAGGTTGCGGCACCTCCTCTTGATCTCCTCGTCGGCAGGTGCATGTCCCGCCAGTTGCCAGCTTGCCGCAGGGCAACCAATTGTCGTGCATTAACCACGCCATGTCGACGCCGAGCGGTACCCTGTTCGGCCGCACCTCCTTCAAGCCGCTGTCGGACACCTCGAAGTCGTTCTTCTTCTTCCCCATGGTGATGCGTTGGCGCGCGATGGAGATTGTGGGAGTGGAGGTGGCGGTGGTGTGGGCGATGATAGGGACAATGTCAGTCGCCTTTTAAAGGTCGGGCGCGCCCAGGACATGATGTCATTGGTGGCGGCAGGCCAGCCGCCGCCCGATAGGCCTGGTGTGCATGCAGAAGACGAGGCGACGCTATTGATGGCGAAGACTGCAGCACAGACGCGGAAGAGAAGACCGCCGAACCGATGCATTCGAAACAAGCATTGAATTAGGTCACTACCAGGCGGGTCCGTGGGAGAAGATAGCGGCCACGCGGCGCGACCGAGCAGCGTCCGCCCATACGCATCCGAGGTGCAAATTAACCGCGTTTGGGTCTCGATGGATAGCCCGATCGCTATACGTCGGTCGGGCGCTGGGCTGGGGTGCATGCACATATTTCAATCGTCCAACCACGAACAATCATTATGCATCCGTTTCCGTCGGACTATTAGAGATCGGAATTGCTCCACACACACGACGATCTCTATACGATCTCTATCCGATGACGCTTTTTCAGAGTGCTACTTTTTCATTGGGTCCGCCAGCACTACTAATTAATCATCAGCCGTAGCCAAAACCAGGACCCGTAATACTGTAATACTCTTCCTTGGCTTCTTCAGCATCAGGATATTTCTAACAGATAACGTATATCTGTAAAATGGACATGAAAGTTTGCTTACGTCGGGTTAAATGGTCGAAATCAATCGTGCGTCCATTTACATCTCTAGGGATGTCTCAACGGCCCGACGTATAATCTTTTTTTTTCCATTTAAAAACCATAATTTACATATTTGTAAAAATACATTAAAATGCTCTAGACAATAACAAAAGGGCCAGCAAGGCCTGCTAAAACCTATGTACGTACTACTGCTCTTTGTAGCTGACGAGGTCGATGAACTACGGCTTCCGCCATGGGAGTTGGTACTGTTGCGGTCAGAAACCCACCGGCGAGCAGCGACGGGCAACACTGTAGAGCCGGGAGGCTCCCAGGACTGCGGCTGGCCCTGGTCCCTCCGAGCGACGGCCCGCAAAGATTCGGCACGCACGTCCGATGCTGGTGCAAGGGCGTGCCACCTGACCTATACCTGGTCAGGAAGGTGTTGGATTATGCCTCGCTTAGTTTCCTGCATGGCATACATGTAAACATTAAATACGAGCCTCGATCGGCTCTCAGGTTATCCTGTGAATCGGCTCAAGGAGCCGATCCACCCATGATGCGTACGAGGTGTACGATCAGATGGTGGTACTGCTTAATCAAAATAAAGCTAAAACGACCTACTACGATTTAGGGTTTTCACCGCATAATCGGAACATCCTACTCGTGATTGAGCCTAGCGGCCACGCACGGTGATCGTAAACCGACCCTAGACAAGGCCTAAAAACTAACACGAAGTTGATCCCCGGAACATCTTGTCTAGGGCTAGCAAACTACACCCTGTGCGCCACTGAATCCTTCAACCCGTTTGTAAGGCCTAACTATGCAGATATCAAACTAATCCTTGAAGAACAAGGAGCAATCATAACGGATCGGATCTACTAAATAATGATCAAGCGGGGTGCCGCCCTTACACTCGAGACAGGTGTAAGGACGGCTAGACGTCCTAGGGTTGCACGACGACAGCATATGATACGATGAACAATGCTAACCCTAACACATCTATGATAACTACGTTGCTCGCCGTCAAAAAGGCTTCAGCACGAGCAACGCATGAACAACGAATAAACGTGTACTGCCTAGATCGCATCTGCGCCTAGATTGGTTTGTGGTGAACGTGATTGTTATTTATTTCATAAACCCTAGATACATATTTATAGTCCGTAGACTTTCTAACGTGGGAATAATCCCAACCGGGCACGAGCCAAACTCTATCTTAACCGACACGTATCCTACTATATTACAAATACACGGTCAAACTAGCCCAAACTTTGCATATAAGGCCGATTCATGTATTTCTTCTATGTAAATTCTTCAAGCCCATCTTCAATCGCGGCCCACCTCTGATCCGGTCAAATTCTGGTGATAACAGGTACGTTGGCGGTGGAGGAGGAAGGGCAGTCTACGGCGAGGGAGGCCACAGATCCCAGGTTGTCGAAGGAGCATCAGACGGCGGCGTTCTCATCCTCGTCCTGGCGGTGGAGCGTAGTTGCCCCTCCTCGCTCACATCGCTATTGTGTGATGTCCATGCGCCCCTTCCCCCCTAACCACAACCCGCCGCCTCCCCTCCTCCCCCACCGTCGACACCAGTGAGAGCCGTCGGGCAAAGCCCGCGCGGTGCCGACGGCGGCATACCTCCTCTTCTCCATGTGCTGCAAGGCCCGACGGGGCAGATCCTGTCCTAGTTGTGTCTGCTCCGCTCGTTGCCACGAGCGGCTTGGCATACCATCGCGGCGGCGCCTCGTCGCGCCTATCGCCAACCTCCTCCCGTGCGTCAGGCAGGCCCGTCGGGGTGGGTCTTGGCCTCAGGATGGGGGCTGGGGGTGGTGCCGGTTCCGGCCGGCGCTGCTATGGCTTTGCCCGGCGGCATGGTTGTTGTTGGTGGCGGATGCGCCCCTTGCGGTGCTGCTTTTGCCGCGACCAGACCAGGATGACGAGATATAAATGGTGCACTTAAGGGAGAGCAGATTTGGTGCACCCGGGTGCGAGTGCTCCTGGTTTTTATAATTTTTTAAAATTATACGAGTATGTTTCAAAAAATCATAAATGTTATTCAATGAATACATACACATGTTCTGAATACTCATGCAACTTTTTGGTAGAAATTATGTTGTATTTTGAGCTAAGGACAAAATAACAAGTTTATAGGGATGGAAAATTCAGATTTTTATCCAAAATTTGCCTTTTTCGTATAGCTCAAAATACAACAAAATTTGAAGGAGATGATTTTGTCATGGGCTTGACTTGAATTTCTGGGTAGGCAACGGGCCACGGGCAGTCACACAGAGAGTCATCCAGATGCGACAAGACATCCACACGTAAAGCATTACTGCCACATATGATCGTACAGTTTTCGGACGTAAAACGTCGTGTGTATAGCAGGGCTCCCTTTTAATTCTTCTTCTGCTGCGACAACGTGGCTCAGTCCCTTCTTTTAATTCTTCGAAATTGCTTCACACGACTGCAGTGGAAATTCAGAGATGGCCCGTGTGTGAAGCAATTTCGATTAAAAGGGATTGAGCCATCTGAGTCGTACATGTATGGGATAAAAAAATGTCGTTTGCAAGACACTGCCACTACGAGTACTCTTTTAGATGGTGTTGGGGGCCTGGGAGGTGTCTTGGGAGGGTCGCCTATACACAAAGTGATAATGTAGTGTTCTTTAATTCCTCAAAATTGACAATCTATGAAGTTATCAGGTAAGAGCATTTTCATGGGCGTCTCTAAATAGGCGCCAATAGGTACTCTGGCAGTGTTTTATTGGAGCAGCTGCTCCTTCGTTTGGGGAGGACTGCCCCACACCGGCCCTCCCACACAAAAATTAAATAAACTTTAAAAATTATATAAATTTACGTTTATATACAAAAGTTTGAACGAAATTTAAAGTAAACTAAACTAAATTCTAGTCTAGTGGCCGTCGGTTGGGGCACCCGACGAGTCTGCTTCATTGTTGTTCTTCCCCTCTATCGCCGCCTCCCATACCTGCCTCTCCGTCATTGCTTCATGCATCTGGCGTTGGAGCATCGCCGCAAGCGTTGCCAGAGCTTCTCTGCGACGTTGGACCTTCAGGGCTGCCCGCCACCGGTGGGATTCCTCGTTCTGGGCGAGCCTCGCTTCCTCGCGGGTGGCCGTCTCGGTTTGGAGTTGAGCGTTGAGCTCAAGTAGCCTCATCTGCCGCGCAACCACCATGAGGAAGCGACCAACATCCTCTGTGGATGCCCGCTCGCACGAGACCTCGACGGCGCGTTCAAAGATGTTGGCGTTGATCTCCTCGTGGACTTGCTCCCGATCCTCCGGTCGCACTACGCATTGAAGGAGGCCATGATCGCCACCTAATCTAGGCCGACCTAGAACTTCTCGTCGGCGCCCCAATTCGCCTGCTCCTCCGTGACCACGGCGTTCGCATCTTCTTTCACTATGAACGCCTCGTTCCACTCGTCGAACCCGGAGTCATCGGAGATGCCGTCGAAGTTGAAGTCCGACAACTTGAGCTCGTCCTCGGGCTGCGGTTGTTGCGGCGCCGACGGAGGCATGCGGTCGTTCTGGCCTATCATCGGCGAGTAGGTGGTGGCGAGCCAACGCGACATTGTTGAGAGTGCGGAGTGGAGTGCGGCGGAGGTGAGCGGAGAGAGCATACTAAATAGGAGGATAGGACCGGTCTGTGCATTTACGGCGACGGTATCTGAGATGTCTGCGCATGGGGAACCGACGGGTTGATTAAAGACGGCGACCCACCACCGAGGATATGAGGCGTCACATCCAAGAGGGAGACACCAATGGACTTGTTGGCATGCCGTCCAGCCCCTGAAATTCGACGTGGTGTGGGGTGCCGGCTCGCTCGTTCGGCGCCCTGTGCGTAGGGGCCATCAACGGGTTGCCAACGCTTCTATTGGGCTCCAACGGCTACTTTTAGGGTATGCTGGTTGAACGGATGAGATGTCGCCTAGAGGGGATGGGTGAATAGGCGTTTTAAAAACTATTACGGATTTGGTTTGTAAGAATCGTTTATTTTACAAACATAAAACCTAAATATTCTAGGCTCAAATAAGTGTAACAACGACAACTCAAGCTAAGCAAGATATGCACAAGATATATGAACACAAGTGATAGCAATATACAAGTACTTTAAGCACGATGGCTATTACAAGGAAAGTAAACTCGGTTATAGAGATAACCGAGACACGCGGAGACGAAGATGTATTCCCGTGTTCCCCACATAAGGTGAGGTACGCCACGTCGGAGAGATGCAGGCTACTAGGAAGGTCTCCCGAATGCCACGAAGGCTCATCTTCTTCTCCAAGCCAATACGACAAATTAAGGACAAAGGACTTTATCTTACTGCTAGCTTTTTCTCCACTCCGGAGATGGCAAGCTCCACAACCACTTCACAAGCTTCACGAAGGAGAAGTCTGGGCCTCTTCACAATCTTCCATGAAGAGATCATCGGAACACCAACCGCCAAGCCAACTAGGAGGTAACCCCTCCAAGAGTAACAAGCTCATAGTCTCTCACTCGAACAAATCGTAATGGAGAGCTCAACACTTATGCAAGGATGCAAAAGCAAGAACACTAAAGGTGTTCAAATTCCACCAAAGCAACAAGTGCTATGGAGGAATTAGAGAGGGAGAACAATGGAGAAATCAACAAATAACTCCAAGATTTAGACCCCAAGAGTTACCCTCACAAAGAGGAGGAATGGATTGATGGAGTTGTAGATCTAGATCTCCTCTTTTAAATCCCTCAAGAATGTGCAAGAATCATGTGAGGGATGGAGAGGTAGCAAGCTTTTGAGGTTCAACAATAGAGTAGGAGAGAGAGAGTAAAATAGAATGGTTGACCTTACCTCCTCAAGGAGGAAGAAGGATATATATAGTCCAAGGAGAAAACTAGCCATTTCATGGCAGAGTTGGGCAACCCGGCGTACAACTCGGTAGGGCCGGGTCACCCGTCATTACACCCAGCAGGCCGGGCCAGTGGCCAGGCTAGAGAGGAGCAGCACCCGGTGGGTCGGGCCAGAGGCCGGGCTAACCAGGAGGCTGGGCCACTCGGTGCCACACCCGGTGGGCCGGGCCAGATGCCAGCCTACTTAGTAGCAGCACTCGGCAGGCCGGGCTGGGTGCCGACCTGCTCGACGTCTTGGTCGATCCTGCCGGGTTAGTGGGTTAGCTCATGAAACATAATTGACAAGGCTTACCGCCCACAAGATCACATGATCCAAAGGGTACAATCTTTATGCTTCATGTATTGACCAACTTGAATTCAATCTTTACTCTTAGTCTTGGTCAACCTTGTATCTCTTCATGCTCTATCATAATATCTTGATCATTCATTGCTTAACACATAAGGTAGAGCATGGCTAACTTGAGTTCCACAAAAGAGCTCCATCTTCATTTCTTCTTCTTGATCATCTCATATTCTTCTCTTTTAATCGATGATCTTGATGCCAATAACAAAGGTATAACATTATATTCATGGCATCCACACTTGAATCCAACATATGAACTTCAGGAAATACCTACGGAATACTCCTTCATATAAACACAATGAAAAAATTAGTCCATAGAGGATTATCATTATACCAAAAACACACTTGGGGGGCAATGTACCCTTACACCGGTGTGGCCCAAAAACAACATCAGACTCCAATAAACCTATTGGGGTCTCTATGTGGGCGCTCGTGGAGATGCTCTAAGTGGTCTATGTGTTCCTATTGAGGAAACACGTAGACATTTTCATGTAAAGTCAAGTAATACAAAGTTTGACCAAATTTATAAAATACTAATGTATATTTGATAATGCAAATATAGTTCTATCGGTGTTATCTCACATCGAGACCAAATTTGACTTTGGCTATACATCATATACCGCTGAGATGTCAAAAAGTAATCTGGTGTCTAATGTTGTCAAGCCCATCCAACCTAGCCATCATGAAAACATAGCCACATAAATTCATTCAAATTCCCTCATTTGCATCTAAATAATCAAATGGAACTCGGTCAGAAAGTATGTAAGATCCACGTATCAATAGAGGGAAGTGTGACATCGAGCAGCTGTCTGGTCGGCGGTGGTGACAACCGGTAAATCATAACCCTATGCCCTAATCTTCGCGGGAGGGACTGTTGTTCTATTTGGTTGCGTTGTCCCTAGTTTCTACCGTCTCGAAAGATGTATCACCAAGCTCTACTCTTGTTTGCTCTCCAAGTGTCAGAGAGACAAGGCGAGCGTCCCCTCTAGTCCGACTCGATCCCTGTTATAGTCCAGTAAAATCGTTTTGCACACAAGCATGGCCTCTCCAAGGGCAAACAAACACGGTAAATACTAACTTAGGGCTAAAATATGTTAATCCTTAAGCTTTTAAATATGTACCCCTACGTTCCTAAAAGGAAAGCATATCAAAATCACTGGAGGTGAAGGAGAACTCGTCGAAGAAGAGGATGACGCCGAGAAGCCGCCGCCGCCCAAAGATATGTGTGCCACTTACCTGCTTGGTGACCAGAGATGGATCTTGAAATGAGGGAAGGGGAATGGAGGATTTGAACCGAGCAGTGAGAGTGGGTAGAAATAGAAGGGGGCGAGGTGTCTGAAACCTCCCCACCCCCTTTTCTCTTTTCGCCGCTGCGCGCCCGAGCTCGCGCCATCTCTCTCGGTCTCTCCTAGTCCACGCTTGTGCACGTAAAGATGACTTTTGCATTAGCAAAACACGAAACGAGAAACGGCCGAATTAGTCGTTCCTCCTAACTAGGCTTATAGGTGCTTTGAAAACCGATTCAGCCGCAACACAAAGGACTTCCGAGGAACCCAACATAATTGTTAATTACTATTGCTGAAATGCCATGCGACCTACCAACCGCACTGCAAACTCCCGCTATTGCGAATGGCCTGGTCCATGGGCTAGAGCCAGCAGGGAACCGGGGAGCAGCGACGGGGCATGGGGAGGGGTGGAACTGGATCCTCTAATGTGCACAAAAAAAGTCAGAGAAAACAAAAAAATGAAGTCAAGAAAATGTAGCTCAAGTACCCTATTAAGTACAGTAATTTATTAATTTACATAATTACTGTAGACATTAAAAAATAATCTGAATTTTATTACACCATAACTTTGCCTGTATAGTGTTACTCTAAATTCATAACACAAATTTGTATTATGCAAAATAATATATAATATTTTAGACTTAATCATATGGTTTGGAAGAAGTAAAGTTAGCTCCTCTAACTTTGCTTGTTAGAGCATCTCCGCCGGCAGCCTCTAAATATGCGCCGGTAGGGGCTTCGGCACTACCGTATGGGGACGCCGACACAACATCCTCCATTTGGACATGTACAACTTCCATCAGTACTACGACGCCTTCGCCGCCGCAAGTACTTCTAGATTAGATTTAGTTTAAATTTAGTCGAATCTCGTTCGAATATATGTGTCAAGTTTGGATGAATTTAATCGAATCTCGCTTAAATTTAAAATTTCAAAATTTTATTTATGCCCCAAACACGACACGATGCAGATGCTCAATCCGGCGCCCAAAATTGGGGAACGGTTTGGCGACGGGGCTACGATTGACGACACGGAATCTGTTTGGGATTAGATGAAACAAGGGCATTTTTGGCAAGTCGTTAAATTCTGGAATCAAAGTGGATCGCACACTCACTGGTGCTATTTTATCACTTCTGGTTTCTTTTGCTAGTGGTATTTTGGCTGTATTGTCTCCATCACATTCCTCTCGTACGTCACAACGCAATCTGGTTTCCCAACATCGCAGATTCAGCCTCTCTCATCCCGGCGCTCGAAGAAGAAAGGGAGCTCGGTGCCACCCATGGCGGCGGCGGAGTGCTGCGGCGGGGACTTCCTGGACTGGGTCGGCCCCGACAACTCCGCCAGCGTCTTCGGTCTCCTCGACAACCCCGCCGACCTCGTCCGCGCCGCCGCCGTGTCCAGAACCTGGCGCCGATTTGGTGAGCGATTCTCGTCCTCTTCTCCGATGGCTATCGATTCTACTGCACACCATCGCCGTCTCCTTGAGTCCCCCTCTCTGCGCAGTGATCGAGAACGACCTGAGCAAGAGTCTGTGCGTGCGGCTATTTCCCGAGGTCGCCACCATCGCCGCCGCGGCAGAGGTAACCAGATCGCCGCCTTCGCCTCCTGTCTCCCAGTCCCAGTCAGACAGCGAGAGGGCCTACAGGATATACTCGAACCTCGCCGGCGCCCTCGTCTCTAGCTCCCCCAAGGACTCCACGGGCTGCGTTCTGCGCTGCGTCGGTGCCTCCAGCACCGACGATTTCCCGAACGAGACCATGGTACACACCCTCCATGAGCGCGGGTTGGTCAATTTCCGCCCGTCCTATTGGTCCAGCTGCGGTTCGGACAACCCCGACGAGCCGGAGAGCCTTACCTACAGGCTCAACTCTGATTTCTGCATCGTCGATGAGATTAGGGTGCAGCCGTTCAAAGGTGCGTTATCTCTCATTGATCCTGCGTGGTATTGCAATTAGTTGATTTCATTTATGTCACACACCCTTAATTGATTGATTAAGGTTCCCCTGTCTGTTATATTGTGATTCAAATTTAATAAGAAGGCTAATGACAGATCGTCATCACGGCTAGGGTTCATCGCTTCATAAGATAACCCATGGCGTTTGTAAACACTCCCCGATATAGTGAAGTTTTGTTGGCTGACACCCGTGGTTTTACCTCTGTTTGTTGGAGAGGGTTTTCCATGTTAACTCTTGTGTCTCTCGTTGTGATTTTTCTTTTTCGTTCTTCATTATTGTCTATCGTGTTTGTAACACTATCAGGTGATTGATTGATTATATGATGTATATGGCTCTTTGTTTGGAACTGCCAGCCTTTTTTCAGTATGGCAATCCTATATACTCTTCAAAGACGGTGAGATTTCGGATGGGGCATTACAAGCTTCCGCGTGGATCAGAGTCATTTGTCACTAATGATGATGAGAACAAGATGGTAAACGCTGAAAAAGATTACATGTGGACGTACACTTCGCCAGAGTTCCCTATGTCGCAGGTGAGCGGGGAGCATCTTTTTTCTTGTTGACGTATGTGTGGATCGATGAGCAAGTTCTCTATGAAGCTATGTATAGCTATGCTATTCATGGTTTATCTACGATACTATAATGTAATATAAAAAATTAGCATACTGATTGATATTGGATATAGTAATGAGCTTATGATGCCATCTGTTTATGGTGTCTAGGAAAATGTACTACAATCGTTCAAGCTCCCACGCCCTGTGCTTTGCATTGGTGGTGTGGTGATGATTGAACTCTTGGGCAGAGTACAAAAGCAGGGAGCAGATGATAAGTATTACATATGGTAAGTTAAGTTTAAAATGGCAGGAATTACTTTCGCAAAATGAAGCAAGATGATGCAAATTCGGTGGCTTATGCTAGAATTACACACTTGATACTTATCCACTGCACCATGAAGAATGGAATTGTGTGACTTGAACTTATTTCTATTAAATGATGATTCCTGCAACTTTGTCCTTGCACTTAGTTCATCATGATGTATACATATAATTTTTTTGATTAATGCATTCGGTAGAATTTAGAAGATGCACTTGTCTATTTGTTTCATTAACCACAAAAGAAGTGTGAATTTCCAGCTCAGTATATTATGACATGTTGGTCTGAATCCTGCAGTAGACTTTGCGTAGTTTATGTCCTGGTACATTTCCTTGCATTTGTAAACTACTCCCTCCATATTGGTTTATAATTCCTGCGCATGTAAACTATCTAACACAAAAATTATGCCATTAGAGAATATAACATGTTTCTAGTGATATTTTTTGTACTCTCTCCATATGTACATTCATATCTAGACAAAGTTGAGCAGATTTTTTAGGGACATGAGTACTAATATATACCTCATATTAAGTTAGTCAAATTGACATCACTTAATAAACCGATATGGAGGGAGTACCAACTCTGAAACGCCTATAATTCTTCTTCTTTTTTGCATGTCAACAGTGTCTGCCATGTTGAAGTGATAGGGCGTTCACTGTCACCACTTTTCATGGTTGACATCTCGGATCCGGGAGGTTATTCAATCCTCAAGTACTTGCCTGGTGCCAAAAATCTATCCGCGGAGGATATGGCGCAGTATGATACCGAAGACTCGCTGGAGTGGCAGTATTTTGGTGCTAGATACAGGCAGATGAATCACATAGCAGTGCTGAATGCGCTTTTGATGCAAGTACATTTCATGCATGAAGATGATGTTGGTTGGGTGTTACAAGACGGCCTACTTCTGTAGATTTGCTTGATGGACTGAAGCTACAACTTTGGCGGATATTACTGTTTGTAGTAAGGGAACATCTATGAACTCCGCAAGCCTTTATTGCAGACATTGAAGACTCAATTCTGAAATCTGGAGAAACTGGTCGAGACAAGTTCCTCTTATGGTATATGGGTCATTTGTTACTTACCAATGATGTTGCTTGCTGATGGACTGCTCAACTCTATGGCACAATTTGATAATGGTTGCAATCTAGTCGGTGTGGAGCTGCATGCTAGCTCTGAGTGTTTACTTCACCTTGGCGTCTGAGAAGCACGGGTGCTTCCATCATTCGTCATGCTGGTACTATGGTCTGTTTCAAAATATGTAGACTGTACAGACCAGGTGTTTCCATATATAATGTTGCTTGTATTTGTGCATGTGTATCATAAATCTACGAGAGATGGTTGTATTTCTACTACTAGTACTTTTCAGAGGGTCCCTTTGTAATCTCTAAGCCACCGTTCAATAATTAATGCAGCTATGTAGGTCCTTTGGGGCCTTTTCTTGTTCATCTTTTTCTTTTCTACGAGAGACATGTTCACGACAATATGCCAGGTACCCTTATGCATCGCACTTAAACTCTCTCATCCTTGTAGATATATATGCACCATTTCCAATAACCATAGTTTTTATGTGGCTGAATCCCCTTTAATCTGAGTATGTGATCTGCCTCATTTATGCTCCCGTTTATCCCTCATCATAAGCAGCCAAAACCTAAATTTTTCTTCATGTGGTAGATAGTTATTACATACTGTAACTCTCTGGACCTAGTTCTGCAAAAGATACCGTTAGTTTTTCAGTGAGGAGTCACCGTCTTATGTACACGACACAGAAGGTGCCAGTTTTATCACCTTGGTATTGTCAGGATTAGTGTGGCACTGACCGCTGAACATTTTGTAACGTAATTCAGTGAGGCATAAATCAGGAAAGTTTAGCGCTATGGTCAGTTACAGTCATAGTCCACCCGGAGATATCACTAGCGTTTCAGTACGTAGTTCAGGGTTCAGTCATGGTAGAAGTTGAACTTTCTTAAATACACTCTCTGGCTTCTCTGCTGCATATTTTGCCAATACACTTGCATCTGGCGCTCTGCTTTCAACATTTCCTTTGGGATTCTTCGCTCGATTGTGACCGAATGTGACATATACATGCTGCTCTATGGTGAGGGCAATTTTGATGGCATATGTATCGTGGATGATTGAGAAGGTTTAGGGCAACAAATCATCATCAGTTATACACATGAGACAGCGAACATGAAGTTTCTGGCTCTGTAGTTTTTCATATCAAACTATCAAAGGGTAAGAGGCAAGAAAAGGTAGTGAAAAGAGAGTCATAGTAAAGTAGCAAGAGAAAAGGTATCCAAAAAGAGAGAAACGACTTTACTTTTCAGCTATTATGCTTCCTCTATCTTAAAATAACTAACTTAACTTTTTCTTTTTTTTGACAGAACTTAACTTTTTCTAGATATAAAATAAGTGGCTCAACTATTTTTAAATACATATGTATCTATAACTAAAATACATCTATAGATATATCCGCACTAGATAAAATCAAGTCACCTATTTATGGAAGGAGTGAGTGCTACATTGCCGTTGCATGTGTGTTCCTGCAGCAATACACAATGGGGTGGGGAGGTATACGTGCATGTGTACATACACAAGTCAAAAAAAAAAGTGGCTGTCGTCCCAATATGTGTCCGTGTACCCCACTCAGCATTTATCGATCAAGAGATGCACCAAGCAGAGACCAGGAAACATCATTTATCACGATTCCATGCAGGCCATAACGCAAAGCCAATTCCGTGCATATCTGCATGCAAATAGCGAGAATATGCATTAGTAACAATTTCTTAAAATGAGCAGTGTGGAAGTACTGCTCCCTCCGTGTCCCGGTGTATTGATCCTGCATGTATCCTTGTATTACTAATTTGGCTAACTTAATATGGGATATTCACTTTGGCTCATAGGAGCATTTGCTTCCATTGTGTGAATCTACATTTCGAAGTGTCAAAAAATTCTAAAGTAAAATTTTTCATGTACATCTACACATTTTATATTCGTACACAAGTTTTCAAAAAAAAAACTATAAAAATTTGTGGCTCCAGTAAAAAAGACAAATTTTGATGCTACAACACCACTACGTACAGGACATTTTTTTGTCTTTTTTGTACACGCCACATAAAATGTTGTTTCTCCATGAAAACTTGTACACTAACATAGAATGTCACGATGTACAACAAAAAATTTATGTCAGAATTTTTTGACATTTTTAAAATTGTTTTTTAATTATTTTGTATAATGGGAGCATTTGCTCCTATGAGCCAAAACGCCACCTCCAATATGGGATATAAGGTATATACTTTCTTCTCAATATAGAAAACGAGATCTTTGTTGTGCATTTAGCTTTTTGCCGAATATAAAATTTCGGGTGCTCAACAAAGACCGTCAAAATACACTCGGTAAAGACAATGTACACAGTAAAAAAAAAACACAACAAATTTTGCCTTTGCCGAGTGCCAAAATATGACACTCTGCAAACGCTATCTTGGCCTAGTGTATGTTGAATATAATTACATAGTTTCTACCGTCAGATCGATCGGTTGAACATGCATGTGAAGAGTTCGTTGCATGGAAAATAAAAAATTTCTACCGTGAACATGAACAAAAACCAAGATCTAATCTAGGAAGAAGCAAGATCTAATCTACCAAGATCGAAGCAACGAGAAGATTGCGAGACTAACCCTCGAAGATTCCAAAGCCTACGAGATTAATCTCGTTGTTGATGTAGTCGATCGTCTGTGCTGCAATCCGGCAGCACTTCCGTACTCGGTCGTGCGTACGGTGTCGATGAAGCCCGTCATCTCCCCGTTCCAGCGGGCAACGGAGGTGTGGTAGATCTTCTCGGAATCCCAGCAGCACGACGGCGTGGTGGTGGTGGTGGAGGAGGAAAAACTGCAGGGCTTCGCCTAAGCCGGAGCAGCGTATGGTGGAGGAGAGAGGGGGGCGGCCAGGGTTTGGTCTGAGGGATGGGCTGCGCCCCCTGCCCCCTCCCCTCTTTATATAGGGGGAGAGGTCGGCTAGGGTGGCCCCCCTGCGCCCCCATCTCATCTAGGGCCGGCGTCCACAAGGGGGAGGGGGAAACTCCCCCCCCCCCAAAGATGATCCTCCCTTAGGGTTTTGGGGAAACCCTAAGGGGTGGCCAGCCTGGGCCTTGGGGCTTAGTGCGCCTGGCCCATTAGGGCTGGCAGCACCCCCTCAGCCCATGTTGGCCTCCCTAGGTCGTGGGCCCCATGGTGGACCCCTCCGGAACCTTCTAGAACCTTCCGGTCTATCACCGGAAAAATTCTGAACTTTTCCGAAACCTAGAAATCAACTTCCCTTATATGAATCTTATTCTCCGGACCATTCCAGACCTTCTCGTGATGTCCTGGATCCCATCCGAGACTCCGAACAAACTTCGGTATCCATCTCATATTCTGAATCTACTTATGCGACATCGAACCTTAAGCGCGTCACCTTACGGTTCGTGAACTATGCAGACATGGTCGAGATTCCTCTCCGAGCAATAACCAATAGCGGGATCTGGAGATCCATAATGGCTCCCACATATTCAACGATAACTTAGTGATCGATTGAACCATTTACACACGATACCGATTCCCTTTGTCACACGATACTTTACTTGTCCGAGGTTCGATCATCGGTATCTCCATACCTTGTTCAACCTCGTTACCGACAAGTACTCTTTACTCGTACCGTGGTATGTCATCTCTTCTGATCTAATCACATGCTTGCAAGCTAATCAGACGACGTTCCACCGAGAGGGCCCAGAGTGTATCTATCTGTCATCGGGATGGACAAATCCCACAAATCCCACTATTGATCCATATGCCTCAACTCACACTTTTCGAATACTTAATCTCATCTTTATAACCACCCATTTACGCAATGGCATTTGATGTAATCAAAGCATCCTTCCGGTGTAAGTGATTTACATGATCTCATGGTCGAAGGACTAGGTAACTATGTATCGAAAGCTTATAGCAAATTGAACTTAATGACTTAATCTTATGCTACGCTCATTTGGGTCTGTGTTCATTATATCATTCATCCAATGACATAACCTTGTTATTAATAACATCCAATGTTCATGATCACGAAACCATGATCATCTATTAATCAACAAGATAGTTATACAAGAGGCTTACTAGGGACTCCTTGTTGTTTACATAACACACATGTATTAATGTTTCGATAAATACAATTATAGCATGGTATGCAAACATTTATCATAAACACAAAGATATTATAATAACCACTTTAGTATTGCCTCTTGTGCATATCTCCAACAGTCTCCCACTTGCACTAGAGTCAATAATCTAGATTACATTGTAAGGTACCTAACACCCATGGCATTCTGGTGTTGGTCATGCTTTGCCCTAGGGAGAGCTTTAGTCAACGGATCTGCCACATTCAGATCTGTGTGCACTTTGCAAATCTTTACTTCACCATCTTTGATGTACTCGTGAATCGAATGAAAACGCAACTTGATATGCTTTAGCTTCTTGTGTGACCTTGGTTCTTGTGCATTGGAGATGGCACCCATGTTGTCACAATAGATGACTAATGGGTCCAATGCACTAGGAACCACACCAAGCTCAACAACGAACCTCTTCATCCATACCGCTTCTGATGAAGCCTCCGAAGCCACTATGTATTCAGATTCAGTTGAAGACTTCGCCACCGTGCACTGCTTGGAACTCATCCAGCTTATCGCAACTCCATTCGGTATAAACACGTACCCGGACTAAGACTTAGAGTCATCGGGATCGGTGTTCCAACTTGCATCGGTGTAGCTCGGTTTACAACGAGCTCTTGGTCACCGCCATAACAAAGAAACATATCCTTAGTCCTTTTCAAGTACTTCGGGATATTCTTGACCGCTGTCCGATGTTCCATTCCTGGATCACTCCGATATCTGCTGGTCAAACTAACAACATGTGCGATATCCGGTCTAGTACACGGCATGACATACATGATAGAGCCTCACTCGCCGAGGCATAGGGGATCTTGTTCATCCTCTCTCTTTCTTACTGCCGTAGCCGGACCTTGAGTTTTACTCAAGACCTTACTCGGCAACATAGGCAAGAACCCTTTCTTGCTTTCATCCATTCTAAACTTCTTTAGAATCTTGTCCAGGTATGTACTCTGTGAAAGCCCTATTAGGCGTCTTGAACTATCTCTATAAATCTTGATGCCTAAAATGTACGCTGCTTCACCAAGGTCTTTCGTTGAAAAACACTTATTCAAATAACCTTTAACACTACTTAATAGTTCTATATCATTCCTAATTAATAATATGTCATCTACATATAATATCAGGAACGCTACAGAGCTCCCACTCACTTTCTTATAAATACAGGCCTCACCATGAGTCCGTATAAACCCGAAGTCTCTGATCACCGTATCAAAGCGTCGGTTCCAACTCCGGGATGCTTGCTTCAGTCCATAAATGGAACGCTGAAGTTTGCATACCTTGTCGACATTTTTAGGATCGACAAAACCTTTGGGTTGTACCATATACAACTCTTCCTCAATATCACCATTAAGGAACGCCGTTTTGACATCCATCTGCCAAATCTCATAATCGAAAAATGCAGCTATTTCTAACAAAATCCTCACAGACTTTAGCTTCGCTACAGGTGAGAAAGTCTCATCGTAGTCAACTCCTTGAATTTGTCGGAAACCCTTTGCGACAAGTCGAGCTTTATAGACGATAATATTACCATCGACATCGTTTTTCTTTTGAAGATCCATTTATTCTCGACGACCTTGCGGCCATCGAGGTAAGTCTACCAAAGTCCATACTTGGTTATCATACATGGATCCCATTTCGGATTTCATGGCTTCTTGCCATTTGTTGGAATCTGGGCTCATCATTGCTTCTTCATACGTCGCAGGGTCTTCATCATTGTTGTCCACAATCATGACATTTACAAGGATCATACCAATCAGGAGTGGTACGTTCCCACGTTGATCTGCGAGGTTCAGTAGCTTCCTCGTTCGAAGTTTCATGATCATCATCATTCGCTTCCTCTCCTATCGGTGGGGCTGTGCAGGAACATCTTCCGGCACTGCGCTACTCTGATCTACGAGAGAAGGTTCATCAACCTCGTCGAGTTCTACTTTCCTTCCAGTCACTTCTTTCGTGAGAAACTCCTTCTCAAGAAAGGATCCGTTCTTGGCAACAAAGATTTTGCCTTCGGATCCGTGATAGAAAGTGTACCCAATTGTTTCTTTAGGGTATCCTATGAAGACACATTTCTCCGCTTTGGGTTCTAGCTTGTCAGGTTGTAACTTCTTTACATAAGCTTCGCAACCCTAAACTTTAAGGAATGACAGCTTAGGTTCTTCCCAAACCATAATTCATACGGTGTCGTTTCAACGGATTTAGATGGTGCCCTATTTAAAGTGAATGCGGCTGTCTCTAATGCATAATCCCAAAAAGATAATGGCAAATCAGTAAGAGACATCATAGATCGAACCATATCCAAGAGAGTTCGATTACGACGTTCGGACACACCATTACGATGTGGTGTTCCCGGCGGTGTCAACTGTGAAAGTATTCCGCATTTCTTTAAATGCATGCCAAACTCATAACTCAGATATTCGCCTCCGCGATCAGAACGCAGAAACTTAATCTTCTTGTTACGTTGATTTTCCACTTCACTTTGGAATTCCTTAAACTTCTCGAAAGTTTCGGACTTATGTTTGATAAAGTAAATATACCCATATCTACTCAGATCATCCGTGAAGGTTAGAACATAACGATAACCACCGCGCGATGCCACACTCATTGGTCCGCACACATCGGTATGTATGATTTCCAACAAGTCTGTAGCTCGCTCCATTGTACCAGATAATGGAGTCTTAGTCATTTTTCCCATTAGACATGCTTCGCATCTATCAAGTAACTCAAAGTCAAGTGACTCAAGAAGTCCATCGAAATGGAGTTTCTTCATGCGCTTCACTCTAATATGACCAAGACGATAGTGCCACATATAAATAGAATTATCATTCAATTTAATTCGCTTAGCATCAATGTTATGAACATGTGTATCACTACTATCGAGATTTAACAAGAATAAACCATTCATCTCAGGCGCATGACCATAAAAGATATTACTCATATAAATAGAACAACCATTATTCTCTGATTTAAACGAATAACCGTCTTGCATTAAACAAGATCCAGATATAATGTTCATGCTCAACGCAGGCACCAAATAACAATTATTAAGGTTGAAAACTAATCCCGAAGGTAGATGTAGAGGGAGCATGCCGACGGTGATCACATCGACCTTGGATCTATTTCCAACGCGCATCGTCACCTCGTCCCTCGCCAGGCTTCATTTATTCAACAGCTCCTATTTCGAGTTACAAATGTGAGCAACCGAACCAGTATCAAATACCCAGGCACTACTACGAGAACCAGTAAGATAGACATCAATAACATGTATATCAAATATACCTTTCTTCTTGATGAGGCCGTTCTTCAGATCAGCCAAGTATTTGGGGTAATTCCGCTTCCAGTGCCCCTTCTCCTTGCAGTAATAACACACATTATCAGGCTTAGGGCCAGCCTTAGGCTTCTCAGGAGGCGCATCAGCTTTGTTGCCACCATTCTTAAAGTTGCCCTTGTTGTTAGGCTTGCCCTGCTTCTTGAAACTGGTGGTCTTGTTGACCATCAAAACTTGGTGCTCTTTCTGTATCTCAACTTCAGCAGATTTCAGCATGGAGAAGAGTTCATGCAACTCTTTGTTCATGTTATGCATGTTGTAGTTCATCACGAAGTTCTTGTAACTAGGTGGCAGTGATTGGAGGACACGATGAATGCCCAGCTGGTTAGGAATTACAATTTCCAAGTCACTAAGCTTCTTCGCGTGCCCAGACATGTTGAGCATGTGCTCGCTAACGGAGCTACCCTCTTCCATCATGCAGCCAAAGAAGTGTTTCGAGACCTCATAGCTTTCCACGGCCGCATGAGTTTCAAAGATAGCTTTTAGCTCATGGACCAGCTCATAAGGGTCGCGGTGCTCAAACCGTTTTTGGAGCTCCGCCTCTAGGCTGCACAGGATGGCACACTAAACTTGAGAGTACCAAATGACCCGAGTCTCGTAAACATTCTTTACGTCCTCATATACTGCAGGTGGTGGTGGGGGACCTAGCGGTGCTTCGAGCACATATTGCAGATTTCCACCATTGAGGAAAATCCTCACATGGCGGAACCAGTCGGTGAAGTTGCTACCATTGCTTTTAAGCTTTTATTTCTCTAGGAACTGGTTAAAACTGATGGAGGGGGAAGCCATGATCTACAACATATTTGCAAAGAGTTTATACTAAGTTTATGATAAATTGAGTTCAATTTTAATTCCTAAATTAACTAGGTGAACTCCCACTCAAAACAACATCCCTCGCATTGTCTTAGTGATCACACGAACCAGGTCTACTACACCAAGTCCGATCTTCACGAGAAAAGATGTAGCTTCAAAGGCGAACACTCAAAGTGTTCATCATATCATTCATATGACTCATGCTCTACCTTTCGGTATCCCGTGTTCCGAGACCATGTCTGTACGTGCTAGGCTCGTCAAGGCAACCCTAGTATCCACGTGTGCAAAACTGGCTTGCACCCGTTGTATGCACATGTAGAATCTATCACACCCGATCATCACGTGATGCTTCGAAACGACAAGTATTAGCAACGGTGCATACTAAGGATGAACACTTTATTATCTTGATATTTTAGTGAGAGAGATCATCTTATAATGCTACCGTCGCGATCTAAGCAAAATAAGACGCATAAAGGATTAACATCACATGCAATTCATAATGTGTGATATGATATGGCCTTTCTTCTTGTGCTTTTGATCTCCATCTCCAAAGCACGTACATGATCTCCATCATCACCAGCATGGCGTCAAGGTCAGTGACGCTGCTTCATGGTTGTCCATCACTTATAGCTACTATAACAACTACTTAAAATAAAGCTATTACATGATGAATAGACATGCATGTCTTTAACAAAAATTAAAGACAACCATTAGGCTCCTACCGGTTGCCATAATACAATAATGAACATATCATACATCAAATATAATCATCATCACATGGCCATATCACATCAGCAAACCCTGCAAAAACAAGTTAGACGCCTCTAATTTGGTTTGCATATTTTACGTGGTTTAGGGTTTTCGACTAAGATTCAATCTACCTACGAACATGAACCACAACGGTGATACTATTGTTGCAATAGAAAGAGCAAATTGAATCTTCACTATGGTGGGAGAGACAGACACCCGCAAAGCCACTTATGCAATACAAGTTGCATGTCAAGCGTGGAGCAAGTCTCATTAGACGCGGTCATGTAAAGTTAGCCAGGGCCGCTTCATCCCACCATCCCGCAAGATGCAAAGTGCACTAACTAAAAAACAACAAAAGCATCAACACCCATAAAACCATTGTGTTCTACTCGTGCAACAGATCTATGCATAGACACGACTCTGATACCACTGAAGGGTTCGTTGCATGGAAAACAAAAAATTTCTACCGTGAACATGAACAAAAACCAAGATCCAATCTAGGAAGAAGCAAGATCTAATCTACCAAGATCGAAGCAACGAGAAGATTGCGAGACTAACCCTCGAAGATTCCAAAGCCTACGAGATTAATCTCGTTGTTGATGTAGTCGATCGTCCGTGCTGCAATCCGACAGCACTTCCGTACTCGGTCGTGCGTACGGTGTCGATGAAGCCCGTCCTCTCCCCGTTCCAGCGGGCAGCGGAGGTGTGGTATATCTCCTCGGAATCCCAGCAGCACGACGGCATGGTGGTGGTGGTGGAGGAGGAAAAACTGCAGGGCTTCGCCTAAGCCGGAGCAGCGTATGGTGGAGGAGAGAGGGGGGCGGCCAGGGTTTGGTCTGAGGGATGGGCTGCGCCCCCTGCCCCCTCCCTCTTTATATAGGGGGAGAGGTCGGCTAGGGTGGCCCCCTGCGCCCCCATCTCATCTAGGGCCGGCGGCCACAAGGGGGAGGGGGGAAACTTCCCCCCAAGACGATCCCCCCCTTAGGGTTTTGGGCAAACCCTAAGGGGTGGCCGGCCTGGGCCTTAGGGCTTGGTGCGCCTGGCCCATTAGGGCTGGGCAGCACCCCCTCGGCCCATGTTGGCTGTGGTGACCCTGCATACCACTGCATGTTGTAGTATGCCAGTCGTTGATATAACATTCACGAAGTACCATTCCGCAAATATTACATTCCTCAGAGTAGTACAACAGAACATAGCAAGGTCCATAACTCATTCACATAATATTACAATTAACATACACACGTCGTCTTGGAGCTCCTCTTGGGTCCTAAGAGGAATACTCCTGGGTTCGAGGTGAACCCAACTTAACTTACAAAACCAGAGTTTCATTAAACTAAACATATATTTCATCGAGCAGCTAAATGCTAGAGTTCGGGCTGCTCGGTTACTAATACTACTCAACAGATATCCCCTAGGCTTGTTCTCCTCCGGAAGCCTCCCCGGATCCGTAGACTATAAGATAGTCTACGCCTTCAACACCTCCTGAGAGGTCAGGTTCTTCATAGCCGATGATCTCGGCGCCTTCATTGTTGTCGTTGTCCTCCTCCAGACGATTCAGACAATCTAAGCATGGGGTTTAAGAGTGGTATGAGTACGAGCGTACTCAACAAGTTCATTATAGATAAGAGGTGTTTAATGCACTAGCTACGATATTAGACCAGAAAGTCTAATACCAATGCAAGTTTTGATAATCATTTCTTCAAGAGGTTGCTTTTATTTCAAAGAGCTATGTCCGTCAGCCTTCACCGGTTTACTAGAACTTCATGGAGCTCCTTTCCGGCCGCGTTCGCAGTTCCTCAATCCCGGAACAGGGAGTGACAGGTCACAGTTCTTTACACTCTGCAGAGGTGTGTTGCTTTACCCATAAGAGATCTTAACCTTGGTGCCAACCGGGCAGCTTTCCCGTCCACACTTCCTTTGGTGTGAGGCCCGGTATAAGGTCTAGCCAATCATGTTCCTCCGCTACCTCGAACACCCACCCTTTGTTGCATGCGCCGACCACGGGTCCACGTCGGTCCCATTATTCCCGTATTTCAGGGTGGACCCCGACCACGACAACAGTGCTGGGCTCTACCATACACTCCTACGCCGGTGGCTGCAACCCATCATAGACCGCAATACCGTGGGGACTTAAGGCTTCCCCAGCCTACCGCTTGTTCTTCGAACGACAAGTGTCTACGGACTGTGCCGTGGGGACTTAAGGCTTCCCCAGCCTACCGCTTGCCGCCGACAGATACAAGTGTCTACGGTAAAACGCATCCGTTGATGAACGAGAGGTGGAAACACTTTTGACTACTCCGTCCCACTCCGGATCTTATGGTTAACACGGGTATTACGGCACAAGAATCACTCGGCGACATTTGTTGTTTAATCCTAGATGGATATAAACCCGTGCAATGGAACCTCCACCATATCAACACAATCCATGGTTCCATTGCCCACCACATAGTCATATTCATAGTTATGAAAGTAGTGGTTTTGATTTTTGTGCAATAGTGATAACCATAATACTTTGCAAGTAATTTGATAAAAATACTCAAATGACATGAGCAAGTGATGAACTTGCCTGAACACTGCAAAGTTCTGCAGTTGGATGGTGTGGACTGACCCTTGTCCTCTGGTTCTGAAAAATAGCATCATTGTCCGATAAGGGCAATGGTTAAAGAAGCAATAATGCATGATTCCAGTTTTAGGGTTTGTTTCCCCCCCTTCCGATGTCGTTGTTATTTTATGAGAGGTTAGATACTAAGAACATATTAGGGATACTTGATTTAGGGTAAATACAACCTTGAAATGTTGTCAAGGTGTTTTGAAGTCCAAAGGCATTAATGGACTTATTTTTATTATTGAAAATTATATGTGTGATTTAAATGATTATTTAAATCCTCAAATTAAGACTCATTCTTAATTGTCTTCAAAAATTATCTTTGATATTTTATTTAGATAGAGAATTTTATGTTGATCTATTTTCATATTTTTAATTATTTTTTTAGAGCTATTAATAATTTTCTATGATTATTCAAAGTTTCTGCATTTTTTTGGAATTTAGGAAATGACCTAAATGCCCTTGGGCCCCACCTGTCAGGGTGGCCCAACGGGTTAGGTCGCACCCGAGCCACCCTTTGGGCTCGGTCGGCCCATTCTTCCTCTCCCCTCTCCTCGCGCGACTGAACCCTAACCCTAACCTGCTCTGGCGACTCGCGTCGCCTCCGCCGTCGCCGCTCGATTCCGGCGAGGTTCGCCGGACTTGGCCCCCGCCATGGAGCGCAATCAACGCGCCACACGACGGCGGTCAATCCTATCCGCGTCGATCTGACGCGGGCGACCTGCTGCTCACGGTCTCGTCCTCGTCTGGTGCTAGGGTTACGGGATCCGCTCGATCCCGCCGTTCCTGGCGCTCCTGGTGCTTGGACTCCGCCCTGGCTTCGCCGCCGTGGTGCGGGTAATGCCGTGGTGCCGCCGTGGCCTGGCTTGGCTTGGCGCCGCCACGCTCTGGCGTGTGCCGCCGTGGCCGCCATGGTCGTGCCTATCTGCTCGACCACGGTAAGTGCGCCACCCTTTCCTCTCCTTTGTGTTCTATTTCTTCTCCTCCTAGCTTGAGATGCGGCCATTCCCCTTCATGGAGAGACCATCTCGTGCTGCTGCTACTGCTCTACTTGCTGCTGTTGCTGTGCTTGCTGTTGCGATGCTCGCTGTTGCTGTGCGCATGCTGCTAGGCTTCTTGCTGCTATCCTGGATGCTAGCTACTGCTGCTCTTCTGCTAAGCATCTGCTGCTGTTGTGCTGTTACCATGACCACAGTCACTGTATTCACACTTGTGCTTGTGTTTGTGCTTCTCTGTGCCTCTGTTCTTGATGCTATTCTTGTTAATTTCTCAAGTGTATTCGTAGGAATTTCCCTGACTTGATTGCAGTATACAATCCTTGCAAATTTGCAAGAGCCAGTGCCTTTTGGTGCAATTCAGTGTGTTACAATTCATAGACCTGCTCCCTTGAGCATGCCTGTGGGCTAAACAACACCATCCCTTGATGTTGTGCTTCTGCATAAAATTATGTGTTGTATTTATGATTATCTGCTTTACTAATGTTCCTGTTCTGTGGCTGATTCACTTGTCTGACATATGTTGGTGCTATAATTGATGTCTAGCATGCTGTGGCATGCTCTTGCAAGCTTCTGGTGGTCATATGATCACCAGTTACTTGTAGAAACTATTATTTGTTGATAGTGCCTCACTGTGATCCATTCTGTGTTGTGTGTGTGTCACACAGGCTTGGCCTGTGTATGCTGTGCTTGTCCAAGCATCAGTGGATGCTTGTAATGATCCATTGGATCATCTGCTAGATCCAGTGCATAGGTAGCTTGATTATTTCATTTATCTGTGCAGTTCTTGTTGTTTAAATAGATAAATGATGTGAACTGTGATACAGTGATGATCATAACGATTTAATTTGCTTGGCTAAAGGGATGCCAACACTTGTTGGATACCCTAGCCCACTCTGAACCCATCTGGGTGATGATGCAAGTACTGGCTTGGTGGTTTGATTGTTTTGGTTGGTTGAGGTGGCCTCAGCAGCCATTCTTGGCTTCTCAGGAAGCTCCCACCATAGTTGGCTTGATGTGAATGGACAAATGCTTTCACGGGTGATCCATTTATTGGATTGCCAGTAGCCCTTGATGTTGAAATCAAAATAGACAATGATTTGTCTAAGTCTGATGGCTTGAATAGCTGTAGGTGTTAAGTGTGTATCTAGGCTAGCTTGTGCTCTCATCTCTGGCTGGATTCCTTCAGTTATGCATTGAGTGTCATAGCTGTTGTTCCCTTTAGATGATTCACCAGTGGCCTATCTGCTCTTGCTTGCACCATATGGTTTAATAACCAGATGATGACACCACCTTGGGTATCATACCCTTTGATCTTGTGTGCTAGATGCATATGCTTATATATGAACAAAACCATCTGGTTTGTTCATGTTGAGTTGTATACCTCACTCCAGCTCCTAGATTTTTGGTGTTGGTGTAGAGGTTTTTCTTCAGTGTTGATCTGCGGGTTGAGTTGCTTGCCCTGCTCCTCCTGGTGAGCTTGTGAAGCTTGGTTTATTTTCTGGTGATTGGAAATAGATGAAACAGCTCTAGATGTTCATCTGTTCTTGGCTTTTCTTGATGTTTGGTGACTTACCCTGCTGCTGTCGATGAATGATCTAAGGTTCACTGTTGGAGAAGCTTTTATATGATCTCCCTCTCCTTCTCTGGTCGACAACACGGCTCGGCAGCCTGTCGGTGACTCACCAGCAGGTGTGTGTGGTGTGCTTGCATGCACACAACCCCGTGAGCAGTCGTGTGTGTGTGTGTGTAGGCAGTGCTGTGCACCTGGTCCTGGGACTTGGCTGTGGCAAGGATCAGCTCGGCCACTTTGATCCTATCTGATCATTTCCTATTTTCATGTAATTTCTAACCTGCCAAGTGGCTATGCCACTTGGCATAACTTCTCTTTTGTTGTGTTTATGTGCAGGGACAATCTGTTGCTCCAATGATCATGAAGATCATCAAGTAAATGAAGTTTAGCTTGTAGTGTTAGGATAGATCCTTGATTTGTAATTTTCCTTTTCTTTTCTTTTTCTATTTTTGTCCAATTCTTGTAATATGTTGTAATGTTCATATTTTATTCTGGATATTGTAAAAACAATGTATCTTGTGTGTTTATCAATAAAGCTCCAATTTTTCTCTATTGAGCTTTATATATTAATTGTTCTATTTATATCTTGATTATTAAAGATTGTTTATTAAATTATCTCAAGTTTGAATTATGAGATAATAACTTGATGTTTGAATTTGAAATTCAAATTCAAATTTGGTTTGAGCTTGATCATCCATCTTAACTTAGAATTCAATCATGCAACTTAAATTGGTGATTCAAACTCTCCCCTCTCAACTCAAAATCCTAATCTAGTTAAGCGAGATGCAAGTTTGTCGCACTCTCGAAACCCTAACCCTGTAAGGTGTCGAGAGAGAAACTTGCCCCCCTTCAATGCAATTTTTGTTTAAAAGCGCGAAATTTCCCCAGAATTTGTAATGCAATGCACATCCCTTTCTAAAATCTACCCCTCGATCGTCTCTAAACCTGGGACATTACAGCCTTTCCCCCTTAAAGAAAACTTCGTCCCGAAGTTGTGGTTGTAATACCTGAACAGCTCGGGGTATGTTTTCCTTAGGTCTTCCTCCTTTTCCCAGGTGGCTTCCCTCTCGGGATGATGCTTCCATTGTATCTTGCAATACTTGATCGCCTTATTTCCGAGTTGTTTCCAGCTTTCCTCGAGAATCTTAGTTGGCTTCTCGATGTATGTCAAGTATGGTTGTAACTCTAGCTCATCATGTGATATTGGTTCATCTGGGGTCTTTAAACATTTCCGCAGTTGTGACACATGGAACACGTTGTGAACTTGAGCTAGCCTTCCCGGTAAATCCAACTCAAAGGCTAAACCTCGATTCTGATTCAGTATCTTGAAAGGTCCTATGTATCTAGGGCTAAGTTTTCCTTTTACTCCAAACCTCTGGAGTCCTTTCATTGGGCTCACCTTAAGGTAAACCATGTCCCCAACTCGTGGTTCCCATGTTCTCCTCTTTTGATCAGCATAACTCTTTTGCCGACTTTGGGCTATCTTGAGCCTGTCTCTGATAATGTCAATGATTTGTTGTTTTTCCTTGACATAATCAGGGTTGAACTCTTTACTTGCTCCGGCTTCATACCAACATATTGGTGATCTACATTTCCTTCCATACAGAGCTTCAAATGGTGCCATCTTGATGCTGCTTTGATAGCTATTATTGTATGAAAACTCTGCTAGTGGTAAGTGTTCTTCCCACGATCCTCCGAAGTCTAGGGCACAAGCCCTAAGCATGTCTTCTAAAATCTGGTTAGTTCTCTCCGTTTGTCCACCTGTCTGTGGATGGTAAGCGGTACTATAGTCCAACTTGGATCCTAAAGCTTCATGAAGTTGCTTCCAGAATGCTGATGTGAACACGGATCCTCGATCCGATACTATCTTCTTAGGTACTCCATGCTTACTCACGATCTCCTTGATGTAAAGATCAATGAGTTTCTCTCCTTTGTCCTCGCTGATTTACCGCTAAGAAGTGTGCACTTTTCGTTAACCGGTCCACGATTACCCATATCATGTCCTTCTTTTTATTAGTCATGGGTAGTCCGGTGATGAAATCCATCCCTATTTCTTCCCATTTCCACTCTGGAATAGGTAAAGGTTGTAACTTCCCTGCCGGACTCTGGTGTTCCGCCTTCACTCTTTGGCAGGTATGGCATTCTGCCACGTATTGTGCTATCTCCCTCTTCATGTTATTCCACCAGAATAATTCTTTTAAGTCCATGTACATCTTTGTACTTCCCGGATGTATGGAATATGGTGTTTGATGAGCTTCCCGGAGTATTACTTCCTTAATTTCAGCAATATCCGGAACGCAAATTCTTTTCTGGAACCATAATGATCCAGACTCTCCGCGATGAAATTCTGATGGTCTTCCTTCATCTATTCTTCTCATCTCCTCAACAATGAATGGATCGTCCATTTGACCCATCATTATCTCATTCTTCCAGGTTGACATTCAACTCATCGGCTACTTGCAACGCCGATAATCCTTCATGGGCTTCCTTCTCCCAAAGTTGTATTTGGGCTTGACTTATTTCCTTCCTCAACTCCGGTGATATTTCTTGTTCTACTCCTCCGGTACTCTTCCTACTCAGGGCATCTGCTACAACATTAGCCTTCCCTGGTGTGTAATTGATTGTCAGGTCATAGTCCTTGATCAATTCTAACCATCTTTTCTGTCTCATGTTGAGTTCCTTCTGAGTGAAGAAATATTTGAGGCTTTTATGGTCTGTATAGAGCTCACACTTAGCTCCATAGAGAAAATGTCTCCATGTTTTGAGTGCAAATACGACAGCTGCTAATTCCAAATCATGTGTTGGATAATTCACTTCATGAGGTCTGAGTTGCCTCGATCCATAAGATATCACTTTCCGATCTTGCATGAGTACGCAACCCAATCCATGTTTGGATGCGTCACAGTACACGGTGTAATCCTTGCCAACTTCTGGAACTGCTAACACCGGTGCTGTGGTGAGTTTCTCTTTTAGAGTTTGAAAGCTCTTCTCACACTCCTCTGACCACACGAATGGTGTATTCTTCCTTAACAACTTCGTCATTGGTCCTGCTATCTTGGAGAATCCTTCAATGAACCTCCGGTAATATCCTGCCATTCCGAGGAATCCTCGGATTTCCTTGACGATCTTGGGTGCTTCCCATTCTAGAACTGCTTGCTACCTTACTCGGGTTGACAGCGATTCCATCTTTGCTAATGACATGACCAAGAAATTCCACTTGATCTAGCCAAAATTCACACTTACTAAGTTTGGCATAAAGTTGATGTTCCCTTAGTGTTTGCAACACTAACCTCAAATGTTCGGCATGTTCTGCCTTGTTCTTGGAATATATCAAAATATCATCGATAAATACGATGACAAACTTGTCTAGATATGGCATGAAGATCTTATTCATGAGATTCATGAATATTGCTGGGGCATTGGTCAATCCAAAAGGTACTACAAGATATTCATGGTGTCCATATCTTGAGACAAAGGCAGTTTTCGGAACGTCTTCCTTCTTGATCTTTATCTGGTGATAACCGGATCTTAGATCAATCTTGGAAAAGACTCCCGCGCCTCTAACTTGATCGAATAGATCTTGTATTCTTGGAAGTGGATACTTGTTCTTGATTGTGACGTTGTTGAGATTCCTGTAGTCTCCGCACATCCTTCTTCCTCCATCTCTTTTATCTACGAAGATCACATGTGATCCCCATGGTGAAACACTCTCTTGAATGAATCCCTTTTGTTCCAAGTCATCCAATTGCTCCTTAAGTTCTTTCAATTCCTTGGGCCCCATCTTATATGGTGCTTTGGCAATCGGAGCTATTCCTGGAATTAGGTCGATAGTGAATTCTATCTCCCTATCTGGTGGCATACCAGGTAATTCCGCAGGAAACACATCCTGGAATTCATTTACTACAGGTATATCTTCTATCTTCACCTCCTTCATACTATTCAGCTGTAGCTCAACTTCAATCTGGGTATGTTTGTCTCCTTGGTAGATCATTCTACTTCCATCGGGACTTTTCAAAGACACCGTCTTGTTCACACAGTCGATCAATGCTCCATTAGATTCCAACCAGTTCATACCAAGAATGACATCAATGTCCTTCATTGGTAAAATGAACAGGTCCGCGTCAAATGCGCACTTATTGATCATAATGACTTGTTTTTGTTTGGCATGGGTTACTACTATCGTTCCCCCGCGAAAGTATGGTTATGGGTGTATCTAACTTAGTGCAACTAATCCCATGTTTGATGATGAATTGTTGAGAAATGAATGATGTAGTTGCACCGGTATCAAAAAGTACTTTGCCAGGATGAGTGAGTATCTGGAGCGTACCTATCACCGCCTGGTCAGAGTTGACCACCTCCTCCAGACTGGTACAGTTCAGCTTGCCGAAGGGCTTCTTATTCTTCCAGCTCCCTCCGGTGTTTCCTCCTCGACCTCCTCCACTATTTTTCTTGGGGCAGTCCTTCAGCATGTGCCCCTCCTGACGACAACCAAAGCATATAATCCTTGGTTTCTTGCAGTCCTTGGCGAAATGCCCTGTGAGTCCACAGCTTCTGCAAATTATTGGATTTGCAGTCTGGAATGCCTGATTCTTCCTGCTACCGTAGTAGTTACTGTTGTTGTTGTTGTTGTTGTTGTTGTTGTATCTGGGCTTGAAACTCAAGCTGGTATTAGGCTTGTTACTAACAAACCTTTTAGGCTCAAACTTGGCCTTCTTCCTCTTCTCCTCCTGTAACTGCTTGAAATCATCTTCAAGAGTGATGGCTGCATCCACCAACTCTTGGAACTCAGTTGCTCTCATCATACGGAGCTGTACTTTGAACTGGGGACTTAGCCCCCTCAGAAATCTCTTCTTCTTCTTGTCCTCGGTGTTGACTTCATCAACAGCGTACCGGGACAGTTTAGAAAATTCCCTGACATAGGTCAGGATTGCCTTGTCCTTCTGCTCGAGACTTTCAAATTCTCGACGCTTCAACTCCACAATACTTTCGGGGACATTGGATTCCCCGAACTTCCTTGCGAACTCCTCCCATGTGAATACCTTTCCAGCCGGATATACGGCTACAATGTTATCCCACCATGATGCGGCGGGTCCACACAACAAGTGTGTAGCATAACGGACCTTCTCCTGGTCATTGCATCCAACAGTGTTGAGCTTTCGCTCAGTGTCCATGAGCCAGTCTTCCGCGTCCATTGGCTCGGGCGCGTATGCAAAAGATATGGGCTTGGTGTTCTGGAAGTCTGCTAGTGTGACTCCCGGGTTCTCAGGTCTCTCCACCCTGTTTTGCTGCAACAAATCCTGAAAGAATTTGTTCTGCTGCTCCAGTGTTATACGCTGTCGCTCCTCTACCATCTGCATGTACTGGATAAAGTTTTGCTGCGTCATGGGTGGTGGTGGTGGTGGAAACTGATCTCTGGCTGCACCCTCAGCCTCTTCCTTTTGTTTTGCTTCGCGCTCCATGCGCTGTGCTTCGATCTCATCTCCTAGCGTTCCCGACATAATCCCCCTAGTTCCGCAACACAAGATGATACTCATAATTACTCCATGCGCAAGTTTTCCGAGCTCAACATTGTGCACGAGAACTAGTCACGCAATGGAAATCAAGAAGCAAATCCAAATCATACAAAACATATACCCTGTATATACATACATAAGTGGTCTTATTACAATACTCAAGTCGATGTGAGTATGCAAACTCACTTATTAAAGTATATGTACAAATTTATACAAATATTACAAACTATAATACACGTGGTACTTGTGTATTATAGCCTCGCCTCCCTTGGTGGACTCTAGTCGATCTTCACTCCCGGTACATTCCAGGCTTCCATCCGGTCGAACGTGTCGTCCTCCTGATAGACCCCGGAACATAAGGTCTCCCCGTTGGCTTGTAATCCGAATCCGATGATGATCCTAAGGAGAAATCAGTGTTCACAAACTGATCGTTGAGTGCATCATAGTCCACCCATCGGGTGTACTCTCCTGTAGCCCCACCATAAGGATTACCAAAACCCATACCCGACTCTACCTGTGTCGGATATCCTCCATCCACTCCTTCATTACTAGGATAGCTCTGGTTCTGGGTTGTTGCGTCATCATTCATCTCTCCATCATAATACGCGGTGGTACTATGAGTTCCAGTATCCGATCCCCAACGCCAACCCCTAGAATTCTCGATAGGAGTCTCGGAACGCTGCTTGTTTCCGGATTCCTCTCCGCCCTCGTATCCCCCATAGGAACTACCCAAGTAGTTCCCAGGTGTAACAGGTGTGGGTTCACGTGCAAGTGGATCAATACTGATGTAGTCACCAGCTGAATAAACTGGTGTGTGCACCACATTCTCCATAGGTTCTTTGCCCCTACTCTCCTCCTTGGGTTCAGTGAATTCCTCAAGCATCGTATCAATTGCTCCTATCAGATGATGGTTCAACTGAAAGAGTAATGATATGAAGTTGCGGCTATTATCCATATATTTTGCCGCTGCTATAGGTTTGCGTTTAGCATATTTGTAGTGGTTGAGCATGGGATCATTGTCCTCCTCCATATGAGGAATGTGTGTGAATTCGGAACCCATAAGCTCTTTCGTCTTATGCTCCCGAATATCGGATATGGCTCTCATAACAGCTATATGATAAGCTGTATTGGTTGTCCTCGCTTCTCCAGCTGGCATGACTACGCTCATTCCCAAAGATTCGGGAAGTCGCAGTCCTACTCGCACTTGGCCAATACTCGGACCATCATAGAACATGTATTTCTTTATCGGAATCCGGGGATCGCACCCAAATTCTAGTAACATGGCTCGTAGGATATCTCGCCAGTCCTCCTTGGTACTCGTTCGATGTGGAATCCATAACTTTCACGTTTCTCCCTGGTCGTGAACTTGCCATGTTGGCTGTAGAAATAGAAAGATTATGAGATTAGTAATAATGCATCATAATAGAGATAATAAAGAATTATCGCACTAAAAGATATGATTGTTGTATTCTCAATTGAATATACACCATATTTTTAGAGAATTCTTTATTAGTCCTATTTGACTCCTAACGTTTGGTCCCATTTACTAGGTTCCAACCTAAGGTCAAAGCTTTTGCTCGATACCAACCGTGGTGACCCCGCATACCACTGCATGTTGTAGTATGCCAGTCGTTGATATAACATTCACGAAGTACCATTCCGCAAATATTACATCCCTCAGAGTAGTACAACAGAACATAGCAAGGTCCATAACTCATTCACATAATATTACAATTAACATACACATGTCGTCTTGGAGCTCCTCTTGGGTCCTAAGAGGAATACTCCTGGGTTCGAGGTGAACCCAACTTAACTTACAAAACCAGAGTTTCATTAAACTAAACATTTATTTCCTCGAGCAGCTAAATGCTAGAGTTCGGGCTGCTCGGTTACTACTACTACTCAACAGATATCTCCTAGGCTTGTTCTCCTCCGGAAGCCTCCCCGGATCCGTAGACTATAAGATAGTCTACGCCTTCAACACCTCCCGAGAGGTCAGGTTCTTCATAGCCGATGATCTCGGCGCCTTCATTGTTGTCGTAGTCCTCCTCCGGACGATTCGGACAATCTAAGCATGGGGTTTAAGAGTGGTATGAGTACGAGCGTACTCAACAAGTTCATTATAGATAAGAGGTGTTTAATGCACTAGCTACGATATTAGACCAGAAAGTCTAATACCAATGCAAGTTTTGATAATCATTTCTTCAAGAGGTTGCTTTTATTTCAAAGAGCTATGTCCGTCGGCCTTCACCGGTTTACTAGAACTTCATGGAGCTCCTTTCCGGCCGCGTTCGCAGTTCCTCAATCCCGGAACAGGGAGTGACGAGTCACGGTTCTTTACACTCGCGGAGGTGTGTTGCTTTACCCATAAGAGATCTTAACCTTGGTGCCAACCGGGCAGCTTTCCCGTCCACACTTCCTTTGGTGTGAGGCCCGGTATAAGGTCTAGCCAATCATGTTCCTCCGCTACCTCGAACACCCACCCTTTGTTGCATGCGCCGACCCTGGGTCCACGTCGGTCCCATTATTCCCGTATTTCAGGGTGGACCCCGACCACGACAACGAGTGCTGGGCTCTACCATACACTCCTACGCCGGTGGCTGCAACCCATCATAGACCGCAATACCGTGGGGACTTAAGGCTTCCCCAGCCTACCGCTTGTTCTTCGAACGACAAGTGTCTACGGACTGTGCCGTGGGGACTTAAGGCTTCCCGACCCTACCGCTTGCCGCCGACGGATACAAGTGTCTACGGTAAAGCGCATCCGTTGATGAACGAGAGGTGGAAACACTTTTGACTACTCCGTCCCACTCCGGATCTTATGGTTAACACGGGTATTACGGCACAAGAATCACTGGCGACATTTGTTGTTTAATCCTAGATGGATATAAACCCGTGCAATGGAACCTCCACCATATCAACACAATCCATGGTTCCATTGCCCACCACATAGTCATATTCATAGTTATGAAAGTAGTGGTTTTGATTTTTGTGCAATAGTGATAACCATAATACTTTGCAAGTAATTTGATAAAAATACTCAAATGACATGAGCAAGTGATGAACTTGCTCGAACACTGCAAAGTTCTGCAGTTGGATGGTGTGGACTGACCCTTGTCCTCTGGTTCTGAAAAATAGCATCATTGTCCGATAAGGGCAATGGTTAAAGAAGCAATAATGCATGATTCCAGTTTTAGGGTTTGTTTCCCCCTTCCGATGTCGTTGTTATTTTATGAGAGGTTAGATACTAAGAACATCTTAGGGATACTTGATTTAGGGTAAATACAACCTTGAAATGTTGTCAAGGTGTTTTGAAGTCCAAAGGCATTAATGGACTTATTTTTATTATTGAAAATTATATGTGTGATTTAAATGATTATTTAAATCCTCAAATTAAGACTCATTCTTAATTGTCTTCAAAAATTCTCTTTGATATTTTATTTAGATAGAGAATTTTATGTTGATCTATTTTCATATTTTTAATTATTTTTTTAGAGCTATTAATAATTTTCTATGATTATTCATAGTTTCTGCATTTTTTTGGAATTTAGGAAATGACCTAAATGCCCTTGGGCCCCACCTGTCAGGGTGGCCCAACGGGTTAGGTCGCACCCGAGCCACCCTTTGGGCTCGGTCGGCCCATTCTTCCTCTCCCCTCTCCTCGCGCGACTGAACCCTAACCCTAATCTTTCTCTGGCGATTCGCGTCGCCACCGCCGTCGCCGCTCGATTCCGGCGAGCTCCGCCGGAACTGGCCCCCGCCATGATGCGCAATCAACGCGCCTCACGACGGCGGTCAATCCTATCCGCGTCGATCCGACGCGGGCGACCTGCTGCTCACGGTCTCGTCCTCGTCCGGTGCTAGGGTTACGGGATCCGCTCGATCCCGCCGTTCCTGGCGCTCCTGGTGCTTGAACTCCGCCCTGGCTTCGCCGCCGTGGTGCGGGTGATGCCGTGGTGCCGCCATGGCCTGGCTTGGCTTGGCGCCGCCGCGCTCTGGCGTGTGCCGCCGTGGCCGCCATGGCCGTGCCTATCTGCTCGACCACGGTAAGTGCGCCACCCTTTCTTCTCCTTTGTGTTCTATTTCTTCTCCTCCTAGTTTGAGATGCGGCTACTCCCCTTCATGGAGAGACCATCTCGTGCTGCTGCTATTGCTCTACTTGCTGCCGTTGCCGTGCTTGCTCGTTGCGATGCTCGCTATTGCTGTGCGCATGCTGCTAGGCTTCTTGCTGCTATCCTGGATGCTAGTTACTGCTGCTCTACTGCTAAGCATCTGCTGCTGTTGTGCTGTTACCATGGCCACAGCCACTGTATTCACACTTGTGCTTGTGTTTGTGCTTCTCTGTGCCTCTGTTCTTGATGCTATTCTTGTCAATTTCTCAAGTGTATTCGTATGAATTGCCCTAACTTGATTGCAGTATACAATCCTTGCAAATTTGCAAGAGCCAGTGCCTTTTGGTGCAATTCAGTGTGTTACAATTCATAGACCTGCTCCCTTGAGCATGCCTGTGGGCTAAACAACACCATCCCTTGATGGTGTGCTTCTGCATAAAATTATGTGTTGTATTTATGATTATCTGCTTTACTAATGTTCCTGTTCTGTGGCTGATTCACTTGTCTGACATATGTTGGTGCTATAATTGATGTCTAGCATGCCGTGGCATGCTCTTGCAAGCTTCGGTGGTCATATGATCACCGGTTACTTGTAGAAACTATTATTTGTTGATCAGTGCCTCACTCGTGATCCATTCTCGTGTTGTGTGTGTGTCACACAGGCTTGGCCTGTGTATGCTGGTGCTTGTCCAAGCATCAGTGGATGCTTGTAATGATCCATTGGATCATCTGCTAGATCCAGTGCATAGGTAGCTTGATTATTTCATTTATCTGTGCAGTTCTTGTTGTTTAAATAGATAAATGATGTGAACTGTGATACAGTGATGATCATAACGATTTAATTTGCTTGGCTAAAGGGATGCCAACACTTGTTGGGTACCCTAGCCCACTCTGAACCCATCTGGGTGATGATGCAAGTACTCGGCTTGGTGGTTTGATTGTTTTGGTTGGTTGAGGTGGCCTCAGCAGCCATTCTTGGCTGCTCAGGAAGCTCCCACCATAGTTGGCTTGATGTGAATGGACAAATGCTTTCTGGGTGATCCATTTATTGGATTGCCAGTAGCTCTTGATGTTGAAATCAAAATAGACAATGATTTGTCTAAGTCTGATGGCTTGAATAGCTGTAGGTGTTAAGTGTGTATCTAGGCTAGCTGGTGCTCTCATCTCTGGCTGGATTTCTTCAGTTATGCATTGAGTGTCATAGCTGTTGTTCCCTTTAGATGATTCACCAGTGGCCTATCTGCTCTTGCTTGCACCATATGGTTTAATAACCAGATGATGACACCACCTTGGGTATCATACCCTGTTGATCTTGTGTGCTAGATGCATATGCTTATATATGAACAAAACCATCTGGTTTGTTCATGTTGAGTTGTATACCTCACTCCAGCTCCTAGATTTTTGGTGTTGGTGTAGAGGTTTTTCTTCAGTGTTGATCTGCGGGTTGAGTTGCTTGCCCTGCTCCTCCTGGTGAGCTTGTGAAGCTTGGTTTATTTTTTGGTGATTGGAAATAGATGAAACAGCTCTAGCTGTTCATCTGTTCTTGGCTTTTCTTGATGTTTGGTGACTTACCCCGTGCATCTGTCGATGAATGATCTAAGGTTCACTCGTTGGAGAAGCTTTTATATGATCTCCCTCTCCTTCTCCGGTCGACAACACGGCTCGGCAGCCTCGTCGGTGACTCACCAGCAGTGTGTGTGTGGTGTGCTGCATGCACACAGCCCTGTGAGCAGGCTGTGTGTGTGTGTGTAGGCAGTGCTGTGCACCTGGTCCTGGAACTTGGCTGTAGCAAGGATCAGCTCGGCCACTTTGATCCTATCTGATCATTTCCTATTTTCATGTAATTTCTAACCTGCCAAGTGGCTATGCCACTTGGCATAACTTCTCTTTTGTTGTGTTTATGTGCAGGGACAATCTGTTGCTCCAATGATCATGAAGATCATCAAGTAAATGAAGTTTAGCTTGTAGTGTTAGGATAGATCCTTGATTTGTAATTTTCCTTTTCTTTTCTTTTTCTATTTTTGTCCAATTCTTGTAATATGTTGTAATGTTCATATTTTATTCTGGATATTGTAAAAACAATGTATCTTGTGTGTTTATCAATAAAGCTCCAATTTTTCTCTATTGAGCTTTATATATTAATTGTTCTATTTATATCTTGATTATTAAAGATTGTTTATTAAATTATCTCAAGTTTGAATTATGAGATAATAACTTGATGTTTGAATTTGAAATTCAAATTCAAATTTGGTTTGAGCTTGATCATCCATCTTAACTTAGAATTCAATCATGCAACTTAAATTGGTGATTCAAACTCTCCCTCTCAACTCAAAATCCTAATCTAGTTAAGCGAGATGCAAGTTTGTCGCACTCTCGAAACCCTAACCCCGTAAGGTGTCGAGAGAGAAACTTGCCCCCCTTCAATGCAATTTTTGTTTAAAAGCGCGAAATTTCCCCAGAATTTGTAATGCAATGCACATCCCTTTCTAAAATCTACCCCTCGATCGTCTCTAAACCTGGGACATTACATTGGCCTCCCTAGGTCGTGGGCCCCATGGTGGACCCCTTCGGAACCTTCCGGTCTATCACCGGAAAAATTCTGAACTTTTTCTGGAACCTAGGAATCAACTTCCCTTATATGAATCTTATTCTCCGGACCATTACGGACCTCGTCGTGATGTCCTGGATCCCATCCGAGACTCCAAACAACCTTCGGTCTCCATCTCATATTCCGAATCTACTTATGCGACATCGAACCTTAAGCGCGTCACCCTACGGTTCGTGAACTATGCAGACATGGTCGAGACTCCTCTCCGAGCAATAACCAATAGCGGGATCTGGAGATCCATAATGGCTCCCACATATTCAATGATAACTTAGTGATCGATTGAACCATTTACATACGATGCCGATTCCCTTTGTCACACGATACTTTACTTGTCCGAGGTTCGATCATCGGTATCTCCATACCTTGTTCAGCCTCGTTACCGACAAGTACTCTTTACTCGTACCGTGGTATGTCATCTCTTGTGATCTACATGATCTCATGGTCGAAGGACTATGTAACTATGTATCGAAAGCTTATAGCAAATTGAAATTAATGACTTGATCTTATGCTACGCTCATTTGGGTCTGTATCCATTATATCATTCATCCAATGACATAACCTTGTTATTAATAACATCCAATATTCATGATCACGAAATCATGATCATCTATTAATCAACAAGCTAGTTATACAAGAGGCTTACTAGTGACTCCTTGTTGTTTACATAACACACATGTATTAATGTTTCAGTTAATACAATTATAGCATGGTATGCAAACATTTATCATAAACACAAAGATATTATAATAACCACTTTATTATTGCCTCTTGAGCATATCTCCAACAACATGTGCACAAGTTTTTCATTTCTAGCTAGAGGGACAAAAGGTCCCTAAGAAAAAACACACGATAAATTTTGCCTTTGCCAAGTGCAAAAATATGACACTCGAGGGCAAGGGCTGTCTTGTTCTATCGGTATTTCGATTGAACTGGCTAGAGCATGCAATTTCAAATAGTATCAGATCTACAAGATTTTGGGTTCAAATTCTACCCAACGTGATATTTAAAATAAATATTTGCTACCTCCCTAACAAAGACTATAAGGATAAATGTCTAAGTCCCGTGCGAGATCTAAACAAAAAAATCTCGCCGGCCTACACATGAGGGGAGGCGTTGAATATAATTGCCTAGTCTCATTCTTTTATTAAACTGGCTAGAGCATGCAACTGTCAAATTTTGACACTCGGCAAAGACGTGCGCCACGTGGCTTTTGGCCCCGTGATTGAACTGACGACCTCAATCTTCACCAGTGGGCAAAGATCCTGTCTGCAGCAGCAGTGCCTTCTCAGATTAGGATGCATATTGGATTTGGTTAAAGTTAAACTTTGTAAACTTTGATCAAGTATACAGAAAATAATACCAACATATGTAACATCAATTCAATGTTATTAGAACCATCAGGAAATGTATTTTTCATATTATATGCATCTTGTATTATAAAACTTTAAATAATAATATATATAGTTGGTCAAACTTTACAGATTGACTTTGACAAAAACTAATACGCATCTTAAGTTGGGAAGGAAGGAGTATTACAAAACACATATCATTAGAAAATAATACTTTCGAATGATATAATTTTAATGTTATAAATTTATATTATATTTGTCGATTTAATGACTCGGGAATGCTCGCAGGATCTATACACTGGGACGGAGGTAGCTCCAAGTCTAACCTACCTTTTCGACTCTAAACTCGACCAAAGGTATTTTTTTGCAATGATCTCGGCATCTTCGATTCACATGATTATGAAAACACACGAACAAGATGTCATACCTAATTCTACAAAAATAGAAAACACGATAGTATGTAGTAGAAGTTGTTTGTTTACACCACAGAGAAACACGGAGCTTTGCATGGCAGAGCTGTCAGAGACAAGGGAAATTTTCATAATGTTGGTCACAATGAAAATTCTTTGTGCCAAATTCTTTGTATTTCGGTATTAATTTTGCAAAAATATTTAAAATAAGTAAAAACACATGTATTTGATATCACTGATTTAAAATGACAACATAGACTTTAGTTTCTGGCTCCGCCACTGCTTGCTATCTCATGTGGCTCCAGAAGTAGTTTAATCGTGGATACCAGGTGCAATTCAGCCAAAGCCCAAAGGTATGATCAGTAGGAGAAATACGGCAAAGTACAAAATTTCATGGGGAGTGGCTGTGATTTGATTGATGACATGAATGTGATATGGCAGCAGAGACGACATCCACGTAAGGGGAAAACAACAACCACCGGAAGCTGTGAAGGGATGACTTGGATATATAGTACAAAGTTGCATCAAAGATTATTTTAGTACGCAGGCAACTAGTAGATGGTTTGGACTCGGTGTGATGATACGGTGCTCTCTATTTCACAAAAATCTAATGACCTACTCCCTCCATCCACAAATAAGTGTACATCTAGGTTTTGTGTTTAGTCAAACTCTTTAAACTTTGATTAAATATATAGGGAAAAGTAGTAGCATTTATGACACTAATTTAGTATCCCGAGATTCGTTTTGAAATGTAGTTTCAAATTATACCAAAATCTCATTATATATGTTGCTACTTTTTTTTTCACGGTTGATCAAAACTTAAAATGTTTGACTTAATACAAAAGCTAGAAGTACACTACGGAGGGAGTACGAAATTACTCAACCTTTAGGTTTTATCTCTTGCCATGATGACATCTCTGAGTGGTAACTATATAAAAAAGTATCGACACATATGATGGGCTTGCACTGATAGTTCTGCCACATGCTTGTCCAGGAAAATGCAGGGCAGTAGTAGTTCGCCATGGACAGAATCATTGAATCTCTCCGGCAATACATGGCCCCATAAAATTCAGATCTGAGTGGCATTAACCACTGCAGATCTGTTCTGCTCATGTATGCATCCCTTTTTAGGTATCAAAAGTACCAAGGCAAGAGGACACCCTCTGGAAGTTCTGGTCAGTCCCCTTTCCCCTCTAGCCATTATATACAACAAGTTCTCTCTCCATTAGCAAACTAATGTACTAAATTGACATGAACACATTAACCTAGAAGAGAAAGATAAGGATTCATATGAATTATGTAGGATTTGGATCCTATGGGAAAATTCTCCACACAAGTTATTTGATTCATAGGAACATAGGAACCAATACTATAGAAATCTTGTAGTGTAAATTCTGACCTAATGAAAAATTTCTTTGCTACAATCAAACACATTTCAACTTTCTATAGGATTCAAGTAGGCATGACATATCAATCCTCTGTTTTTTTCTATTCCTATGTTTTCCCTGTCCTATTAATCAAATGGAGCCCTAAATGAGAAAGCTCTTCATTTATTTGAATTGATCCCTGGTGGCTCACAAAATGAAAAATAAGAAACTTCAGAAGTTCAGAGATTGGCTACAAATGCAAATGTAAAAAAATACAGTGCATGAAACTTCAGTAGTTGTTTTGCCCATCTTTTTTCTGCTACCTTGTAAATTTTGTACATGAAACGCTTTAAATTTAATATAAAAATGCAGTAGCAGGAAGCTCTCCCACTGTTTTGCCTCAAAAAAGAAGAGAAAGATAAGATAAAACAACCCAAAGAAAAGTTGGTTTAAGAACATCACGGCTCACACAATAAGTTCACGTGGAAGTTTTTTTTTGAAACGAGGCAAAAGCTTTGCCTTTCATTGATATAGGAGAAAAGAGATGGCCCGTTTATGAGGAAAACTGGCCGAAAAACCGTACAACACGACACCACACGCCAGCCCCGAGGCTGCGCTCCACACGGGGCGACGACCAGCTAGGTCGACACCACACCTCAACGCAACAGGCGGAGGCGAAAGACCGGAGCCACCGCTCCAACTACCACACCGGCCCCGAGGCCGCGCCTCCGCCCGGCCGAAGACGAACTCCGCCTCCGCCGAAAAACCACCAAAACACTCCACAAGTCCCCTTGTCCGGTGGACATCCAAAGCGAGGCCCCAAGAGGCAAAGAGACGTAAGAGCGCCGCCCACGCCCGATCCCGCGAGGGATCTAGGGTTTCCCCCGGAGAACCCGAGCGGAGAACAAGAAACACCCGCTACAACGACGCCTTCAAGAAGGTAGCGGCGCCCACGAGCGCCACCGTCGTCGGTCCCGGCCGGCCGCCAAGACGAGCTTTCGCCCGGCCGAAGAGTTCCAAGACCTCGCACCCGCCGACAAGGACCGGCACAAAACCACCAACAAGCAACCGCTAACCCGTAGCCGCCGACGCGCGCAGGGCAACACATCCCGAAGCCAACGGAGAAACGCCGAAGATCACCGTGGGCGCCGCCGGAACGCCACATGAGGGGACGCCGACAACACCGACACGGGGCTCGAGGACGACCGCCGAAGCCCGCGGACGTGAACACCCCGCACCATCCGAAGCCGCCACCGCACGGCCAATCGGCCCAACAGGCCCAGAACGGGGCCCGCCCATCGCCGCAGACACCAAACGCAGCACCGCCGCCATGGCCATTGGCAGGCCCACCGCCCACGCTGCTCCCGCGGCGGCTCCACCGCCGCTGCCGCCTGAGGCAGATCCGCCGCTGCCGCCTGAGGCAGATCCGCCGCAGCAGCCTCCCAGAGAAAACCCGCCGCCGCGGTCGCCCGAAGCAAAGCCGCCGCCGCAGCTCCCAAACCAGCGCCGCCGCCGCCCGAAGCGGCACTGCTGCCGCAAACAGCGCCGCCGCCGCGGCCAACTGAAGCAACGCCGCCGACCGGCGGCCCGAAGCATCCCCGCCGCAATCCCGTAGCCAAGACGCTGCCGCCCGCAGCGCCCCCGCGCCGGGGAACGCGAGGGAAGACGAGGAGGCGGAGAGAGACCGCCCCGCCGCCACCATCCTTGAGGTGCGCGCGGCTTCGCCGGCGCCCTCTCCGGCGGCGGCGATGCGGGGGAGGGAGAGGGGGGGCCTAGGCGGCGGCGCTAGGGTTTCCCCCCCGAGCCGCCAGAGCCCGTTCGCTTTCACGTGGAAGTTGAAACAAATCAAATTAAATGCGTGTTTGTGACATAGGAATTTCATGGAAAATAATCGAAAGTTGCGGAAATTCTTGAAGGGTAAAAAAGAGAAGAAATGACACACAGTTTACATTTCTTTGGGTAAGTAAAATGATGGGATATATTTGATCACAAGAGACATGAACAATTCCTTAGTTAAGTTGCAGCAAAATCATGGGCTTGTGTAACTCTCCACCGCTGAATAATTCATCACTTCACTGAACAATTAGTAAGCTAGGGGAGAATTAATCAACTACTACATGTCACATTTACACTTTGGTTATTCGAACCCCCAAGGAGCTAGCTAGACTAAACTAAGCTAGACATAGACTGGGCTAATTAAGCAAACTAAAGTACTAGACTAGCTATTGCTACACAGTGCAGTTTAGGCCGGTCCATCTCTCTTGTAGCAACGGCGAAGCAAGAGCTGCATGCATGCATCCATCCGTGTCACTGTCAGCCCAGGACGTGCAAGCGGATCTTCTTGCCTGCCGGTGGCCGGCAAATAGAGACCCCGGTGGAGCTCGACGGTGAGGACGGCCGCGCGACGAACATATTGGCCAGGTCGTGTGGCACGGCGACGATCCAGTAGTACCGCTCGGCCTGCACCGGCACTGCGGCCGGCCTGCGGCAGCAGCAGTGCTTTCTTCCCTTGGCCCGCGCCGGCCTCGGCTTCCTCGGGGCTGGTGGGCACACCAGCGGCGCCGGAAGCACGTTAGCAGCCAACGTCGGCGTAGCACACCCGTCCTCTGCGGCAGCGGGGTCGGCAGACGTCCGGACGGGAGGGAGCTGGGGAGACAGGAGGTCGAGTTGGCCGAGGTCGAAGCCCATGAATTATAGCAGAAGGAGTTGCCTGCGGTGGATAGCAACGTGCGCACTACTGCACGCAGGTATAGTGGGGGTGGGGGGAGGGAGTGGCGTGATGGTGGCAAGACGAAGGTAGGTAGAGTTGTGCGAGCTGTGTTAAGTAGCGGCGCCCGATGGTGGTGAGTGTAAAAGAAGAGGGAAGTGGGAGGGGGGCAGGCGTGGAGGGTGGCACTGATGATGGCCGGCGAACGGGATGATCGGCCGAGGGGATGCAGAGAAAGGCCGGGAGGGACAGCATTATATGAGAGGGACCGACGAGGGAGGCAGCCTCCAGGCAGGTGCAAAAGGCTGATGAGAGAGATGCAAATGATTGTGAGGAGAATGAGGGGGAAAGTAAGTGGATGATAGTTGCTATCGAGGACAGTATTAGACGATTAATTAGGGCACCTATGATTTAATGGTTTTGCTACTATGAATTAGCTTAACTGTCACTCAACTAGTAAAATACAGGATTGCATTATGATTCCTGCTATCTCAGTTTTCTTTTCAGTTGCACGTGAAGTTGAAACTCAGAAGGAAAACACGAACCATTGCTAGTCATAAATCGCACGACGGATTGCAACTGATAATTAGATGTAATTCATGCTAGTCATGAGTTGCAACGTGTGTTGCCACTTGGCTGAGAATTAGTCAATCCCTTGATTTAAAGGTTCTTTCATAACGAACCGGTACGTGCAAAGACAACAGGAGGCGGCGGCGGAAAAAGCCACAAAACCCATCTAGGGTTTCGTCCTCCTCGCCGGCGACACCGCTGGTCCGCTCCGCCTCCGGTGGCCTTGGGGCCTTGGAGGTGTGGCGGACCACGGTCCCTCGCTGGTGGGGAGTTTCCGTTCTTAATTTAGTTTGCTTTTTAGTCTCTTCTTTGGGATTGTGAGGCGGCGGTTACATCCTGAAGTCAGAATAAGGTCCTCCCCGTCCTATCCTCGCTCCGGCGGTGCATCTAGCGCTGACGGAGGGCGCGTGGAGTTGTGTGCCCGTCGGATCTCCTGGGATCCGGTCGGTTTTCGTGTTTGTTGGTGTGGTTTCATGTCAGTCTCTTCCGATCTATGGTTGTCATCATTAGCGATGGTTGCTGCCCTGGTGCGTTGGTCCTTTGGGACCTTAGCACGATGACTTCCCGTCTGTCTACTACAACAAGCTCTACTACGACAAGCTTTGCCTGACTCCAGCGATGGAGGGGCGAGGACAGCGGCGCGCCTTCAGCTCGTACTAGTGCCTGTAGTCGTCGCTAGGTGGTCCGAGTACCAATTTGTAATTTTCTTTACTTTTTGGGCTATTTGTACTACCGTTGATGATTATTAATAGATCGGTGGATTTCTCGCAAAAAGAAAGGATTCTTTCATAGAATTTTGGTGAATTGGAATCCTTAAGAGAAATTTTGATGTGGGTTGCTTGATTTATAAGATTAAATACAATAAGAATCGCAAAAAAATATTAAATACAATAAGATTTAGTTCGAGGGAACACTCAAACATGTTAGTAAACAAAATTGCGTTTTACCTGAACCAATCAAACAAACTTTGCTACCGCGAGAGCTTGAGCATTTCCCCATTCTCCTCTCTCTTTTACACCATCCCGTTGAGAGTCGGCTCCTCTAACTTTCGCCTCGGTCAAGTTCCGTCAGAGTGGGGATGAGAGAGGAGGACGACCTTCCTATTTACAACTAATGTCATCTAGGCTAGGTCAGGTTTAGGTTTGTCTATGCCCCGTGGTGTATGGCATCATACCATCATCCTAGAGGTCATTCTTGGCGCGATGCTAGGAAGCGGAGAAATCCGTCTTTCGGTCAATCTCCATGGTGGCCTGGAGGCTAGTGGCCGGGCCGGTTTCCGATATGGTGTGTCGCTGAGAGGGTTACATCCCAACGAATTTCTATTGGATTTCATATCCATAGGAATGGCTGGTTTTGACCTTGGCACGCCAAACCTATCACAACCCTCCTCCTTTACCCGGGCTTGGGACCAGCTATTCCTACCACGACGGTGAGCTCAAGCTGCAAAAATTTCTAAGAGTTCCTTAGAAGTAGACATGCGGGAAGGACATTTGTCTTGCCTATGCCTCCCATGGTCGTAAGGTGTCCCATCTCAGCCACGCGACGATGGTGTTCTTTTTCCGATGCAGTGGATTTTCAAATTTTTCTAGGAGCCTCACAGTGGCGCCCGTAACACCGCAAAGAATGATGACTCGGGAAGGTTAGATATAGGATGCATTCGCATTGCATGCATCTCTAAAATTTAGGGAAATTCAAACTTTTTATCAATTAAAATTTTACCTTTGCCATATTTCAAAACGTGGGGAAAGCTAAAAGAAAACCTACCGTATTTTTAAACGTAGTATGTCACTTGTTTAAGGTGGAAATTTGAAATGATTTTAAACCACTTTGGGTTGGACTCAAAATTTAGGTTTGACCAAGTCAATCTTGAATTCAAATGATTTGAATCAAGATCTGAGTAATTTATTCTTAAAATTCTACAACTATATCAAGCCAAATCATATACATTTCAAATAAAAGATCACATATAAATAATAAATAGACTTCAAAAATCAAATTGTTACTTAGAGATATAATTCTTTTATGTTGTGATTAGGGGTGGGCATCAAATCCGATAATGGAAAACAGAAGCTGAAAAGACTAAGGCTGAAACCAAAGAGACCAAATTTCCTTCCATTAGTTTTCACCGCTGGACTATCTCCACCGTGCGTAGTTTCTATCCGAAGTTCCATTAATTTTTAGGATAGATTTTATTTTCTCTTCGTTACTTTGTTGCAAGCGTATAACGTCAGAATTCCGAAGGCCGCATCAACGCGTATACGCGCTCTAGAAAAAGGTGAAAACTCAGTTATGGGGTACTGAAAAGAACTGTAACGTTTTGTGAGAAAATTTGGAGTAGTATCTCTTGGCTTGATTTCACCTTAAGGATGTAGCCATGTGGGAACAAGCTTGGGGCATATTGGATGCAATAATCTCCTATTTTAGCATTAAAAACTTAAAGTGAAGAAGCGTTTTTCCAACATTCATACAACATGGAGAGTTGAAGACATGTTTCATGAGATTTTGTATCGAAATTAGAACCATAACTCAAGAAAAGAAGAAGGGAATTTTTCCATCGTGAACGATAGATACCATCATGATACGAAAATGTACTATAGTGGCATTCTAGTAAATAAGAGGAAACATTATCAACCTCTCCGTCGTGGTTCATCATCCGGTGCGGAGAAAAAAATCATATACGACCAAGGTCGTACGTCCCATGGCCCCACCGCTGGATCAACTCCTACGAATGACACCTAACAGAATGAATCTTAGAGCAATCAACCCATGTATCCTCAATTCCCACTTACCGAGTCAACGTCCAGTTAATGAGGAACCTTCGTACGTGTATTTTTGTTTTGTCTCAAACAGTCCAACTTTATTGATCAACTAGGATCAATAAACATAGTTCATTAGGTCAAACTAGCTGAAAAAACTACTAGTGACAAAGATGCATGATAAAACTGGAAGTTACAAGAAGGTTTTCCAAAAAGGTTGTCTCTAACTTCATACTCCGCATCTCGATTTTCACCATGACCGGGATGAAGGAACTGCGGTTTACCAACTATACACAATATCGGGACTAAGGTTGAAGGTTTTCAAAAGAAACCCACCTCAATTGGTGAGAACCTACTTAAGGTCATTTAAAACACTATGGTTGAGGACACACACATTATTTTCATGTGGTTGGTTGTTGACGTTGTTTCTGACCACATGTCATCGAAGAAGACCAAGATCCGAAAAGATTGAAACATGAGAGCCACTCACCAATACTCATTTCACACCATGGTCACTACCAGAGCCAAGAAGTGCCACAATCCTTATGATCGAAAGTCGTTGATCCACGAGGCCAAAACACGACCTTGTACACCCATGAAAACCATAGAATGAGGAAGATAGAACCTGTAACTTTTGTTGCACATGACACCACGTTCATCGTCAGTTTATCATCGCAAAGTAAACATAGGTAACATAGTAGAAAGTACAAATGAATTTCGACATATTTATTTTTTCAACATGTTAAATCATTCCCACTACATATGAAACCTTCTGTTTTTTCTATAGCCGACATGAAATAATATTTATTTTTTATATAATAAGATTGTCATCCCAAACATATAGTTCAGCTCCGGAACAAAAAATGGAAAGGAAAATGCTATCATTTAGGCGGAGGATCCATCCTCTTCTTCTTGTTTTCTCGTTGTCTCCCATTTCCATCTCATCTCCTCCTACGATCAGAGCAGAGCTATGTATGCTTTGCCTGGTGCACATGCACCTATGACAAAGAAAATTTTCCTGGTTACTGGGTCCAACATTTGCTACATGCAATAGGGAAATCATATATCAGTGCACCAGGGACAATACTTTCACACTCAAACATTGTCCAAACAAGTATGCCCATGTCACATTTCACATAGACTATTATAGCTGTGCACTCGGAAATTATTTCTCTAACTCAGCCCCTGACTACGCAGGGATGGAGCTAGGGGGTGCTAGCTGGGGCCATGCCCCCCCCCCCCCTATGCTAGAATTTTTGCTGAAATATCCCCTAAAATATATGTGAATTGATCCCTAACTCTTTGGATATTTGCCTATCTAGCCCCCTCCAAGCAAAATTTTGTTCAATTGGCCCCCTCCAAATAACATTCCTGGCTCCGTCCCTGCGCCTAGGAGGCATCTTGTCTAGCTTCACACCTTCCCCCGCTCCTCCTCTAGTGCCCCACTACGTTGATCCTCCGCTACCTTTGACATGCATCTCGATGGGGAAAGCTAGATGTTGTGACCATGGAGGCTGAACTATAGCACAAATCCAAAGTCCTCTATATAGCCAAGCTCCATGAAGATAAGTGGCCAAGGGAGTTCGGACTCACTAGATCTAGTAGTCATGGGTCTCAGGCTCATGGGATTCATCGCCAGCGACCTCACATGCGAGGTTGGTGCCACCGTAGGTAAGTTTTCGCGATTTTTGTGATGTTGCATGGGTGTTTTATAAATGCTACAAACATGGTGGTGAAACGATTTCAGGCATGTGTTGCAAATGTTGCTTCAATGCTAAAAATGTTTCTGTGGGCAGCTACAAACGTGGTCATCGCATGTTGTATATACATGTGTTGATTTTTTCGTGTTACTATGGCGGTTGGGGATTTTTTGCATACTCATATATTTTTTGTTGCGCTGGTGTTTTTCAAATATTGTAATGTTTTTGTATGTTATTAATCTACATCGGTAAAAAAATGCCATAACAATGCTACAATGGCACAATGTTTTGTTGCATGAGTGGTAGGTATGCTACAGTTAAGGAGGTTTCGCATTTTAGTGATATCCGACGGTGGGGGAGACCGGGAGAGGCGGGGATGGAAACCCTAGATCCTCCGGGGGACCCTGAGCACTTGCCAAATGGAAAACATGCATTGGCTACCCAATCCATCTTCATGCAAGAGCTATGAGCAGCAGGACTGACGAAATTGAATGAATGCTGGCATGCTGCACGCTGACGATCCTGGCAAGCTTGCAATCTTGCATGCTTATTTGATTTGCAGAAACTACCAAACCTATTACCTGCAGCTAGCCGACCACGAAATAAACGGGTGGCAGAACTTACCCATATCTCTACGCGGGCATGCATGCATGGATCGATGATGGATGAGCTGATACTGACAACCTCGTGTGAGCACGGATTATATATTCCGTACAGGAGATGGGGCGGATCCGAGGTCCATTTGATACTCCTACTAAGCTGCTACACTAATTGAGTATTAACCCTCCGGATTATCATCGAGTAACTAGTTGGAGCCGGAGTTAGATAGATGTGACATGATAGTGTTTGAGCTGTAGCTTGATCCTCTGTATTGCTATTCGTAAAACAGGATCATCTCGGTCTCACTAATGAAAAGCCACTATGGTAGGATGGAGGATCATCATGCATTTTCGGATATAGAAGAAGGCATCTTCTCTTTGATGCATTGCCACTCATGTATCATGTACGGGGAAAGCAGTGCAGGATGCGAGTTAATTAAGCTTCATGATTTGTTGGATGGAAGCATGGGCGACCATGTGGCCTACTTATTGGCTCGGCGACATGCTGATGTACCTCCGCGTAAACAAATGAAAAAGGAATTTTCACGCGATGCATGCCTTACTTTTGCCAAAACAAAATATAGTAGTGGGCGCTACTTTAATTTATCCTAGATGACCAGTCGAGAAAGATGCAGTACCCAAAAATTTCACTCTGAAGATACATGATTAGTTGAATGAAAATAAACTGGTCAAAAACAGCAACGAGAAGCTTAAACACAGGCAAACTAGAACTAGAGCACAGTTTACAGTACAGACAGACAGCACTACCAAACTTCAACAACCATGCTGGCAATCGGCTCTCTCCTGACAAGGGGACTCATACCAAAGGTTTAGATACCTAGTCGTTTCATAGGATCTTTGCCCAATTAGTCTTGGGAAAATCTAACCAAAGGCGCCGCACCAGGGCTCCGTGCAGCGGCGGTTTGCGTCGCGATTGATAAAACTGCATCGCGTCCTATAGGGGCCGCCACCAGATGCACGTGGCATCAAAAATGGATCGTGGCTCCACCAACCGCTCACCCCTCTTATTCTTATCCCCTCACTAATTCTTCCTGGCCACACAAGACACAATCCAGTTTCCTCTCTCACTAGACAATGGCATCCGCGCCGCGCCGGAGAGGCTCGAGAGAAGCCGTCGCCGTCCATGCAACGGGACTATGCCTCCGAGCACGTAGTAGGAGGCCGACGTCGACAAGCAAGCGGATGGGAGAGCACCACCGAGCACGTAGCCGGGTGTCCGCCGTAGTCGACGAGGAAGTGGTTGTTCCCGTCCTCAACGAGGAGGTTGTTGCCGTCAAGCTCGCATGGAGATTGCTGCCGTCGAGCACATGGTGGCTGCCGGCGTCGACCGCTTGGAGGCGAGGCGTGCCGTAGTTTTTCCTCTTACCCATCTGGATGTTGTCTTGACTTTTCGTGGAGATGCTCGTCCTTTTTGGAGCGATCTCTAGTTTCATGTGCCTGGAATTTCGGATAATGGGTTCATCTCTAGTACAGCGTAAGATTTTGTAGCCTAGGATCTAATTAATCTAGTAATTAGTACCAATTTAATCTGGGAATCAAGCTTAACTAATCTGGCAACTAAGCTTGATTAATCTGGGAGGAGTAGTACGGAGTAGTAGAATAGTTAATGTGAGTATTATTAATCTGGCAACTATTAATCTGGAAACTATTAGGTCTGATTAATCTGACAAGTAAGTATTAATTAAATCTGGTAGGTAGGTATAATTAACGTGGCAATTAGTAATCCAATCTAATCTGGCAGGTAGGTGTAATTAATCTGGAGGGAGTAACCATTTTGTGATCTGAACGGTGTATGGAGACATGCTTGTGATAAAGTTGTACTAGTACTTTTTTTGCACTAATGTAAGAGCGAGCAGTGCCAAAATCATGTCCGAAACTTGAGCGTTGCTATGAACCTGTGGATGAGAAAAAATTTCAACTACGCTCTGACAAGTGACAGACGTATCCATTGGTTGATATGAGAAATTCTGAGTGCGACCGCACCAGGTCCTGACACATTGGGCTGTCAACGCGCGAAGTAGATATTATATATGGGCCGCCGCACGGAAGATGTTTTGTGCGGCGCCGCCGTGTAGGGCAGTCCATTAGTCTTTGCAACATTGAGAACAGGTTTGTGTCCGGTCCTGAGCTCTGCGTTTCCACTGCCTTACGAGCAAAATATGCTGATCATTGCTCTACAAGGTATAGACAATAGTTGGAGTACAGAAGGTAGTTTAATAACGTCAGCACCAACTTAATGCACATTATGCAAGTTCAAGCTGCGACCACACATCAGTATTCCAGTATCACTCCAAAGAAATCCCAAACCAACTCTCCACAAGGGCTTAGTTTGTTAGAACGAAATCCTAGAGAAGAAACCTAGACGAAATGATATACACATCACTCTTGTCAAAAGGAAATTTGTTAGCTAACGAGCTTCCCAACTGGCAAGATCATTCTAACCCTGATGCACCATTTGTACAGTGTAGATGCCAAATTTCTAACATCTGTTAAGCTAGTGAAATAATGTCCTTTGTTCACATCGGCTTCAAACCCCAGCATTCGAGTCAGCGAGAATGAAGCATCTCACTCACGTTGTCTTCAACCTCAGAGTATTCAATCAGGCTAAAAGCTACCGTGGTTAGAAGATATCAGTACTAAAATTTATGCCAGCACTTGTATGCATAAGCACTGGAATTCGGCGGCTGATGATTTTTGTCACTTGGAGAGATGTTCGGTCATCACACCGGTGGAGTTGGCCCTTCGTCAGCTGTATATTAAAATACAAACATGATTTAATATTGAGAAGGAAAAAAATAGCTATTTTATCAAGCAGCGACAAAGGGGCCATAGCTTCTAGCCTTCTACACAGTTGCTACATAACCAGATTCAGAAACGATGGTAGTTGCAGATGCAGCAGGTATTTTCAAAACTGAAACACCGTGTGTACCTACCTTGCTTCTTCCTTTTTGGCAAACACTTGAGGATCAAATCCTTCAACGGAGTCTGGGGAACTGGAATGAACTTCCCAACAAAAGCCAACGGCCAGCTGCATGAACATGCCAATGGTTAGCAAGCAAGCAAGCAGGCTAAAATCCAAAGTCTGTAGGATATCAACCCAAAACTAACCACCTGCTGTGTTGATTCAAACTGCAAGCAAACTCATACTTGGGAAAAAAGTAACTACTACTATATTATTTTCGAAAGCATTAGTTCTTTCTACAACACAAGCAGTTTCATAATGGGTACAAGGATCTCACCTGACAAAAGCAATACCGATAGAAACAAGCCAAAGCTCCCAGCTGAGTCTAACAGTTGATGTAAATTTCCCCAGGAACTCAATAATTATCACCTGAGCAAGATTTTTATGGACAGAAGTCAAATCCTAGATGCTCAAAGGTTGTCCATATTAACTCATACATTTGTGTTTTTCTATCATTTCATACCTGCAGCACAACAGTTACGCTCACAACGCCCAAAAAGAGATGGTTTCTTGAAACTCCTTCAAATATGTTGAGCTCTTCTGGTTTACGCGAATTGAACTCATTAAACACCTAATGGGAAAAATGAAATAGTTAAGCTTTGTCAAGTAGCAAGATGGTACATGCTGAAGGGAAGGGATTAGAAGGAAGATGAGAACATAGACTCGGACTACACAAGTACCCAACATTTGGGAGAAAGAGTCCTTTATAGAGTTTGGACCCTAAACTACTTAAACAAATAGGGAGAAAATGCACAATCTGAAACAAAATGATGTTATCCCTGAATTACTCGTTGCTATAAAATATATTCAATCTTACTAAACCATTTCTAAACCATTTCTGTTAAGAAGCATGCTACTGTAAAGCTGTGGATGCGGCACATATTGGTCCAAATGGAGAAACAGTATTCAGATTCAACCATGAAGTTAGAGCCATGGTTCCTCATAAAGTAAGAGAAGATGGTTTAACAAGGTAGGATGTTACCTGACACAGGACAAATGTGTTGAATATAAATGAATTTTTGACTTTATTAGAGTGTTCAAAGGTATCTTGAGTCAAATGCAGAAGATTTCGGCCTCCAAAGTTAAGCGTCAGAAGAACAGCAACTTGATAGACAGCCTGTGATTACATAAGACCTGAGTAACTGACCCAGCCCAGTAAAACATTTAGTTGACAGACAACATCTAAAGAGACTTATACCTGAATGAACAAGTTTCTCCACATGATATTAGTCACAAGAGGTTCTCTGCATAACATGCACAAGAATGTTAGAAATGTTATAAGCATACACAACATTAGTGCTAATCAAAATTCTATAAATGCTTTCAAACAAGTTTACACATCAGAAGATCATTAAGTTCACCAAGATGCTTTCAAACAAGATGGTACCATTTTCACATCACTAATCCTATACATTGTTGGAGTAACTATTGGCTAAACTTCCTAGTTCTTCAAATGTGTGGGTCCCTCGTAAAATAGAAGGGTGCATTCAACTACCTTTATGCGGGGAAGAGAACGACGAGATTCACAGTTCTGCTTAGGATAGGTTCATGATATACAGATTTCAAATACTAAATGTTACCACAACAACAAAAAATACATATACAGAATCATAGCACACATATATTTTGTGTTGTTTCAAGAGGAAAAGGACAAACCTCCGTCCAACAGGTGTCCGCTTCATAAGTTGGTCCGTTGGTGGTTCAGTAGCCAATGCAAGCGCACCAAGTGTGTCCATTATGAGATTAACCCAGAGAAGCTGTGTCAACAGCATAAACAAGTAAACATCTGGCCATATCAAATCAATACAAGTTCAATACATAAAGTTAATTTCTGTTCATTCACAATTTCCTACTAGCCCATGTCAACATTATTTTTCATAGTTGTCATCTTCAACATTATACGCAAGATACATATTGCAAAAATGATGGTTTAAACATGTTACTCTGAGAGAAAATATACCCTCAACAGATATCACACCCTATTGGGGCATACTCTCGATAAACTAGTACTACCTCTGACCCAAATTAGTTGTCACAGGTTCAATCAACCTAGACAGAACTTCATGACTGAGACAGACTGCTGAAGCTGCCGAGTTGATCAAGGGTTCCTCACCAAATATGTCAGTTTATGCTTTTAAAATCAGTGTTATCCGTGAATTATTACAGGAAAGAGATGTTAGTATAGCTAAGATTAGTCGTGGGATTAATGTAGTGAGCCACGAGCTAGCTAAGCTTAGCCGAGTTAGTGCTAGAACTGAATTCTGGCTGAGGGACTTCCCCCAGGAAGTTGCTGCAGCAGTTGCTGTTGATTGTAACTTGGCTCAAAGTTAATGAAATTTCTTTCCTCCGCCAAAAAAAAAAAAGTATTGTGGTGAACAAGCAGAGTTTAGTCCACAATAGTAGCAAAAACAGGAGTAAACAAACACTGTGATCTTAATTATTTTAATAGCCAGAATAATGATTCAAGAAACTGCAAGTGGATAAAACATTTAATGGCATCTAGATCCAAATATCTAGGAATATTCAGACATAGCTAGCGTTGGAACTATCGACATGTTAAATAATTTTAATCAGGCAATGATTCCAAGAAACGTAAATAATAATGTTCTGACAAACCTGAACAGCGTTTAGAGGAACATTGCCAGAGGAAATGGCCGCAACCACATTGATGATAAGAGCCGCAACATTTACAGTAAGCTGGAATTGAATAAACTTTTGGATATTGGCATAAACAGAACGACCCCAGCGGACCACCTAGAACATTAAACATGAACAGGATTTAAGACACTGTATCACTTGTGGATCAGAAGATCATTAAGTTCACCAAGTAGGCCTAACCTTCACGACTGAAGCAAAATTATCATCCAGAATAATTATGTCTGAGCTCTCTTTAGCTACTTCTGTTCCTTGGATGCCCATAGAAAGACCAATATCTGCCTGAAAATATAAGGGACTGGTGTCAACTAAAAAATGTTTGTTGTACTAAGCTGTGCAGTACATGATCACATGTATGATCAGTCTTTGTATCCATTCAAAAATAATCACATGTCCTTTTATCCCTTCAGAGTACAAACTCGTGACCTTACCTCGTGCAATGCAGGGGCATCATTTGTCCCGTCACCAGTAACAGCAACAACATGGCCATTCTTCTTGAGTGCTTTTACAAGGAGAAGCTTATCATTCGGTGAGGATCTTCCCATCACCTGCAATGCATTTTTTTTTTAGAAATCAGGCTAATCGGAACAATGCTAATAGCAAGAGCAAGTATATTGGACAAGACACATATGGATTCAAATAGACGGATGAAAGGAATATCTGCCATATCACATGAAATAGAGCACCAGAAATGTCGTAGCAAATTAGCTACCAAGCTAAAAGTGTAATCACAATAGTTTTGTATCGCCACATTAGTGGAACACAAATTCTATTGTTCTGTATTTTTCGTATATTTACAATAGTAAAAGGTAAGCATGGGACTGTCACAGAACATAGATATATACTAGTACATACAAGTGGCATAGGAGATCATTTGGAGAGATTACAGAATAATACAGATAAAAAGTGCACCACTGCACTCCCTATATCTTGCATGGATTTTTTTTATGTTCAGAAAGTTCTCGATATATTTCCCAACTTCATTCCCTATACTCCTAAAGCAAGGAGTTATTTGACTAAAATTTGCAAGCAAGTACTTTTAGTCAACATTATTTCCTAGGAATTTTAAATAACATTTAAATACTTGTAAATCAAGAATCATATGGAAAGTTAGATGCATTATACAGTGTGAATAATATAAAAAGGGAATTTGATCCTCCTTAGGCCTTATTCGGCAGAGAGGGTTTGAAGAGTTTTGCTGTGACTAATCCCGGTCCAGTTTAAATCCACGTGAAACCAAGATCGACCCGTTCAGTAGGAGTGTTTTGGACGGGCTAAACCTGACAGGTAGACGTGGAATTGAACCGCTTCTCCCCCTCGCGTCTCTGGCTGTTTGAGGTGACGAAGGGGATTGGATGGAGGGGATAATTTCACCCAAAACCGGTGGGTTAATACACAGAAAAACTATTTAAACCCCTTGTGCCGAACAGGGCCTTAAATGCTGCATGATTTCAGATATACCAGCCCTACGGCTTTTGATCCATTTTGCCAAACAAAGTATATTTGAAGACAAGATGCAAAACGATAATCTTTCAGAGTAATAAATGAACAAAAAGTACTCTCAGTAGGTTAGCTTATAAACTTGGGACAAATTTTAACATTTTCGCAAGCACAAACAAATTATGGTCTTACAGATATCTTGTCGGCAACTGCCTCCCTTTCGGCATCACTGTATGCACGGAAAACTCTTCCCTCTATTATGACTGGTGTAGAAGCCTGGGGGTCAGTGAGTATTCCACATTCAAGTGCTATTGCTCTAGCTGTCTGCAGATTGTCTCCAGTTACCATTCGTACCTACTCGTTCGAAAACTGCAGAAGTTAGTTTATAGTGATGACAAGAACTCCAACTATGCACGTGTACTGTGCCAACATTTAATGGTGTCAATAGTTGACAAATTTAAGGTGTCAATGGTATTACACGCATTGTTAATACAATGTCAAATTACACACGAAATACAGATACAAACATCATCGGAAGCAAATATGACTTGTATTGTTTCTATTCTAACAATTCTTTGTATCTTTCAGCAGCACATGAATTGAAAACACAAACCTTAACACCAGAATTGGTGCACAGCTCAACAGCATCTCTCACTCCAGGGCGACAAGGATCCTGCAAACGAACATGGATGGCTTAGCCACATACAGAAATTTTATCACAAATTAATCGTTATATGCAACATTATATTTGCACGTTTCATCCATGTACCTTCATCCCCACAATTCCAATAAGAGTCAGGTCATTATCTGGTAACTGCCAGTTAATTCTTTGTTCCTCGCTTGGAATGTCCTTGGGATCAAGATTTCTATAAGCAAAAGCAACACAGCGAAGGCTTTGCTCGGCCATATCTTCTATGTATTTCTTGAATTGATTAGCCTGAAATACTAATGTTAGACAGGGAACTACATAATTAAATCTTAAAAAGTGTTCTAAGTGGTTTGCCTTATCAGGTGTCATTTCATGAATTGAGCCATCTACATCAAGCCAATTTGTACATAAGGCAAGAACTATTTCAGCAGCTCCTTTCCAGTGCACATGAACATCTGAATCTCTCTGGAAAAAGCACATGACAAAGTTCAGTATATGGTTGAAGACTGTATTGCAGAACAATAAACAACACTGTCGATCATCCAAACGAATGGCACTCTAGCTAAACCAAATTAATAACACAATCATGTCACAGTTAACACAAGGACAAACACGTTTCAGACTATTAAACTAAGTAAAGTATGCCAAGCCTGAGATGAAGTATTTCTGTATTTGTATGCCAGAGACTAATGTTGTTTCCATGTTAAATTAGACCCTGGAATGACCGCAGGAGCCTCTTTTGTACAGCAAAATAATTGCACTGGATGGCAGAATATTAGCACATAACAGAACCCCAAAATTATTCTTAGATATGATTTAGAATTCAAACATAGGTGTTGAGCAAATAATTTTGTCAATCCACCTGGTCATTATTCTGTTCTACTGTCCTAAAATCACAGCAACAGGTTATGGACCCACAGAGAATCGGCAAGCAGGATGGTTGAAAAAAAGGTAAAGAATCTGAAAATATAAATGCTATCATGAATTCTAGGTTGACAAGGTGAACTCAATCGCTATACCGGGATATGGGTAGAAAAGAAAAGGACATTTAAACGACTAGCACACCCAATTAAAACATTTAAGCATGTAATCATCTTTGAGTCCCATTGGAGCAATATCAAAGCCAAGCCCAGGACCAGTTCATCTCTATCAAAGTACATCTTTGCAACTCAGTGTGTAGACATATCTAGTGGAAACTCATTATCGTAAAAATATGACTATTCAAGAAGTAGCATGCCAGAACAAACTAATAATAAAGAAAATATAGAAGATACAGCGGAAAGTGAAACAAGAAATTACCCCAGTTACTGCAACACCGCCACGTTTTTTTTCTGAGTTGAATGGAGAGACATGAATGATAGCAGATTTCGATCGCTCCGCCGCAAATTTCATATGAAGCTAAAGGAAGCATCATTTGAATAAGCAAGAATATAGCCACCAAACAAAGAGTGGAAGTTTTAACACTTGAGGAATCTTACCTCAACACCCCACGAAAGGATAGCCTTCTCAGTTGGTGAGCCTGTTATCTCGACAGTGCTACCATCCTGATGAGTCAAGAATCAGTATGGTGTAGAAGGACACATATCAATTACATCAACAGAAAAATGCACAGCCATAACTAGCAGTATTGACATCTGGGACCCCATTTTCGCTCAAAGAAATAGCAATGGGGGCATTTTTAGTCAAAAAAATAGCAGGGACCCTATTTTTTGTCAAAAAATAGCAGCCTCCACTACATGTATGGAAGTGCATTTAATGTGAATTCTGGGTGTTCTCTTTTGAGAATAGCATAGGAACCTCTCAGAAAATAAGTAGAAATTCTAATACTACTTGAAAAGCCAAATAAAAAGCAGTAAAATTTACTACAAAATTTAAGTTCACAAAGGTGATAGGACCATACTTCATGTGATCATCTATGTAATCTAAACGCAGTGGTAAAAGGTGCCGAGTAGTGGAAACATGTGACATTACCTCTGGCTCAAAGACACTGCCTGAAGTATTCTGTGCAATTCCTTCAAGTACAAAAGAGGTAACTGTAGGTGACAGCTTCTCGGTAGAAGCCTGAGGCTGCAGCTCTATCCCCCCAACTATTGATCGCACCACAGTCATCTGCAGAAGTCACAGATAGTTAAATGGTCACAGAGGTAAAGCAATAAAGTGAAGAACCATTATGATGCAAAAAGACAAGAAAAACTAACCTGGTTGAGCGTTAATGTACCAGTCTTGTCACTACAAATTGTTGTAGCAGAACCCATCGTTTCACAAGCTGAAAGCCTTCTCACCTGAAATTGACATACAGATTCATGTGATAATAAAAAGAATAAATAATAAAGAGACTGGTTTCGTAAAAAAAAAAAGAGACTGCAAAAAATTGTACCAAAGCTTTGTCTGCCATCATTTTCCTCATTGAATAAGCCAGGCTGAAAAATAATAATAATAATAAAATAGGTTGGAAAACCAAAACAAAGTTAAAATGACGAAGGAGACATTTGACTTGTATCAACTCACGTTAGTGTTACAGCCAACGGTAGTCCCTCAGGCACAGCCACGACAATAATAGTCACCTAAATGTTGCAATGTAAGAATGAGATAAGGAAAAGGGTGCTTAAGATGCACCAAATATTAAATCCTTACATACCGCAACAGTAAGTATCTTTATTGATCCAAATATAATAGATTTCACACTTGTTTGCCCCTTAACAAACTGAACGGTGCCATCTGGGTTTGTAGTATGTCCTGTAAAATATCTGGGAGTAAAGAAAAAGTTTATTAATATGTCATGTAAGATATAGGGAACAATAGAAAGTTTCTAAATACGCCCTGAAAGCTGATAGTATCTGCGAGCAAAGGAAAAAACTTCAAGTATGGACAGATATAGTGGATACAAGCGCGACATAGATCACTGCACTTAAGCATATAGAATAAGCATAGCAACTACAACACAGGTTTATACATTTGTGACTTTATTTCAGTTGTATGGAGCATGGACACATACATAATATAGAAGGTACGATATTCAAATAATGGGTGAATGAATCTTACCTTGCAAAAAGGACTACAAGAACCAGTGCAGCAACGACAAGCCCCACAATGCCTATGAATGTTGCTACTCCATTCAACCGCACCTTCAACAGAAACGAGAAGGCCATGAATTCAGAATCAGATTGCACATAGGTTGTTCAAAATAATTCACAATCAGATCATCAACAAAAGGATAAAAAAGAGGAAGAACCTGCAATGGGGTCTCTTCATTGTTGTCTTCTGAAATGCTAGCCATTAGTAAACCCCATTCAGTATTCAGACCAACTGCAGTTACCTGCAATTGAATAGCACAATTGCAAGTGGAATTATATCAAATAGGGTAAGGTTAAAGGTCAATTTTACTACGCTCATAAAATAATTAATCTAGCTGACAGGTAAGCAATGCTCAAATCCAAAAGTGAATGAGCCTCAGTTGCCTCTCTTTATTCCTAGACATGCAATTTTCAAAACAGAAAAGAAAGAGAATGAGGCGAGAAGACAAGATATGATCACTCACCAACATGGTACCATAACCATCCGCTACTTTGCATCCTCCCATTAGAAAAGGTGACTTCTGATCCTTGAAAACCTAATCAAAGATCGAACGTTTACTACTTACTTTCCCCAGTCATACTGGACTCATAGGAGAATAAAATCGAGAGAAATCTTACAATTTTGCTTTCCCCAGTCATACTGGACTCATCAATGGCAAGAGAATGGCCACTAATTAAAACACCGTCAGCTGGAACCTAAAAGGTGGTTTTTATTTCGTTATAATATCAGGAATGCAAGCAACACAAACATAAGCTAAAGCAGACAGTATTTGTTTACTGCGTCCTACCTGATCACCAATTTTCAAAGCTACTACATCACCAACCACAAGGTCAAAGATTGAGACTTGAATCCTTCTACCGCCCCGAATAACCTGTTCACCACAGCACAGTTGCAATACTATCAGAGGACTAAAAATGGCAAATAAATGGTGAACACTTTGATAGGTTAAGCTCACAAACCTCGACTTGGATATTTTGCTTCTCCTCATTGAGGTGTTGGAACTGCAACGACTGTTTGTAATCACTGACAGCTGAAATAATAAGACAAAAGGTATCTTTAGTCAGGTACAACTGGATTATTCCAACTGGACACTCTTTCATTGTGCGTAATGAGTAAATGGAGAAACGGTGAAGTTTAAAGAAATGATGTGTATGAGAAAACAATATAAAGATATGCTGGAAGGCCATATTTGACACTAGCTGAGGCACAAAACAAATGGCCTTTTATCCTTGTAAATACAATGTATGAAGATTGACCCTAGGATACTACTGAACAATAAAACTAAAAAAAGGTCTAGTGTTTATCTTTCAAAATTACAGTACAATCCCAGGTCCAGAAAAGTTTGGTTTAAGACCATTATTTCCCCCTTGCTGAAGTACAGTAATGATAATATTGCATCCATATTAAATATCACAAAGTATTAAACTATTTCAGAGTTGAATATGTGAGAGAAAACAGCATACCAGTAACAAATATCACAAGAAATACAGCAAATGCTATACTGGCGCCGTCGTACCATCCTTCTTTGATGCCCTAATGAAATTCTTAAAATTAGAACTAAAGAAAACATACTTTTAAAAGGGTTAATCCATACAGAAATCCGCAGTGAACCGTTGTTTGGAAGTTGATGGAATCAGATTTAAAACTCACAAAGGGAAAACATATATAGTCATTAAGCATCAGCTGACAGTAAGACAAAATACGAAAATGAGGAAATAGAGAAAAGTCAGGTGGACCAGGAGTTCACCTCTGTTGCGATGCCCAATGCTAGAGAAATGGCTGCAGCCACGATAAGGATAACCAATGTTAAGTCCTGGCAGGCCTCCCAGAGAAAAACCTGTTTTCATGACACAGAACACAGTAAGAAGGATTAATCACTGATACCGCAGCACATTCATTGGTACAATCACAAATTAAAGTAGTAAATAAACTTGCCCAAAAGCTTCTTCCTTTCTTGCGAGGATATCTGTTAGCCCCAAAAGCATTTGCCCTGCTTGACAAATCTGCTTCATCTCCATGGATTCCCTTCTCTGAGTTTGTTTTCAGTAAATTTAGGAGCCCTTTAACCTAATGTTCAAGAAGGATACCGCATTAACTAATGATGCAGATGTTGGAAGATTCTAGCAAATTTGCAGGTAGGAATGGTACATACCCCACCATATTCTTGCAGAGTGGAATAGTTATGATCCCTTGTCAATGATGTAAGTTGGTCCTCTCCAATTCCAAAACCCCGTGGGAGAATTTCTGTGTAACAGAAACGTCAATGTAACAACATATTAACATAGACATATTTGAACAACTATTAACAAGGTGCGGGGCGGTCCTCAATTGAGTAGACAATTATTTCTTGACACAAGATGATCCTCACAGGGCTAAATTACACAGAATATAACCAAGACACTGACAGTATCCTACGTGTACAAAAACAAAATGAGTTTGGATCAATTACCTTGTAATTCTCTATCGCCATTCTGCTTTTCTCCTGCTTCCTTGAAAAGTAACGCAGCCTGATTGAATTCAAAACGAAAATATCAAAGAGGAACGATGTATGATGATAAAACATATATACTGCAGAAACAGAAGCTTGGATGTATACCCGTATGACTTGAGCATGAGCCCTAATTTTCCTCCTTATATGTTCTTTTTCTTCCTCTTTTTTCAAGTCAAGAGTGTATCTGAATCGCCGAGAAGCATTGAGCACAAGTGCAGCTTGCTGCCAATGGAACGACAATAATAGCAATGTGTAAAGTTAGGGAGCTGACTATACTATCAGTTATGATTATATGTGCAGCAGCACTAGTAGAAGTAGCGATGCAAATTTGGCAGAAGTACACAAGCTCAAAATGCCCTAAGGAACATTCTAAACAATGCACAAACATATAACAGCAGTGTGTAAAATTAATGAACTGACTATACTATCAGTTATGATTGACTGTGAAGCAGCACTAGCAGAAGTAGTGATGCCAATTTGGCATACGTACACAAGTTCAAAATGCCCTAAGAAGCATTCTAGACAATGCATGAACATATAAAGCATTTTAGTTCCAAGGCGAGCCATGTGCGCGCAAAGCATCCATGAATTGGATAGTTAGGTAATCAGAATCACATTGGTTACATTATGCAAGAAGAGAGTATTTTACAATGCAACAACAATTTAGATTTGAGGGACTAGAATTCAGAGCAATCAATCTTTTAATGCTATGTGAACCATATGCTCCATCCCCAACGAAAGCTCTACTTCACAGGAATATAAATAACGCCAACAAGCTAGGCAGGCCCTGGTATTGGGATGCAACTGAATGTAAATCATGAAATGTAACTGAAATCAACAAATATCACTTTCGGACTGTTTCAACGGAACTTTTAGTAGGCAGTTGAGTCATAACATATTCTTAGCAATGCAGTAGAAAATACATGACAAGAGCAGCAGCGATCCCATACTCAAGCAAGTTACTCTCTGCTACGTCCCAACCCTTCACTCTGTCCAATTGTCCATGCCTTTATAAATGGTAATTTTATCTCATATAGTGTGTGTATCGCTTGGCATGGTCGACTTATGTACATGGCCAAGTACCCTAAAATCATGAGCTCTTATTTGACCCCCAGTGAGATTCTTCAAACTCACAACCAAGAGATGGCAGCATGATAACAGGCGTACATATCAATGGCTAGGTTCACTGCAATTCAGTGTCTCGCTGAAAACCCAATTGCATACTAAGCCAGGTGGTTATAGATGAGCATGTATGTACCCAAAAAACACTGGTCGCGGAGACTTCAAACTAGTAATTTATCTCACCACTCGCTACTGTGGATGCAGCAAGCCAAAGGCTCATCAATGTTGAGGGATATGACCAACTCTCTAGTACAGGTGAGGTCCATGATCCTTGTCCCAATCATTGTGGAGCCACAATTTTGGCATAACCAAGTGAAACTAGCTGGCTGCAATGAATAAGTTGGACAACATACGCAGCAGCAAACCAGGCATCAACATATTCGGGTGGTAAGGTAACAACAACAGAAAATCGAGGACCAACCCCCGTCAAAAATAAAATAAAGGCAATCTAGGCGAAATTAAACCACACATTGCGCCGCCAAGCGTAACCCCAAACCAAGCAGGGAAGCAAAGCACCCCGCAACCCCCAAACTAGTGGAGCGAGCGCTCAACGCAGCAGGCGGGCAAGTTGGGTAGCAGTAGGGAAAGCGGCGTACTCACCCTCCATCGCCTGAGGCGCTCGACGGGCGCCCGCTTGGCGGGGATGTCGAAGGGGTCGTCCCCGGGCCCGCGCACTTGGACTCCGAACACGTCGTCGCAGCCGTCGTCGTCGGGCGCCACCTCGTCGTGGCGGCGCACGTAGCGGCCCGGCGAGGCCTCGGGCGCCTGCACGCCGGCGCCTGCCCCAGGCATCCTCGGTTGTTGTTCAGGAGAGATGACACCTCGCAGCACCGCGGCCGCCGCGCCCCCGATCTGCAGCGCATTCAACAGCAGCAGCGCGTCAGAGAAAACGAAATCCGGCAAATCCGACAAAAACCCCAGTCCAGTTCCCAGAAAAAAAAACGAGCGGATGTCGGAAGGCAGCGCGGGCACCTCGAGGCGGGCGCCGCTGCGAGTGGGCGAGAGCTAGTCGGCGGCGGGGCCGGAGCGGGCCGCCGCGGCGGAGGAGAGAAGGGGGCGGGGAGAGTGGAGTGCGGCGGAGGAAACGAAGCGAATTGGGGGCGCAGTTTCCGCGCTGCTTCGCCGCTTTGCCTTTTTCCCGCTTCACGCACTTGGATTGGGGTTTTCCTTGTCCCGCTGCTCCTTTTTGGCTTTGCGTTTGCGTGGGTTCCGGGCAAAGGATCCGTCCAAAAACGCGTCCCGTAACTAAAAAGCTTGGATGGTGTCTCTTGTGAATACGAAAGCAGCTTCTTTGGGTATGGCAGGCATAACAAAAGCATGGGAACCCGCCTCTTTATACATGTGTGTGTATACGTTCTACGAAAAAAAAACTGAAACTGTATATGCTGTTGATGATCTGAGCTGGATAATCCAAACAGGTCGCTCAATAATCAGAGCCCGTGTAAGCAGAGACCGGCACTAGCGTGTTGGGTCAGTGCAGTCAGTGGAGCGTGGTGTCACTCGCTGACTACAGGCGGCGACTGTGGCACGAGAGGCTAGCAGTGGAGTCGCGGTCGTACGTGGCGTGGGTGACGCCACGGCCTCAACTGCTCCAGAAGCCTCACGCGCGCGAGTTCCATGTTACGCGTTTTACCTCTTTTCCCTTCCTTTTTTTTTCCCTGGCCATCAAGTCTAGAAACAAAAGTACTACTCCTACTATACTATACGATTACGACCATTATAGCTAAACAACCATCAACAAGTTTGATCGGCACTGAAAGTGGGTCTTAACTCCATCACAGTTTGGTTCATCGTCGAGCTCATGACACGCCTACCACAGCCGTGTTGGCCGAAAGGCTATGGTCTCGCACGTAATTAAGACGGTGTGGTGTTTGGGCAAACACTGAAACCGGTACGCCTGCGCATGCCACTGATGACATACGACGCTTGTTGGCGTCAGGCAGGGAAAGAAAATCAATGAACCAAAACGCTAAACTGCAAAACCCCGATCCGCGCCGGCAGATCGAACCGCCGACCGACGGGCCAGCACGTGCGTACCTCAGTTAGCAACTTCTCGTCCGGCGACTCGCCGGACCGCGGCACGGCGGCGTCAAAAGCGGCGGCGGCGGCGGACGGACGGACTTGGGCGGTGGCTAGCTGGTACGTAGCTGCTAGCTGCCGGTGGAGCCGTGGAGCCTAGGCCTAGCTCCTAGTGCTGGTCTGACAGGCACGGCAGCATATATACGCCCGCGGCTGTGCAGCTAGCCTAGCTAGATCCTCCTTCCTAGCTACTAGGTGATGAAGGTGAAGGTGGGGCTTTTGCCTTTGCGTCCGCCGGTGAACAAGGAAGCTCCAATGCTCGATCCGTGCCGCGCGCGCTTTTCTGAGCTTTGCTTTCGAAGTGCGCGGCGCTGGCCGGTCGGGTGAGCTCCTTTTATAGACGGCGAGATGTTCATACCTACAGTACATACGTACAGTACGTATGTATTCCTATCTTGAATAATTGCCGCAGTAAGTCAGTAACTACCAACGCTGCACAACAGATACGTGTACAGGAAAACAAGACTTTGCCGGGCAACTATTTGCATGGCAAAGGCTTTGCCGTGAGACACCGCACGGTAATGCCATTGACGGCAAAGGCTTCGCTTCTTATCCGTGCGGCTTGCCATCGTTGCACGGGGGATTCAAACCTAGGATGCAGAGTAGGGAAAGCATGCAACCTTGCCGCTGGGCTAAGTGTTCATTTGTTGATAACCATACCACGATACGCGTTTTGAGCTGAGAAAATATCTAGTTTTTACATATTTGCCGTGCGCTTACACTAGGCAAAGGCTTTTTTGCTGTGCGTTTGTTAAAAACACTAGGCAAAGGCTTGCTTTACCATGCGTTTGTTAAAAACACTAGGCAAATGCGTGCAAGACAATGTCTTTTGTGCTTTGCCGTGTTCGGCTGTTTTGCCGTGCGCCTTGATACGGCTTTGTCGTCGACATTTTCTTTACCGTGCGCCCTGAGGGGTCTTTGCGTCCAGAGGTCTTTGCCATGCGTTTTCTTCATTCTTTGCCATGCCGTCATTCATTGCCGTGCAGTTTCGTGCCATCAGACGGCAAAAACTTTTTTACCGACGCGCCGCACGGCAGTGCTTTTTTCCCCTAGTGATACCTCTTGTTCACAGAGTTATGCCTCCTTTAATTTGCGGGATGTTTGTAGGTAAAGTGTAGGATTCATGTACCGATGGGGCTATACGTACACCGTTTGATTCACAGGAATGCACCGTAGAAATAAACTTTTCCTAGGCAAGCAGACTACCAAGAAAAACGCGGGAAGGAAAAAAATAGGCCTATTTTTTACATTCCTTCTTTAGGAGGGAGTCATATGAAAGTTACTCCTCACTATGACCAGCCTTATACTATGTGGTGTCATGCATTGTATTATTTATTATGTTGTAGACTCATCTTTCCTTGAGGCGTGTGATGTTATGGTAACATAGCTAGTTACAACCTCACTCTCTTTATTCATTTATTAACATGTCATGTCACCAAAATACCTTGAGATGTGTGATGTTACTAGCTATGTTACTCGCACTATGAGCTATCTCAACACCTCTCTAGCATGTCTACCCCACGCCACTTAAAAAACTTTTGCCTCAATCGAGGAATTAAAAAAAGGTACAAACAAGCCCTAATATCCTTGTAAAATTTCACTCAAGCGTTTCGCACCTGCGGTGACCCAAAGTTTCCCTTCTTTCTTGTTCTTGTCGAGGAGGACAAAGGGAGGTGCATGCTTGCTGCGGAAGATCCTACCATTGCGGTCGTTCCGAATTTTCCAAGAGACAAAGAGTGTGAGAAGCATTGATGCCTTGTGATTTGTTGTTGACGCACCGGACATCTCTTGTGCCAAACTTGAAGGTCAAGAGCGTGGTGCTTGATCCAATCCTTGATGAACAACCAAAGCCTTAGGGTGAAGCTACACTTAACAAAATTATGTTCGGACGATTTCCATACCCTTTACAAAGGGGCCAAACTCCGCAATTTGATAGTCCACAATAAATTCTTCCATTTCTCATTTCCTACATTTCGGGCAACCACAAAGGAAGCATTCATGTATTCTTGTATCCTATATAGTCTTTCACTTGCATTCCTACTACTCCGTCATATAGTACTAAATTTGCATTCATGTGCCTACCTCTTTATTTCGAGATCCTACGAATCAAATAAGGCCTCATAGTGATGCAGATCAAGGAGGACACACACATGGGTTCAGCGGGAATATCAACAGTAGGTCGTAACCATACACGGCGATTCGGAAGGATCGATCATTTGCTTGCTTGGCCCCGAGTTCTTGGGAAGTTGGGGAGATGAGAAATGCAATTCTAGAGTACATAGGCCCACGGCATGCAACCAATCGCACAAACCCAACTCATGATGTATTCGTAGTTGCGTACCAACAATTAATGGTGCGTATGTATTCCCTTGTAGTATTGTGTTTGTGCTGGTTTTTTGAGGTCCTCTAGTCCTGTCAACATATATGCTCACAGTGGCATCACCCTTTCTCGTCTTATTTTCTCTTTCACGCCTGGTCCATAGTACATCGCTCTCTGGCCATCGATCTCCAGCCGCCGCTACTGTGCATTGCATGTTGTTTTCATTCCAAAATTATATATAGTGAACCGAACCTCCAACATAGAATATTTTTTAGCTTCGTCTTTATGGTGCCATGATGACATCTTCAAAACAAAAAATAACATTACACGTCTTTTGTCCAATTTTGAAATTTACAAAGTTTGAAACACGTACATGTGCAAGTACATCCGCTATATATATAGCCCATTTTAATATGTTGTTTATGAGATATGTGAATGTTCAATGAGACACAACGAAACACGTTTGGCACGAGTGTGAAGATACGTGAAACGTGCCCAATACGACAAAAATAGTTTCATGGATGTCTCGAGTAGGTTTCAACTTCAAATTTTGAACTTTGTTATGATGTATCAAATATTGTTCTTGTTATAAAGGTCTCGTTGTAGAAAATTCAAATGCACAAATGTATACCATCTTAATTATCTAAATAGAATTAAATTCATGACTTATGTGTGTGTGTGGACATCATGAGTAGGGACAACAATGTGGCAGGTTTGAATGCGTGGAGCTCCCTCCATATTCATATGCCCGTTTGTTGCATGTCCACCAACATATCCATGAGAATACTTTTTCCATACATTTATCCAGCAATAGAAAATAAAGAACATGATCTTATATATGACCCCTTTCGAAATATCATCTACTAGCGTATCATGAAGGTTAGCATTAGGCTAAGGTTTGGGCCTTCTCCGCTTTGGAGAGAGGGTGTACATATTCATTATTTCCAACATTACTGGATGTATTCGCTTGACATACATCACGGTAGGGGTGAATACGACCGGACGTGGATGAATACCTCTCTTCTCACATTCGTTCATATCTTATAAATGGATAGGGATGTTACTGAATACGAATGTGAAGCGGTCGGATATGGATATGGCTGCGTATACGATGTTTTTTAAAATTTAGAACATATATGAATATAAAAAAATAATAGAAATATGCCTTACAAATAGTCAATCATAGAACGATAGAGAGAAAAATATACTGACATAATAGAGATAGTTTCAAGTTTAATCATAGAAAAATACATTTGACCACTTTGTTAGTTGTCTTAGGTTAGGTGATGGGCAGATGAATTACTAAGATTGCTACCCGCTATGGTCCAAATTAATTATCACAGATTTACACAAAATGTTGACTAAATCTATCTCAGTATCCATTTCCACGTTTACATTTTCTTCAAAGCTTAATATCACATTATATTTGCATTTTTTAAATGAATCAAATAATCACAACTTCCACTTTAATTTCGTCTGAATTCTAACATTTCCAATTCTATTTTCAATTTTTTAAATAGGATAGTGAATGATACGGATCATCCACTACCAGTTCCTACCTTCCAAGCGCGCCGGTAGAAAATCCATGTTCATCGATTCCGCTCGAATTTTCGTTTTACTCCGTTCCAGAAATTCGCATCGTCCCTGCTAACTGGTGGTTTGTGAGAGGTACCCATGCACGTACGTTTGCTCCCATATCCGCATGCACATCTCCTTATTTTCTTTTGCTGGTCGCACGGATGCATGTCGATCGAACGACGTTGATGTTGATCGGCCGTGCCCGTGCGGGCGGGCGCGCGCGTGCATGCCATAATGTCGGCAGTGGTAGGTTTTCTCTGTTTTACCAGTAGATCGATCTGTGGAATCGATTACATATCGTCGGCAGGGTTAAATGGCGGTGTCACATTTCACACAGCGCTATGGCCTATGGACTTGCACGACGTCTCAACCAAAACCACGGCAGGGACGGTGGCCAGATTTGCACCATCGCTTTACTCCCCGCTGCGTGTTAACCTTCAGAACACTCAAACCAGATTCTGTGATGGAGGGATTAGATGCAGGTATGTGTGGGTGCAAGTTTGAGACTTAGGTATGAAAGTGTGTAAGTTGAACAAAAATGATAAATGACCAAAGGAGAGGTGTGAGGACTGTGCACAATTCCTATTCAAGTTCAATTTTCTCGTTTTTTTTTGTGTGTGTAGACCACATACAATTTCATTTTTTTCTTTAAAAATTACACGAGCACCAATGTGCGGTATGTACGAGTGTGATTTTATCCCATAATTTTCTGAAACTTATAGATACGATTTTTGGGGCCGATTCTCACCGCAGGTTCAGGAGTACCCGAGACCAGATTACAATTACAATAGTCGGGACAGAGAGGGGGCACCATGTGTACACTACGTGTAGTCGTGTACACACACTAGCTAGTCGCACTATTTGTACGTATGCAAGTACCATAGTGTAGATGCATGCGTTCAGCACACATCCATTGAACAAAAAGTAGACCTAACACACCAACAGTCACGGTGAAATTGCTAGTTTTAGCCTTAGTGAGTGGAGTGAGGGTGTGTTGGTGGAGTCGTTAGAGCATCTCCACTCGTCCCCCCGACGAGGCCACCGGCGAGCGTTTTTTCCATCCGGACGGCGTAATTCGGCCCAGTTGCGTCCCCGGTTCCTCGTTTTCGTCCGGATTTGGGCCTAAATCCATCCGGCGATCCCACGCCATCCCCGGCCCCCCGGGGAGCGCTCGGGGACTCCGGACGAAACGCAGCGCGCGTGGCCCCAACTTGTCGGCGACAATGGCCTCCGATCTACGGCAAAACCCTCGTCTTCCCGATCTACGGCAAAACCCTCGTCTTCCCGATCTACGGCAATACCCTCGTCGAACGAAAGCTTTGAACTCTCAAGTGGTGCAACATAGATAGATTATATATATATTTCGAATATAATTCGAATAAACATAAAAATTACATATAAAAACTTTAAAACTAAACTACTTCTTCTTCTTCTTAGAAGGCCCCGCCTCATCGTCGTCGCGGCGACGCTTCCGGCTCGTCACCTCCTCGTCGGAGGAAGTTGAGTCCTCCGAGTCGGAGGAAGTTGAGTCCTCTCGTCGTCGTCCTCATCGGCCTCTTCGTCCTCCTCCTCCTGCTCCTCCTCCTGCTCCTGCTCCTCCTCCTCTTCCTCGGCCTCTTCCTCGGCCTCGCTCCTCGGCTTTGCTCCACGGCCTCTTCGTCCTCCTCCTCGTCGTCCCACTCGTCCTCGGCCGGCCGGCGGGGGAATCGTCGCTGCCTGGACGATGCGGCTGGATCCCACCAATGGCGCCATCCGGGCGGCTTCCCCTCGCTGTCGGTGTCCGATGGCCAAGAGATATCGCTCATGGTTGACGGAGGATGGTGACGAGAGAACCGATGAATGGCGTCGCCCGTCGAAAACCGTATATGTAGGTCTCTCGACGAAAGAGAGCGGCGGTTGCTCTTCCGCGGAGTTCGTGCTCCATTACGGCGGTTCTCGCATCGAGGCCACTTCGACCGTTCCCGACGAGTCGTTTCGGCTCTCCAGTCCACTTCGCGACGGTTCAATGCGTCGAGGGAACTCCGACGATTGCCCTTCCCGGTGACTGCGCCGTTGCTATGCACGCGGTGGGTGCGCGTCCATGGGCTCGCGGCTGGAAAAATGGGCCTCCCCAGGCCAAAAACTATATCCATACAGCGCTAAATTTCGCCGGATTTGGACGTGGGGAGCCCAAACGAGTGGGGATGCTCTTACCTCCAGGTGTGGAGGTTACTGACCTGAAAGTTTGTAATGGTGTCTGTAACGAAACCTTTGATCGTTAAGTAATACACGCCCAATTTTTTTAAAAAAAATGTCACAGTGATAAGTGATTGCTTATCTCATGTAGGAGTAGTTGACGCCTCTCAACTGGGGCAGCACAGCTTCGGTCAGCTCATCAGCCTGAAACTGAAAGGTCCCAACCGGAGCAGTATGGTTGTTTCACTATTTGCTCACTTAGAGCATCTCCAGTCACGTCCCCAAAGCGTCCCCAAACCGTGCCGGATTGAGCGTTTGGGGGACGTGTTTTGTTCGTACCGCGTTTGGGGGACGTCGCTCCCCAGCCGCGTCCCCCAAACGCCGCCCCCAAACATTTAAAATAATTTTTCTTGGCATTTTTATTTCAATTTCCACAAACTAATACATAATTGGGAACGTGGTTTACATGAAGACATAGTTTGAAACATGGTTTTCCACAAACTAATACATAGTTTGAATCATGGTGGACACAAATATAAAATATTGCAAAAAAACTAAACCTAACTAGGCCGTGCATCGAAGGTTTCCTGTGTTCGCTGCTAAGAAAGAACACTCGAGGGCACACCCAGTCACCTAAACTGGAAAATCCAGCGGGAGGATGGTGCCCTTGTTGGTTCTACCGATGAGACGAACAGGCAGAAACCTTCGTGCACGTATTCGCTGCGAAGAACAACACTCAGTCGTCCTCCTCGTCGGTGTTGTCGTCGTGGGAGTCCCTGTCGCCGTGGTAGTCCCGGAGGCAGCGCCTCTCGTCGAAGACCTTGACGCTCATGTCCCTGTTGCCGAAGTAGGAGAACACGAGGATGAAACCGGCTTCGAGGCTGTGGTGGCTTGCGAACTTCTCCCAGCCGATGTTGAGGTACATCTTGCCGCGCGCGTCGTAGATCGCGTCGACGATCCACCGGCGATAGCAGGCACGAATGCTCCCGCGGATGCATCTTGCGCGGGCGTACGCCGCCGACGTACTCGGCGAAGGAGTCCGGCAGCCTCTGGATGCCGCGTGGGTCGCCCTTGAGGACGTGGACGAACTCGAACAGGACGTCCGGCTCCACGTCCATCTCCGACGATGAAGACGACGGCGTGGGAGGCGACGGCGAGCGTTCAGCTATGCCGCGGCCACGACCACGACCACGACCACGGTCGCGGCCGCGAGGTCGGCCTCCACCTCTACCAGACATAGCGTCGAGTCTTGTTGAGAGATGGTGGCGGCTAGGGTTTGGGAGAGAGGCGCTAGGGTTTGTGTGTGAGAGGGACGATGAGAGGCGCCCCTTTTTATAGGCCGGAGGGAGGCGGGGGAGCGGTGGCGCTCATTAACGCCGGCACGCAGAGCTAGGCGCGACGGGACGCGTCGCTGCGCCCTCTGCGGGAACTGCACCGTCGCAGCGCGCCAATAACTTCCGTCGCGAGGTAGGCGACGTTTAGGTTTAAATTAATTGTGCCGCTGACGGGTCGGCCCCGCCACTCCCCGCCTCGCTTTTCGTTGTGTCCGGCGTCCCGGTGCGTCCCCTGTGGGACGGGGACGGGCTTGGGGCGCCGGACACCGTATAGGGGCGCGCCGGACAAAAAAGGGCTTTGGGGGACGCGGCTGGAATGCATTTTTGGTCCGGCGTGTCCCAAATCCCTTTGGGGAACGGTTTGGGGGAAGCGACTGGAGATGCTCTTACATCACTTGGCCGGCGCAGGAAGTTTCCGCGTCTCTTCGCGACTTACTATGCTCATTGACGCATCGATCACGACGACAGATCAGGCATCACTCGTCAGTTGTGATCATGACGGTGCGCACACAAGACGTACGGTACGTCGTGCCGAGGAGTTGCCGTGCAACTGCATAATCAAGAAACCAACGAAAGAAAAGCATAGATGCAGCGGAAAAGACAGCAGCCAATCAAGAAAGTTCAGATCGAGACAATGGATTTTAACCTTGGTTCGTGTATGTCTAGTGGGTTGAAAACCTTTATGTTATCAGATGACCTCTACATGTAAGACTATTGTGGTTTCGATGACTTTATTAATTTTAAAGCCGGTCAAGTCGTGCCTTTTTGTCTACAAAAAAATCACGTCGTACGTACCTAGTTGACACACCAAGGTTGTAAATTACACATGGAACTTTTTCTTTCCAATTTTCAATGGTGTGGATTTCATCCATTTTAATTAGCTTGAATTCTAGGGAATATTATTTTAGGCAGAGCTAGCATGTATTGTTTTTTTTTTCAAATAACACAAACACATTTTTACTACATTTCTCTTTGTAAATGAAGCAATGCTCTAGAAATAGAAAATGATGCCAATAAATTTAGAGCAATGGCACCAATGATCTTTTTTCTCGCTTTGCCCCTAATTCTAGAATCTAAAGTCTATATGAGGTTTTGCAACCTCTTGCAAGATTGGTTGGAGTGAACAAGAACGCAAGATGCGAGAAATGAGGCATGACCAAGAATACATACACACGTGCATGCACACGCCTTCAAGTTCGATGGGTAAACCGTGGTGGCTGTAAATTCACATGTATTGGCTGATCCATACGAAATCTGAAATGAACCGTATTCTCCGTGTCCATCTGTTTTATTTTCTATTCCATCTCAAATATGGATGTACCCGGTGGACGGTACCGGTATAGCCGTATAGGCAATCTCCGGATGGCTGTGAGGGGTAGGAATCCATTAACACTTGTCATGTAAGATCCAGACCTAGCTAGGTACATAAATTCTCACATTTAATCAAGACAACTTATATTACTGAGTATTATTATCTCTATAGAGTTCCCTAACCATGCATCGTCACGATTTGTTGGATTGTACACTCGCCATTCTTTCCATGTGTGTTTGTAACTCATGCTTGAATATATTTCGATTTGTGCCATAGCCCTTACACAGTGCTCCTGGATCGATGCAAAGACCTGCACGCATATGCATGCAAGCTAGCATCAAGCCGTCAACCATGCAAAGGAGGGCAACGACCGGGGTGAAGACTGAGGAAACTTCCGAACGTTTTCGTTTTTTTTTTTTTTTGAGAAAGTAACCACGTTCATATATTAAAACATACAGAACAAGCACACACACGCGGAAACCTCAGGAAGAGACTGGAAAGGATACACGTCGAGGAACAAATGCAGAAAGACCCCCCAACAAAGGAAAAATAAAGAAAAGCTCCTGGAGGACCCTGCATCCATCATCTTCTCCAATCGTCGCCGGATCCGAGCGAGCACCATCGCCGTTGCTGGCTTTACGGATCGAAGGAGAAGCTCCTCGCAGACGGAGGAGCCATGAGCGTTGGGGAGCGTCGACCGGGGATCTTCCCCATGCTGCAGATCGGACCCCAGGTCCGCCGTAACACGCCGACCACGTCGGGGAAAACCGGCGAACCTGCCACCATCAAGCCACCATCCTGCTCCCGAGCCGCCATCCTCTCCTGAAGGCCAACGCCGCCGCCAAAAGCAACGGACGGCAGCCATCATCTTCACTCCTGGGCAGGATCTCCAAGCTTCGCGACGACACCGGAGGAAACGCCATCGAGACGGGGCCAAAGCTTGAGAACAAAATCCCCTGGATGCGGCGCCGCCGCCGCCTCGCCGGCGCATCCTGGGAAACCCTAGCCACACCGTCCAGCAGGAACGGCTGGAGACTACGCCACCACTCCCCTCGAAGAAATCGAGATGGGGCCGGAGGTGGTGGATCTTATTGAGGGAAAGCGTCGTCGCCGCCGCCATCCTGGCAACGCCGCCCCCAAAGCCTAACCCTAACCTATATGCGACGTAAGGCGGAAAAGAACCTCGACACGGCAGGTACCAGATTTTCATCCAAGTCCTTCACTTCTTTTTCTGATTCTAGAATTTCTTCGAATTTGAGTAGTGTAGGTATATCTTTGGGTAGAGGTTCGGATGAGATTTTAGCTTCGAGTTCATGTGTTGAGACAGACGGAGCTTGACCGTTTAACGGTTGCTCCAAATGGATCCACTGAGCTGGCTACTTCCACTGTTGACGATGACGAAGATGATGGCATCCTAGATGGTCATCTTCTCTCGGCTTTAGTTGGGAGTGTGACAGAAGTTGATTTAGACCACTCAGAACTTAGTTCAGTTTATGACCTCTCTGCCTCTGAACGTGGTTCTAGATCATCGGCTGGAAAGAAATCTCGTAGATATGGCAAAAAATCTAAATCCAAAATAGTTTCTCGATGAACGGCATGTTTCGGAATAGCAGAGGTCTTGGTGACTTGGCTAAGCATTCTCACATTGCCGATGGTTGTAGAGATTATGATTTAGATTTCATTGCTATATCGGAGACGGGTATGCGAAATTTCACACAAAGTTTTCTCGACCGATTGTCAGGCGGAATTAACTTTCAGTGGTTTTCTCGCCCACCCCGTGGTAGATCCGGTGGCATTTTACTTGGCGTCCGTATTGATACCATGACTGTCTTAGCTAGTTCTGATGGAGAGTACCACATTAAGCTCGACATTCGGAATAAAGCGAACGGGTTCAAGTGGACTACGGTCGCTGTGTATGGTGCCGCTCGGGATGCTTTTAAGGCTGACTTTTTACGTGAGTTGGTAAATCTTACAAAAGATAATCCCTATCCGATTTTAATCGGAGGCGATTTTAATTTGTTGAGATTTCCTCACGAGAAAAGTAAAGGCCACTTTGATGGACATTGGCCTTTTCTATTCAATGCTCGTCATTGACAGTCTTGATTTAAGGGAGGTGTTCATGTCCGGTCGACGAGTTTACTTGGGCCAACAGCTTGCCTGAACCCACCTACGAGAAACTAGATCGCGTGTTGATGGACACCGAATGGGAAAATAAATACCCTATGGTGTTTGTCCGTGCACTAGAACGTATTGTAAATCTGTCTGACCATGCCCCCATCCTTCTAACCACTGGGGAACCCCGTCCTGTGTGTAAGCGGCCGTTCAAATTTGAACTCGGTTGGTTACATCGGGATGGTTTTCATGATATGGTTAAGAAGGTTTGGGAGAGACCGGTCGGTGGCAGCTCTCCAATTCTGAGATGGAACAATAAGATGCGATCATTGCGCAAACATCTTTGTGGTTGGGCTGCCCATTCGGCTGGTATTCTTAAAAAAGAAAAGGCTCGCTTATCAATGGTCATTGATGAGCTTGAGGCTTTTGCGGAGGTCAGACCGCTGTCGACGCAGGAGATTGAACTCAAAAATCAATCAAATGCGCAGATGGCGAGTCTTCTTCGTGAGGAGGAACTCAAATGGTACCAGCGATCCAAAGCCCAGTTCATTTTAGAGGGAGACTCAAATACGCGATATTTCCATGCTTTAGCCAATGGGAGACATCGGAAAAAACGTATCCATTCTCTTACTCAAGATGAAGGGGTGATTGAAGGCCATGAGCAGCTCAAATCATACATTACTAATTATTATAAAGGCTTGTTTGGTCCTCCGGAGGAAAGTACTTTCTCTCTTAATGAGGATTTAATGGCCGATATACCCCAAGTTTCCGTTGAGGAAAATGGTCTACTAACCGCACCTTATACTGAGGAAGAGGTTCAGAAGGCAGTTTTCCAAATGGAATGCAACAAAGCACCGGGTCTCGATGGTTTCCCAGCTGAGTTTTATCAAACTTTACGGGACACGATTAAATCGGACCTTCTAGATTTGTTCGGTGACCTACACTCGGACAACTAGAATTATTTCGTCTAAATTTTGGTGAAGTAATCTTGTTACCGAAAGTTAATGAGGCAGAAAGGATTCAACAATATAGACCTATCTGCCTATTAAATGTAAGTTTCAAGATTTTCACGAAAGTGGCCACCATTAGACTTAATACGGTCGCGGATCATGTTGTCCAGGCCATCACAGACGGCCTTTATGCAAGGAAGAAACATCCTTGATGGAGTGGCGGTCTTGCATGAGACGGTACATGAGATGCATTCTAAGAAATTAAATGGGGTTATTTTGAAACTAGATTTTGAAAAGGCGTATGATAAAGTTAAGTGGTCTTTTCTACAACAAACACTCAGGATGAAAGGTTTTTCTCCAGAGTGGCGCGCTCTGATAAATGATTTTGTGTATGGTGGTAGTGTCGCAATCCGGGTCAATGATGACACCGGTGAAAGGATACGGATGTCGCCTAGAGGGGGGGGGGTGAATAGGCGATTTAAAACTTTTACGAGATGGGCTTAACAAATGCGGAATAAAACTAGCGTTTACTTTGTCAAGCCCAAAGCCTATAAACTATGGTTCACCTATGTGCACCAACAACTTATTCTAAGCAAAGGTTCACCTATGTGCACCAACAACTTATGCAAAGCAATACAAGCAAGTATGTGATAGCAAGATATATATAAATTCAAGCACGATGGCTATCACAAGGTAAAGTGCATAAGTAAAGAGCTCGGGTATAGAGATAACCGAGGCACGCGGGAGACGATGATTTATCCCGGAGTTCACACTCTTGCGAGTGCTAATCTCCGGTGGAGAGGTGCGGTTGCTTAGTGCTCCCGAACGCCACAAGAGGCTCACCTTGAGGTGTGGTTGCTCGATGCACACCAACGCCACAAAGGCCTCACCCCAAGATGCGGTACTCACACCACACACCGAACGCCACGAAGGCGCCTCACCTAAATCTCCGGTGACCCTCGCCACAAAGGCCTAGGTCACGGTTCCACTAAGGGATTTCCTTCGAGGCGGAAACCGGGCCTTACACAAAGATTGGGGCACACATCCACAACTTAATTGGAGGCTCCCAACAAATCGCCACAAAGGCGTAGAATCCGTCTAGGGTTCCAAGAACCCAAGAGTAACAACCTTCTTGCTTTCACCCCCACGAATCACCGTGGAGAACTCAAACCGATGCACCAAATGCAATGGCAAGAACACCACAAAGATACTCAAGTCCTTCTCTCTCAAATTCCAACAAAGCTACAAAAGCTATTGGGGGAATAAGAGAGGAAGAACAAAGAGGAGAACACAAAATTCTCCAAGATCTAGATCCCAAAGATTCACTCACAAAGAGAAGATTTGGTTTGGTCAAAGTGTGGATCTAGATCTCCTCTCTCTTTTCCCTCAAAATGGAGCAAGAATCATGGAGGGATAGAGAGATAGGGCAAGCTTCTCAAGAACAACAATGGAGGAGAGAGAGAGTGGAAGAAGCTTTAGCCCAAGGAGGAAGAAGGGGGGTATTTATACCCCCCAAGAAAATCGAGCCGTTTGGGCAAAACCAGGGCCGGATAATCCGGCCTAAGTAAGGGCCGGATTATCCGGCCTCAGGGACAAAATCTGGACAAAATCCGGCCAAAAATCCGGCCCCTATACTGAGCAGCAATTCCTCAGGTCCTTAGCCGATTTCGGGGATATCCGGCCCGGATAATCCGGGCCGGATATTTCCGAAATATCCGGCCAAAGCAAACTGCAGAAACACCAAAACTAAAACGGGCATAACTTTTGCACCCGGACTCCGATTTCGATGATCTTGGGCTTGTTTTAAAGCTAGGAACAAGCTCTACAAGATCATGCAGGAAACCATCATAGTCCAACAAGGGAGGATAGAAACAAATGATGAAAGGTTTGACCTATCTAAAAAAGACATACCGGTAAAACCTCCAATCTTGAAAATGCAACAAGTTGCCCATGCAAAAACCATTCTCAATGAACTAGAGCTTGTCATGAGAATAAGCACAAGCTCTAAAACATCACATGGATAAGATCCAAATAAAACCAAGAAAGATGATGAACCAAACTCGAAAACGCAACAAGTGATCTATGCGAAATCCGTTTTCGATGAACTAGAGCTTGTCATGAGAATGAGCACAAGCTCTAAAACATCACATGGATAAGGTCCAAATAACAACCAAGAAAGATGATGCAAGGATGCAAAGGTTTGAGCTCTCTCCGAACGATACGATCGAGTTACTCACTCGAGAGCCCTCTTGATAGTACGGCAACTAAACTATAAACCGGTCTCCAACTACACTATGAGACCGGTGAGAAAGAAACCCTATCAAGAGCAAACCTTATACTTGCGCGTTCCACTTGAGCTTGATGACGACGATCTTGACCTCAACAAGATGGAGCGCCTTTCTTGCTTGTGCTTGCTCGACGAAGTCTTGTAGATTGCTCCCTCATAAACCACCATGGGAGAGCTTCTTCTTCGGCGCATCTTCACATAACCATGACCACCATGTGGATTGCTCCCCCATAATCCACCATGGGAGAGCTTCTTCTTCGGCGCATCTTCACATATCCATGATCACCATATGGATGGCTAGACTCAAGCAAAGGATCTCTTCGAGATGGCTCATCTTGAACTTGCACTTCATTTCTTCATTCTTCATCATGTTGATGTCTTGAAGTAACTTGAGGGCTCACTTCATCTTCATCTTCAAGACATACTTGACACTTGATATCCTTCATCAATTTCTTCTTATTGCAACCTTGAAGCCAACATATGGTTCAAGAATTGCCTATGGATAACTCCTACAAATATAACTCAATGCAAACATTAGTCCATAGGGATTGTCATTAATTACCAAAACCACACATGGGGGCTCCATGCACTTTCAATCTCCCCCATTTTGGTAATTGATGACAATCTCTTTGAGAGGGTTTATATAAGGAATTTAAGAAACAAATAAGTTGAATATATAGAGCAAACTCCCCCATAATATATGCATGTGTGAATGATCTTGACTTTCATTGCATATATTGGCATTCAAAGCCTAGTGGAGTTTCCTCTAAATATTCAACTATGCAAAGCAACAAGATGCAATGCAATAAAGGCACATGCTTAAGCACAAAGCAAAGACATAACCAAATTCCCTTAAACCCTCCAAACTTCTCCCCATTGGCACCAATTGCCGAAATGGGTGAAAAATTTAGAAGGCCAATATAGTGAGAGTTCCTCCATAGCGTGTGCATTTCTCATAATTTGAGTGGAATCAAATGTACATATCCAATGACGAATATTCGGAAGGAATCACACTATAGATAGGATCAAAGATTGCAAAAAGATAACAAAGTCAAGAAGCTTCAACAAATGAAGCAAGCAACCAAATGAACCACAAAGAGGATACCAAAAGAAAGATAGATATTATGATAAGATCAAGAAGATTGCTCTAAATAATATGAGGGAGCTCCCCAAGGTTTGTGCACAAAACTAGACAATTTGCATTGGAGTATAAAGTGCACAAACATGGAATCATCACTCCCATAATATCATTCAAAAACAAAAGATACCAAGTGAATCAAACTCTAATGATCACCACAAGATAGTGCTCTAAATCAAATGAGGAAGCTCCCCAAGGTACATGCATAAAATAAAATGTTGCATTTGAATACAATATGCATAACATGGAATCCTCACTCCCTCATTTAAAACACAAACATTTGTAATAGATCATAGATATAAAAGTAAGCTAAACACTTGCAACAAACAAATAGTTGAGCAACAAGTAAGAGGCACCATAATAAAAGGCTCAACCAAGAGGATATGTGAAAGGCATGATAAAGCATATTATAAGACTATTACAAGGATGAGCAAAAAGCATCGTCATAGTCTTCAATGAATTATATTGCTTAGCATGACCAATCAACACACAATAAATAAATAAGATATCAAAAAGAGATGTATCATCTCTTATGTGCATAAGTTTCTCTAAGTGGGCAATATCACAAAGATATTTATCCACAAAGAAACATGCACACATAAAATAGATACGCAAGAAAAATAGTATGATATCCAAGACAAAGTCATGCAATATACCAATAAGAATTTTTTTTGCTTAATAGCATGGCCAAAGGCTCAATTTTATCTTATTGTACATTCATGAACTTCAACCACAAACAACTAAAATACATCACAAATATCAACAAGGGATAGAAGATAGTTGGGATGCATTTGAGAAAGGCAACAAGTATCACAAACGAGGATACTAAAAGAAGTAACTCAATTTGCACTTTCATCGATATTGCACATGTGAGAAGTTTGAGGAATTGATATGCAATAAAATTGCTAGATAGGCATAGATGGGATGGGTGAATCATAATCATGATTTTATATACTTCCCAACATATGTGATCATCTCAAACTACTCACATTCGCAATAAAGAGGTTTCGTTAAGATTTTAGCAAGAAGCACAACATTTGCAAATCAAGAGATTCATGCCAAGATGCAACCACATGGTTGGATGCTAGAAAAATATGCATGAGAAGATACTTGTTACCGAGATAGCATTGGTGAGGATGTAGTAGATATGTGTTCGTTGACCATCCTAGCTTGCCTCAAGTTACCATTGAGTCACCACTTCTCCCCAAGAGTGAGACAAGCATCCAATGCATATCCATTGTACCTAACACAAAGGTAAGTACAAAAAGGTCCCCAAACTAATTGGGTTCAAAGTAGTTAGACACACTACAACATATAGGACAAACTCCACAATACTATGTGCATATAGATATGAAATTGAATTTCATGCACATCTTAGCCAAATTAGGATTTGATGGAGTTTACCCTATATATTGGATCAAAGAAAGTAACACATGCCATAAGATAGACATATATAGAAGATGCATGCACAATACTTTCAAGAACCAAAGAAAGATATAATTTGGACAAGACACCAAATAAATCAAGAGACAATGGTTGTCCAAATTATATCAAAGAATCAAATCAACACAAGATTGACTCCAAAGAATTATCTCATTATAAGAAGCTAATTAAAACTAAACACAAAGGAATGAGATAACCAACTCCCAAGAGAGCAAGGTTCTAACAAACAAACCAAACCCTCAACACTTTTTATGATGGCACAAAGTACCAAAAAGAAAGTTTATGTCTCCCGAAACCAAATATTTGATAATGATCAAGAGATGTTAAGCATTCTAATAAATATAGGAGAGCTCCCCAAGATTAGTGCATTATATAGGATTTTGCATATAAATACTAAATGCACAAAACTAGGATCATCACGCTACCTATATCTACTAAAATGCTAAGAAAGTTTGAATAGACAAATTAGATCCATAAGATGCAAGGAAGACACATGGGAGTCAAAGCACAACACATTCATGGCAATAAATAAGGCAATATAAATACAAGAGCCAATGTAGATATGATCAATAAATATCTACCTCATAATTGATTACCAATTGTCCTAGGACAAGAGGTATTAGGAAATATTTCCTAGGTGGTAGTTTGTAAGTATACATAAGATCATATTTACAACTAACAAAGCATATGGTAAAAGATAAGAGTTAACCATCATGCAAAGATAGTTTCTTGATAGCTTCATTTAGTCATACCAACATGCAAGGCAATTAATAGTATTCGTACCAACATGCAAAGCAATTAATAGTATTCATACCAACATGCAAAGCAATTAATAGTATGACTTGAAGCACATGGTTTTCCAAAAATGTATTGAGGGACACGTTGTGAAAAAACCATGCCAAGAAAAACTTTCACAAATAAGATCCACAAATATATTAGCAATGAAGCCATTTAAGCAAATTGGAGTTTGTTTGAGCAAACATGCCACATATGAGAGAGATAATTTACGGTATCAATTCTATGTGACACAACCTCAAATGTTCACATTTTCTAGGCTTGTAATATGCACAAAGCTTATTACTCCCCCATAATGTGATAAGGAATTTATTTTCACAAGAGGCAAATAAGATCCAAGTAGAGATATTAATGGACATTAGAATTTGAATTTCTCATGAAGATGACATACCACGTAGCGACTAGATAATCTCGCAATATCAATTCTAAGTGATATTCCTCATGTACACACATTGTTTAGGATCATGAAATTCCCAAAGGAATATCACTCCCCCAAAATGGGATTGTCCATTAATCGCTCATAAGAGCCATATAAGATACAACAAGATGCAAAGAGGCTCCAACACAAACACAAATACATGGTGTGCAACCCAACATGCATAGACTTGATTTCTCAAGCAAAACTATTAGGAAGCACAACATATACAAACACATGTTAGGAACAAAACTAACACATGCAAAGGGGCGAGTAACTTTCAATATAAATGAGTTGAGAACATGTTACCGCAAGGAGGAACATTGGATATATGATAGTAGCAAGATAATCAAAAGACTTGGCTTGATATAATATAAATGATGAAGATCCCTTAATTCTTCATGATGTAGCCAAGTCTCCAATGCCCTCCAACAAGCACCTATTGATCAAGTTTTGGATTGTTGGTCCCCAACTAAGTTGGGTCCTAAGAGGTTAGTCACAATAGGCTTGGCAACCCAAATGGTTCTTTTCTTGACACCACTTTGAGCACCAACATATTTGGCAAACACATTGCCACCCTCATCCTTACGAAGAGAATAAACATCATTAATGGTGTTAGAGTTGGATGAGGTACCAATAGTGCACAAGGAGGAGATGTGGCCCTTCTCACGGCATATGTAGCAAGTTCTTTTCTTCGCCTTCTTCTTACTAGATTTCTCCACAATGGGAGCATTGACTTGTTTCTTCTTGGGAAGTGCCATTTCTTCAACTTGAGGTTGAATGTGAGTTTGAGCTTGAGGCCGCTTCCCTTTTTGCTTCTTCTTCAAAGGGCAAGATCTAACATGATGCCCTTCAATTTTGCACTTGAAGCAAACAATCTTGGCCGGGTCTTTGACTTGTACTTGGCCCTTCTTCTTATTGTTGTTCTTGGACTTGTTCTTGTTGTTGGAGTTGAATCCAAGTCCACTTTTGTCATTGGGGAATTGTTGCACACTCAACATCTTGTCAAGTTTGCATTTCCCTTCATGACTCTTTACCAAGTCGTTCTTCAAGGAAGTGACTTGGGCCTTAAGCTCTTTGATTTCCTCTACATGGTTAGTAACAACACAAGTACTAGAGGAAGTAGAACCTTTATTGTTAGAGCAACAAGGCAAGGAAGATAATTCATCACAAGATTTAGCGATACTATGAGTGGATGAATTACAAGGACTAGCACATTGCAATATAGCATTTTGAGTAGTAGTGCTAGTATCCACATGAGGCTCACAAGGTGTTTCCTTTGATATGATAGCCTCATGAGCTAACTTTAGCCTATCATGAGAGGCTAGAAGGTCCTCATGGGAGCTAGAAAGCTTTCCATGATTTTCTTCCAATTTCCCATAATTGCTAGTTAGCAATTCAAGTTGAGCCCTTAGCTCAACATTCTCCTTCAAGATAGATGCTTCACAAGAAGTAGAGTTAGTAGCACAAGCATCATCACAAGACATATTAAGAAGAGAAGGTAACATAGCATGCTCTTTTAAATAGGAAGCTTGAAGTTGCTCATGGGACTTGGCGAGGATAGAGTGTTCGCTCTCCAAGACCTTGTGGGCCTTGTCTAGATCATCTAGATCCTTAACAAGTTTATCATGACCAACACCAACTTTGGAATTTTCCTTTTTAAGCAATTTTACTTGAGCTTTAGCATGGTCTCTTTCCTTAGTGAGTTTAGAAACTATTTCATTTTGAGACACTTCAAGGGTTTCAAGTTGCTCTTCAAGAGAGGCTACGGTCTCTTGTTCTTCTTCAAGATCATTCTTTAGTGATGCTACATCATCGGCATACTCTCGTTCGAGAGCACCCTTTTTATCAATGGTGTTCTCATGCATCCAAATAAGTTTTTGGCTCTCAATAGCGGTAGTCAAGATTTCAAAGAAGTGAGTGCTAGCAATTTTATCTTTGCAAATAACCTTGAATACACTCTCACCTTTATCGCGTAGAGAGACAACCCAATCCTCTTCTTCATATTCATCCTCATTCTTATCACCACGAGACATATTAGGTTCCATGGTAGGAGGTACCGTGGAACCCTTGGCCATAAGGCATATATGAGGACCGTGAGATAAAGATGAGGAGTTACTTGAGACTCCTTTCAAGATCTTGTCTTGACCAATAGAATCTTTGGTTTCCTCTACATTGTTAGACACACAACAACTAGAGGAAATAGAATCATTTTTATCATGGCCACAAGACAAAGCAAGCATATCATCATTAGATTTTTTCAAGCAACTTACACATGATATGCAAGGACTATCAACACAAGCATGTAAATCATTTCTAGTGCTAGATGTGTTTAAGTCCAAAGATGAAGCATTGCAATGAGATAGAGATGAAGAATCATCAATAGTAAGCTCAATATCAATATTGCAATTTTCATCACCACTCACCATATCATTACCTTGTGTCTTACCACACTTTGGTGAAGTGGATGAAGATGAGAACTCATCACGGCCGGAAGTGGAAGCAATACAATCATCCTCAATAATATTGGACACATCATATTTGTCTTGAAGCTTTGTCCATAATTCATGAGCGCTCCCAAAAGGCATGATTGAAGAAGTAACTACATTGCTCACAACAATGGAAAACACATGAGAAGCAAGAGCATCGAGGCAAGAGTTTTTCTCCTCCTCAAGAGATAAATTTTGAGGATCCTTAGGAGAAGAAAAACCCATGCCAAGAAATCGCTCCATGTCCGGGGACATACGCCGTAAAATATTAAGCACATAAATTTTCCATAGATCATAATTTGTGCCATCAAATATAAACAAGTTATTGTGCACTAATCCCCTAACCGACATCTTTACTCTCAAGGCGGTGAAGCCTAAGAATGAGAGACCTTGCTCTGATACCAATTGAAAGGATACGGATGTCGCCTAGAGGGGGGGTGAATAGGCGATTTAAAACTTTTACGAGATGGGCTTAACAAATGCGGAATAAAACTAGCGTTTACTTTGTCAAGCCCAAAGCCTATAAACTATGGTTCACCTATGTGCACCAACAACTTATTCTAAGCAAAGGTTCACCTATGTGCACCAACAACTTATGCAAAGCAATACAAGCAAGTATGTGATAGCAAGATATATATAAATTCAAGCACGATGGCTATCACAAGGTAAAGTGCATAAGTAAAGAGCTCGGGTATAGAGATAACCGAGGCACGCGGAGACGATGATTTATCCCGGAGTTCACACTCTTGCGAGTGCTAATCTCCGGTGGAGAGGTGCGGTTGCTTAGTGCTCCCGAACGCCACAAGAGGCTCACCTTGAGGTGTGGTTGCTCGATGCACACCAACGCCACAAAGGCCTCACCCCAAGATGCGGTACTCACACCACACACCGAACGCCACGAAGGCGCCTCACCTAAATCTCCGGTGACCCTCGCCACAAAGGCCTAGGTCACGGTTCCACTAAGGGATTTCCTTCGAGGCGGAAACCGGGCCTTACACAAAGATTGGGGCACACATCCACAACTTAATTGGAGGCTCCCAACAAATCGCCACAAAGGCGTAGAATCCGTCTAGGGTTCCAAGAACCCAAGAGTAACAACCTTCTTGCTTTCACCTCCACGAATCACCGTGGAGAACTCAAACCGATGCACCAAATGCAATGGCAAGAACACCACAAAGATACTCAAGTCCTTCTCTCTCAAATTCCAACAAAGCTACAAAAGCTATTGGGGGAATAAGAGAGGAAGAACAAAGAGGAGAACACAAAATTCTCCAAGATCTAGATCCCAAAGATTCACTCACAAAGAGAAGATTTGGTTTGGTCAAAGTGTGGATCTAGATCTCCTCTCTCTTTCCCTCAAAATGGAGCAAGAATCATGGAGGGATAGAGAGATAGGGCAAGCTTCTCAAGAACAACAATGGAGGAGAGAGAGAGTGGAAGAAGCTTTAGCCCAAGGAGGAAGAAGGGGGGTATTTATACCCCCCAAGAAAATCGAGCCGTTTGGGCAAAACCAGGGCCGGATAATCCGGCCTAAGTAAGGGCCGGATTATCCGGGGGCCGGATTATCCGGCCTCAGGGACAAAACCTGGACAAAATCCGGCCAAAAATCCGGCCCCTATACTGAGCAGCAATTCCCCAGGTCCTTAGCCGATTTCGGGGGGGCCGGATATTTCCGAAATATCCGGCCCGGATAATCCGGCCCGGATATTTCCGAAATATCCGGCCTAAGCAAACTGCAGAAACACCAAAACTAAAACGGGCATAACTTTTGCACCCGGACTCCGATTTCGATGATCTTGGGCTTGTTTTAAAGCTAGGAACAAGCTCTACAAGATCATGCAGGAAACCATCATAGTCCAACAAGGGAGGATAGAAACAAATGATGAAAGGTTTGACCTATCTAAAAAAGACATACCGGTAAAACCTCCAATCTTGAAAATGCAACAAGTTGCCCATGCAAAAACCATTCTCAATGAACTAGAGCTTGTCATGAGAATAAGCACAAGCTCTAAAACATCACATGGATAAGATCCAAATAAAACCAAGAAAGATGATGAACCAAACTCGAAAACGCAACAAGTGATCTATGCGAAATCCGTTTTCGATGAACTAGAGCTTGTCATGAGAATGAGCACAAGCTCTAAAACATCACATGGATAAGGTCCAAATAACAACCAAGAAAGATGATGCAAGGATGCAAAGGTTTGAGCTCTCTCCGAACGATACGATCGAGTTACTCACTCGAGAGCCCTCTTGATAGTACGGCAACTAAACTATAAACCGGTCTCCAACTACACTATGAGACCGGTGAGAAAGAAACCCTATCAAGAGCAAACCTTATACTTGCGCGTTCCACTTGAGCTTGATGACGACGATCTTGACCTCAACAAGATGGAGCGCCTTTCTTGCTTGTGCTTGCTCGACGAAGTCTTGTAGATTGCTCCCTCATAAACCACCATGGGAGAGCTTCTTCTTCGGCGCATCTTCACATAACCATGACCACCATGTGGATTGCTCCCCCATAATCCACCATGGGAGAGCTTCTTCTTCGGCGCATCTTCACATATCCATGATCACCATATGGATGGCTAGACTCAAGCAAAGGATCTCTTCGAGATGGCTCATCTTGAACTTGCACTTCATTTCTTCATTCTTCATCATGTTGATGTCTTGAAGTAACTTGAGGGCTCACTTCATCTTCATCTTCAAGACATACTTGACACTTGATATCCTTCATCAATTTCTTCTTATTGCAACCTTGAAGCCAACATATGGTTCAAGAATTGCCTATGGATAACTCCTACAAATATAACTCAATGCAAACATTAGTCCATAGGGATTGTCATTAATTACCAAAACCACACATGGGGGCTCCATGCACTTTCAACCGGTCACTATTTCCAAACACGAAAAGGGTTACGCCAAGGGGATCCGTTATCACCGATGTTGTTTAACATTGTAGCGGACATTCTGGCTATACTCATAGAGCGGGCTAAGGCTGATGGCCAGATTGAATGTGTGATTCCACATCTAGTTGATGGTGGCTTATCTATACTTCAATACGCCGATGATACAATTCTATTTATGGATCATGATCTTGAAAAAGCTCACAACTTGAAATTAATCTTGGCGGCCTTTGAGCAATTGTCAGGATTGAAAATCAATTTCCATAAGAGTGAATTGTTCTGCTTCGGTGATGCCCAAAATGATGTGACTCTGTACGCAGAGTTGTTTGGTTGTGGGCAAGGCCAATTTCCGATTCGTTATTTGGGTATTCCGATTCATTATCGGAGACTTACAATCGCGGAATGGAAATTAGTGGAAGAAAGACTACAAAAACGCCTTAGTAGGCTGGAAAGGCAAGTTGCTCGTCCCTAGGTGGAAGATTGATACTCATTAATTCGGTACTCACAAACATGGTACTGTATATGTTATCATTTTTCATCTTACCAAAAGGAATTCTGCATAAACTCGATTATTATCGATCCAGATTCTTTTGGCAAGGGGACAGTGAGAAAAAGAAATATCGACTGGTTAAGTGGGGTATAGTTTGTAGTCCCAAAGACCAAGGTGGGCTTGGAGTTCATGATTTGGAAGTCAAGAATTCGGCCCTATTGGGAAAATGGTTGTTTAAGCTCCTCACTGAGGATGGGACTTGCGGACTATCCTTCGGCGAAAGTATATCGGTTCGAAGACATTATCCCAAATGGTTTGGAAACCAGGGGATTCTCACTTCGGGCCGGGCTAATGGCGACTAAAAATGAATTTTTTCGCCATGGCACTTTCTCAATCAGAAATGGAGCACAAATACGTTTCTGGGAAGATGCTTGGCTTGACAACGCACCCCTAAGTGAACAGTATCCAGCTCTTTATAGGATTGCTCGTCGTCAAGGTGATACCATTGCTACTGTAATGGCTACCTCACCCCCGAATGTGACGTTCAGACGTGTTTTACTTGGACAAAGACTTGCGGCATGGAATACCTTAATTCAACGGCTCGGGGATATTCAATTATCGGACGAACCGGACGAATTTAGATGGAACCTTCATGCCAACGGTGCTTTCTCTGTGAAATCTTTCTACAACGCGATCCTTCTTTCTGATCTACCAGTTGATAATAATAAAAAGATTTCGAAGATGAAGATACCATTAAAAATTAAATTTTTTGGATGGTATCTTCGTCGAGGGGTAATCCTCACCAAAGATAATCTTGTTAAGCGTAATTGGCATGGGAGTACTCGATGTGTTTTCTCGTCAACGGGACGAAACAATCAAGCACTTGTTCTTCCAAGTGCCGGTTCGCGAGATCTATATGGTCAGTCATCCAAGTAGCGTCTACCCCGTATCCTCCGACTAGTGTTGCCAATGTATTTGGTAATTGGCTCCATGGTGTTGATTCAAGGTTTAAGTTGCTTCTTAGGGTGGGGGCGCTAGCGATTATCCGGGCGCTTTGGCTATGTAGAAATGACAAGATTTTTAATGATGTAAATTGCTCTTTGTTGCAGGTCATCTACAGATGTACAGGTATTCTCCGTTCGTGGTTACCTCTTCAGCGAGTGGAGAACCGAGACCTGTTTACGGAGGTCTGTACACGGTTGGAGGCTGCGGCGAGGGATACTTTTTCCCAACATGGGTGGCAGCATAGTCTACGGATAGATGCCCCACCTACTTCTTAGGCGTTATATGTTTCATCTTGATGTGTATCTCGCCTAGTTTTTTTGTTTTTATCACTTTCGAACCTGAGACAACATAAACGGCTGTGTGCATCCTGGTTATGCAGAGGCTGGATGTAATTGCTTATAAAAGTAATGAAAGCATCCTTTATCGAAAAAAATCTACACGCCGGGCCAAAGGAGCTGGAGCTCCCCCACTCTCCCCCCGCCGCCGGAGCGACGAGAGAATAGAGAGGGAGCCAGCGCCCTCGCCGGCGGCGGTGGACGGAGGGAAACGGGGCTCCTCCCTTTTCGCCTCTTCTACTGTAGCAAGAGATAGGGGGAGGGAGAGCAGACTGCTTCCTGTCCGCTTACCAGTTGCTGTCCCCAACTTCCGAACGTTTTCGTTGCAATTGGGGCGCAGCTCGTCGCAAGGTAGCATCAAGCGTCGACCATGTCAGTTCACTGTAGGTATCGATTTTGACTAGACAATATACAGTTCTTCAGTGCCATCCTAGCTCAAATCGTTATGGCATGTATGGTTGCACATACTGGCGCAAGTTGATACCCTCCCACAGCCTGCACCCTGCAGCATGCACTTCATCTAGCTAGAAAGTGTTCATAATTTACAGTTACAAACTACACGCGGTAGCTTAGTTTTGCTCTGTAGATAATAGAAGCTGTTGTCATCAGCTTATGGCCGCAACCACACAGTTAGCAAAAGTAAAGAGAAGATAAAAGATGGCAGAATCATATCTACACATAGTCCCAGTTTCAGTAGTGGGTTCAGTAAGCACTTCCACTATGTAAGAAAAAAGCTAACCCCTAATATACATATTTTTTATATAAAGAGAATACATTAATATCACAAAGATACCAATTACATTCAGCCTCTGCAACCACACAATTAATACTCCAATGACATTATAGATGCACGCAACTTCAAAAAGAAAAAAAAAAACTAAAAAAGAAAGGTCTCGCAATAGATCTATTTCTCTTAGCAGCAATATAACCACCACCAAGACAACACCTAAAGTTCAAATTTCCAACTTAGCAGCAATATAACCACCACCAAGACAACACCTAAAGTTCAAATTTCCAAAAGTGACACCTCTAAGAAGAAAACATTGCAAGTCTGAATCCCATATAATCTAGTAATATGTAGGCATGATGCGCGTAATGAAATTTGCCAATTGACCCTTCTGAAACTCGACACTTCGACGAGAACAAAGGGGACAAGCATCAAGCAGATCTTTGCATTGGTGCAAGAGGAACCCTAGGACCGCCTCCATTATTTATGCGAGCCAACGCCCCCACGCCGGCCGACCCCCTCCGGCGTAAGAGGAGGCAAGTGAATGCACGAACCACGCGCTCGCACTGGCCAACTGGCCAAACAAGATGCCTAACACGATGTTGTGGCAAGGCCGACAACGTGCACCGTGCCGCCTTCCCACACACCTCCAGACGACCGGCGGCCACACCGATGATGGATCTAGGTGGAAGCCTTGACCTAAAACGCCATGTAACCCCATGCCCCACTGCCACGAACAGGGTGTCGCCCCATCGCCGTGTGCAGGAACTCCATCTTGTGCGGGCACCAGGCCTAAGGGAACGTCACCGCCACACAACCGGAATTGCAACCCGAACCTCCGCGCGCAAATGACCAGTGGCACCGTTCCCAGCCGCCACCATCCGCCGCCGTGATCCAACCCCCTCCCCCCCCCCCCCGGCTCCTTCGGCCCCGGCCCCGCTGCCACCACGGCCAAGCCGGGGCCACGGGGAGGCGGGCGGGGGTGGGTTTGGGGAGGCCACCGGATCTTAGCTGTTTGGCGGCTGGGGTTTCGCTCCGGTGTCATCCATGAAGGAGCGACATGGGAATGCTAGTAGCATTTGTTGCTTTGGTCGGTGGCAGTTACGCACTGGCCCGGCCCTAAGGGGGGCAGGCGGGGCGGCCGCCCCGGGCCCCCGAAGCCCAGGGGCCCCAGCCAGTACACACATGGGAGGCGGCGCCATTATAGGCAGTTTAGAGCTTTTTTCTCTCGTCCAGTTTGGGGAGACGAAGTGAAACATACATCTTTCTAGCAGGTTGTAACTTGGGCCTGTTAATTTTTCTCTTGGGCCTTTTGTCTTCTATATTGATACGTGATGACTGGGTGGGGGCTGGTAGGACAGCCCATGGCCACAATACACGTTGTCAGAGTACTTCCCTAAAAAAAAGCTAAACCGAGAGTTCTAAAAAGTGCACTTAATTAAGAGTCCTAAAATAAGCACACAATCAAGATATTTCATGTACCCCCTCCGCTCATTTTTCTAAGGTTGGGAACGATTTTCCGACAGCAATTAAAACAGCGCAAAAGTACTCTCTTGCCCCCGATCGATCCAACTATAACATCGATGATCCTATCGATTCAAAATTCAAAAACTTCGGTATCACTTCCTCCGCCGTCTCCGTCTTTTCCGCGTACACCTGCCTCGTCTAATTCAAAAGTACTATTTTTCCCTTCCAAAACTAGAAGATAATGGCCATGTACAATTATATGTTTCCATCTTTTTTGGTGTTGTTCGATCGTTCCTGGTAGTACCCCATCGCTAGCCTTCCACGGACACGTTGAGAGGAGACATCATAGCGCCATGGGGCACCTTGACAACACGAATAGTTTAAGTCGATGAGATAACCCGTAAGTGAGATATTGATATACCATTACAAATGAGTTTACGGAAATTGAACACGATCACAAAAATGGTATAAAGAATTAAAATTCACAAAACATGTATAAATTGTTGGTTAGTTTTTGGATGCACTTTAAATGTAAAACATCGTATATACATGTATTTTAATTCTTTATACCATGTTTGTGTTATGGGCCCTGCGTTTTAGTTTTGCCTGGTTACGCAATTAATCACTTTCCTTGGTGATGATGTTCACACCGAATCAACAGATGCTGCCTGTCGGTTGAAAGCACTGCCCAACTTGTTAATCAACTCCATAGTCAATCCACGTCCAATTAGCCATCTTATCCAGACAGAACAACTCCACCTTGAATCTTGACCGAGAGGGCTGCTCCGGTGCTCCTCCTAAATGAAGTTGGAGGGCCATAGTTAGTTATTTTTTCATGTGTTGGATCCGCCGAAACTCATATTCAGTCCATGTATACTCATCTGTATTGATACAATATATGTATATCGCGTAAGAAAAAAAAAGTCACGTGAGCAAGATTTTTATAGGACTTTTATATTTCGGCACACGCACGTGACCGTAGATACGTACAAAAACGAGGTACAACACAACACGTGCCATACGGGTCCATATAGGGTTGTACGGACGGTGAACATACAATGAAATTACGATCATGCCCCCGCTTACGAACATGTATGGAAAAATCTCCATCGTTGTTATGTTTGACGCGCCAAAAAATTTCCAGGAGAGGAGCACCGGAGCAGAAGTGCTTGACCGAGCAGAAGTCTGTGTGCAGCCGCACCAGTGCACGCTGTGCTTTGTTCCTCTGGTGAAGCAACGCGCGTCGATGGATGGTTGCCTGGAAAGAAGATAAAGATGAGATCGGAGAGCCGTCGAGAAGAGGGAGGCCCTACGTAGTGGTACGACGTAACGGACCTATACGAAATAAAAGCATCAAAGCAAGACCGACCTGGCATGGTCTTTTGGATCGTCAAACACGCTCTCTGTGATGATGCATGTATAATTGGATCGCTCCCGTGTATAATTGGATCGCTCCCTTGTCAAGCACTCGAAAACACAGCGAAAAAAATATATAGTAGGACACGGGAGTGATCTGTATTGAAAGAATTGATGAGGACTGGGGCGTTTGGTACCGCTTTTCGTGTACACATACATTGGAATCCGTGACAACTAATATGAAATGATGGTAGATATTCGGAAAAAAACAAATGATGGTAGATAGGCTACACACGTTAAGAAATATTTTCTTTTGGTGGGGGGAGGGGGGTTACCTAGGAGTGCGGCCTGTGTGGTCGCATAGGGCCCCAAACTTTTGGGGGCTCAAGATTTCTATATTAGTTTTATACATAGTTTAAAATAGCCTTTCCCGCATGGTGCGGCTAACTGCATTAGCCCGCTAAAAGGTACCAAAGTCCTTAAATAGCTGGCTTTAGCCAGGCTATAGCCGGGCTATAGCTGTTTTGGAAGGCCACGGCTATATCTTGTAGTCGGCTATTTTAAACATTGGTTTTATATAGTGTATACTTCAAAAGATAATAATAAATCTCATTCAGGCTAATTGGTGTTATTGTTGAATTGTGGTATCTTGATATACAGAAGGTTGCAAGTTCAATTAGCACATGTCCAATATCTGTCTCTTTTTTTTTCTCCGTCTCTCTTTTTTGATTGATGCAAATACTTAATTTTTAATTTTATTAGCACTGAATAAAACTAGACAAGCTGCATGTATAAATCACACATATTCTACCTACCGCTTGAACAAATTTCTGCCTCTTTAAACAAATTTGTCGTTCAAGTCTTAACCATGTAAGAAAAAATGTATTGTAATATCTTGACTTCTCATATTTAAATTAAATAAACAATCATTTGAATGTACGTTGTCGTGGACCCTGACTCCAACCATGAGAAACCAAAGACGCCTTTACTTTGTGGACAGTGGATGCATGCGCAACACTTGTGTTATACAATACGGGATTAGGGCTGCTAGGGTTTGACAGGTGGTGAAAAAAATGAATGGCTTGGATCCTTCGTATGGAAGATCCGACGGCCACCATCTCCAAACGTTGTGGAGGCTCCATGGAGGTGCATCATATATATCCCTTGGATGATTTTCTACTACAATTTTTTGTCTAAAATTTCAGCGTCTTAATCTCGTGGATCCGTCATTGTGGTAGTGTGGGTGTAGATATGTAGTTGTGAGCACGGTTGTGTGAGGGTCTTTTTTCTTTTCTTTTAGTGTGTGAGGGCCATATTACACCATCATTTTTTTTTTTCGAAATGGGGGAAATATCGCCCCAGCTTCTGCATCCGAAGGATGCATACGGCTTTTTTATTAGATTATTCACGAAACCTTACAAGAAAAAATAAAAAAGATCAAACTCGAAGCAACCTTACTATACCTACAGTGGGATGAAGAGGGTGACAATACACCAACTCAAATCATCTAAAACTAAATGCCTTCTCAAACCGCCCAATAGCGAGTGAGAAACACATCCAGATCAAGCGGACTCTCAGCGCACGCCAACGCACACGCCACAGGAGTTGCTCCCGCCGTCTTCCTCGACTCCATCTTCAAGAGAGATCAACGCATTAACCTTGCAAGACCTGCCGTCGATGCCACCATGACACCAGACGGCTCCACCCTCCTGCATGTATACATCATCCCGCATCTGTCGTCGATACCCTGTGCCACCATGCCACTGAGACTTAGCGCCAACAATGTGGTAGATGAACACCACTCCACCGAAGTCCGCCAACATCCAGCAGCTGCTCCAAAAACGATGCCCCAAGAGGTAGAACGACGCAGGACTCGCCACCATCGTCCGATCCGAGAGACCCGAACCTAGGGTTTCCCCCGGAGCAGCACGAGTGAGAAACCGCAGACTGCATCGACGATGCCTTCAGGAAGGGAGCGACGCGTGACGCCGCCATCGCCCGCCAAGACCTTGGTCGAAACTCGGTTTTCACCGGCAGCCACGCAACCCGACTCGTCGCAAACCGGTCGACCTCCTCCGGCGAAGGAAAAGGCCACCGCCACCGTGGCCAGAGCCGTGATGTCTACGGGTGCTTCTATTCTTGTAGACAGTGTTGGGCCTCCAAGAGCAGAGGTTTGTAGAACAGCTGCAAGTTTTCCTTAAGTGGATCAGCAAGTTGGGTGAACATGAGCTTGGGCAATTGACAAATAAAGAGAGCATGACCATGCACATACATATCATGATGAGTATAGTGAGATTTAATTGGGCATTACGACAAAGTACATAGACCGCCATCCAACCGCATCTATGCCTAAAAGTCCACCTTCGAGTTATCATCCGAACCCCCTCCAGCATTAAGTTGCAAGCAACATGACAATTGCATTAAGTATGGTGCGTAATGTAATCAACAACTACATCCTTAGACATAGCATCAATGTTTTATCCCTAGTGGCAACAAAGACAACACAACCTTAGAACTTTCTCGTCACTCGTCCTGGTGTCAATGCAGCATGAACCCACTATCGAGCATAAGTACTCCCTCTTGGAGTTAAAAGCATCTACTTGGCCGAGCATCTACTAATAACGGAGAGCATGCAAGATCATAAACAACACATGTATAACTTTGATAATCAACATAACAAGTATTCTCTATTCATCGGATCCCAACAAACGCAACATATAGAATTACATATAGATGATCTTGATCATGATAGGCAGCTCACAAGATCCGACAATGATAGCACAATGGGGAGAAGACAACCATCTAGCTACCGCTATGGACCCATAGTCCAGGGGTAGACTACTCACTCATCACTCCGGAGGCGACCATGGCGGTGTAGAGTCCTCCGGGAGATGAATCCCCTCTCCCAGCAGGGTGCCGGAGGCGATCTCCGTGATCCCCCGAGATGGGATCGGCGGCGACGGCGTCTCGCAATGTTTTCCGTATCGTGGCTCTCGGCATCGGGGGTTTCGTCACGTGAGGCTATTTGTAGGCGGAAGGGCAAGTCAAGAGGCGGCACGGGGGGCCCACACCACAGGCCGGCGCGGCCAAGGGCGGGGCCGCGCCGCCCTAGGGTTTGGCCACCCCGTGGCCCCTCTTCGTCTCTCCTTCGGACTTCTGGAAGCTTCGTGAGAAAATAGGCCTCTGGGCTTTTATTTCGTCCAATTCCGAGAATATTTCTTTACTAGGATTTCGAAACCAAAAACAGCAGAAAACAAAGAATCGGCACTTCGGCATCTTGTTAATAGGTTAGTTCCGTAAAATGCACGAATATGATATAAAGTGTGCATAAAACATGTAGATAACATCAATAATGTGGCATGGAACACAAGAAATTATCGATACGTTGGAGACGTATCAGCATCCCCAAGCTTAGTTCTCGCTCGTCCCGAGCGGTAAAACGATAACAAAGATAATTTCTGGAGTGACATGCCATCATAAACTTGATCATACTATTTGTAAAGCATATGTAGAGAATGCAGCGATCAAAACAATGTGTATGACATGAGTAAACAAGTGAATCATAAAGCAAAGACTTTTCATGAATAGCACTTCAAGACAAGCATCAATAAGTCTTGCATAAGAGTTAACTCATAAAGCAATAATTCAAAGTAAAGGTATTGAAGCAACACAAAAGAAGATTAAGTTTCAGCGGTTGCTTTCAACTTGTAACATGTATATCTCATGGATATTGTCAACATAGAGTAATATAATAAGTGCAATAAGCAAGTATGTAGGAATCAATGCACAGCTCACACAAGTGTTTGCTTCTTGAGGTGGAGAGAAATAGGTGAACTCGACTCAACATTGAAAGTAAAAGAATGGTCCTCATAGAGGAAAAGCATCGATTGCTATATTTGTGCTAGAGCTTTGATTTTGAAAACATGAAACAATTTTGTCAACGGTAGTAATAAAGCATATGCATCATGTAAATTATATCTTATAAGTTGCAAGCCTCATGCATAGTGTACTAATAGTGCTCGCACCTTGTCCTAATTAGCTTGGACTACCCGGATTATCACCGCAATACATATGCTTTAACCAAGTTTCACAAAGGGGTACCTCTATGCCGCCCGTACAAAGGTCTAAGGAGAAAGCTCGCATTTGGATTTCTCGCTTTGATTATTCTCAACTTAGACATCCATACCGGGACAACATAGACAACAGATAATGGACTCCTCTTTTAATGCTTTAAGCATTCAACAACAATTAATTCTTTTCTCATTAGAGATTTGAGGATGTTTGTCCAAAACTCGAAACTTCCACCATGGAACATGGCTTTAGTTAGCGGCCCAATGTTCTTCTCTCACAATATGCATGCTCAAACCATTCAACTCAATGTAGATCGCCCTTACTTCGTACAAGACGAACATGCATAGCAACTCACATGAAATTCAACAATGAGTTGATGGCGTTCCCAGCAAACATGGTTATCGCACAACAAGCAACTTAATAAGAGATAAAGTGCATAATTACATATTCAATACCACAATAGTTTTTAAGCTATTTGTCCCATGAGCTATATATTGCAAAGGTGAATGATGGAATTTTAAAGGTAGCACTCAAGCAATTTACTTTGGAATGGCGGAAAATACCATGTAGTAGGTAGGTATGGTGGACACAAATGGCATAGTGGTTGGCTCAAGTATTTTGGATGCATGAGAAGTATTCCCTCTCGATACAAGGTTTAGGCTAGCAAGGCTTGTTTGAGACAAACACAAGGATGAACTAGTACAGCAAAACTCACATAAAAGACATATTGAAAGCATTATAAGACTCTATACCGTCTTCCTTGTTGTTCAAACTCAAAACTAGAAATTATCTAGACCTTAGAGAAACCAAATATGCAAACCAAATTTTAGCATGCTCTATGTATTTCTTCATTAATGGGTGCAAAGCATATGATGCAAGAGCTTAAACATGAGCACAACAATTGCCAAGTATCACATTACCCAAAACATTTATAGCAATTACTACATGTATCATTTTCCAATTCCAACCATATAACAATTTAACGAAGGAGAAACTTCGCCATGAATACTATGAGTAGAAACCAAGGACATATTTGTCCATATGCTACAGCGGAGTGTGTATCTCTCCCATAAAGTGAATGCTAGGATCCATTTTATTCAAACAAAACAAAAACAAAAACAAACCGACGCTCCAAGAAAAAGCACATAAGATGTGGCCGAATAAAAATGTAGTTTCAGGGGAGGAACCCGATAATTTGTTGATGAAGAAGGGGATGCCTTGGGCATCCCCAAGCTTAGACGCTTGAGTCTTCTTGATATATGCAGGGGTGAACCACCGGGTGCATCCCCAAGCTTAGAGCTTTCACTCTCCTTGATCATGTTGCATCATACTCCTCTCTTGATCCTTGAAAACTTCCTCCACACCAAACTCGAAACAACTCATTAGAGGGTTAGTGCACAATATAAATTGACATATTCAGAGGTGACACAATCATTCTTAACACTTCTGGACATTGCATAATGCTACTGGACATTAGTGGATCAAAGAAATTCATCCAACATAGCGAAAGAGGCAATGCGAAATAAAAGGCAGAATCTGTCAAAACAGAACAGTTCGTATTGACGAATTTTAAAATGGCACCAGACTTGCTCAAATGAAAATGCTCAAATTGAATGAAAGTTGCGTACATATCTGAGGATCATGCACGTAAATTGGCATAATTTTCTGAGCTTCCTGCAGGGCAGTGGGCTCAGATTCGTGACAGCAAAGAAATCTGGAACTGCGCAGTAATCCAAATCTAGTACTTACTTTTCTATCAACGGCTTAACTTGGCACAACAAAACTCAAAACTAAGATAAGGAGAGGTTGCTACAGTAGTAAACAACTTCCAAGACACAAAATAAAAACAAAGTACTGTAGGTAAAAACATGGGTTGTCTCCCATAAGCGCTTTCTTAACGCCTTTCAGCCTAGGCGCTAAAGTGTGTATCAAGTAACATCGAGAGATGAAGCATCAACATCATAATTTGTTCTAATGATAGAATCATAAGGTACCTTCATTCTCTTTCTAGGGAAGTGTTCCATACCTTTCTTGAGAGGAAATTGATATTTTATATTTCCTTCCCTCATATCAATAATAGCACCAACAGCTCAAGAAAAGGTCTTCCCAATATAATTGGACAAGATGCATTGCATTCAATATCCAAGACAACAAAATCAACGGGAACAAGATTATTGTTAACGGTAATGCGAACATTATCAACTTTACCCAAAGGTTTCTTTGTAGAATGATCAAGAAGATTAACATCCAAATAACAATTTTTCAAGCAGTGGCAAGTCAAGCATATTATAAATTTTCTTCAAGCATAACGTAAATACTTGCACCAAGATCACATAAAGCATTACAATCAAAATCTTTAACCTTCATCTTAATGATGGGCTCCCAACCATCTTCTAGCTTTTTAGGAATAGAGGCTTCGCGCTCTAGTTTCTCTTCTCTAGCTTTTATGAGAGCATTTGTAATATGATGCGTGAAAGCCAAATTTATAGCACTAGCATTAGGACTTTTAGCAAGTTTTTGCAAGAACTTTATAACTTCAGAGATGTGGCAATCATCAAAATTCAAACCATTATAATCTAAAGCAATGGGATCATCATCCCCAATGTTGGAAAAAATTTCAAGCAGCTTTTATCACAGCAGTTTCATGCAGCTTTTAGCAGCTCATGCAGTTTTTCGCGCTTTGCATTAGAAGTGGAAACATTGCTAACACCAATTCTTTTATTAGTATGAGTAGGAGGTGCAGCAACATGTGTAGCATTAGCATTACTAGTGGTGGTAATAGTCCAAACTTTAGCTATATTCTTCTCTTTAGCTAGTTTTTCATTTTCTCTCTATCCCACCTAGCACGCAGCTCAGCCATTAATCTTATATTCTCATTAATTCTAACTTGGATGGCATTTGCTGTAGTAACAATTTTATTTTCAATATCCCTATTAGGCATAACTTTCGATTTCAAAAGATCAACATCGGAGGCAAGACTATCAACTCTAGAAACAAGAATATCAATTTTATTGAGCTTTTCCTCAACGTGATTTGTTAAAGGCAGCTTGTGTACTAATAAATTCTTTAAGCATGGCTTCAAGTCCAGGGGTGAATTCCTATTATTGTTGTAAGAATTCCCATAAGAATTACCATAACCGTTACCATTATTATAAGGATATGGCCTATAGTTGTTACTAGAATTGTTCCGATAAGCATTGTTGTTGAAATTATTATTTTTAATGAAGTTTACATCAACATGTTCTTCTTGTGCAACCAATGAAGCTAACTGAACATTATTAGGATCAACATTAGTCCTATCATTCACAAGCATAGACATAATAGCATCAATCTTATCACTCAAGGAAGAGGTTTCTTCAACGTAATTTACCTTCTTACCTTGTGGAGCTCTTTCCGTGTGCCATTCGGAGTAGTTGATCATCATATTATCAAGAAGCTTTGTTGCTTCACCAAGAGTGATGGACATAAAGGTACCTCCAAAGAGCTGAATCCAATAAATTCCGTGAAGAAAAATTTAGTCCCGCATAGAAGGTTTGGATGATCATCCAAGTAGTCACTCCATGGGTTGGGCAATTTTTAACCAGAGATTTCATTCTTTCCCAAGCTTGAGCAACATGTTCAGTATCTAATTGTTTAAAATTCATTATGCTACTCCTCAAAGATATAATTTTAGCAGGGGGATAATATCTACCAATAAAAGCATCCTTGCATTTAGTCCATGAATCAATACTATTCTTAGGCGAGAGATAGCAACCAATCTTTAGCTCTTCCTCTTAATGAGAAAGGGAACAATTTTAGTTTAATAATATCACCATCTACATCTTTATATTTTTGCATTTCGCATAGTTCAACAAAATTATTAAGATGGGCAAGCAAGATCATCGTAACTAATTCCGTAAAATTGATCTTTCATGACAAGATTCAAGAAAGCAGGTTTAATTTCAAAGAATTCTCGTAGTAGCA